>NC_071501.1:73840471-74151662 GCF_028408465.1 Anastrepha ludens
GGGTCACAACAAAGGCAACACATTCTATCCGCAACTACTTTTTTAAATTTTCTGCAAAAGCTCAGCAATATTGATTTTTTAATAAAATTTTCGATTCACTTCTTTTGGTTCTTGTACGGTCTTGTAAAGTTAATAATTTCTTCACAAATTCGCAATTAGGAAATAATGAGTGGGTTGCTAAATTATAAGAGTTCAAAATTTAGTTGTGTTTTTTTATTTTTTGTGCAAATATTTTTGCTTTGCATTATAAGTCAAATAATTATCGTTCTAAAGAAAATAATAAATAATTCTATAGAGTTTTATTCCGGGTTTAGCGATTAAACTGTTATAAAATTCAATAAAAAAAGTTTTTTTTAATTAAAAAATGTTTGTGTTTCCACAAAAAGTTAGTATCATTTGAAATGAAAAACGCTTGCATTTTGGGCAGCATTAAAAAAAAATTTTTTTTATTTATTTATTTGTTTTTATTTTTTATTTATTATTTTTATTTTAATACTGCCCAACACATAGCTCTACAGGTATATTTTCTAACAACTGTACGTTGACCGTTGGTTGGTTTAAGTGGTGATTCAGCAAGATTCCAATTAGCCCTTCCGCACCATTTTGTTGCCACATCGTCGCTATCAACAAGTTATACGAGTTACTCTTACACGACTATATCCAGTCTGTGATTGAGAACCTTATAAGGTTGTTTAAGTCTGTACCAGTCAGCTCTTCGGTGTTCTCAAAAAGCGGTCGCCTTCTATAGGGAAGGGCATTCACAGAGGAAGATAGTTTCCTTTTTCTCCGGTTGATTGCTATCATGCTATGGCAGTATGAATTGTAAGGGATGCCCATTTTAGCTGCTTGCTCACCTACTACCGTAAGTCTGCAGTCGTTTTTTTTTTACAAACTTTTTCTTTAGATTTTTTAAATTTTCTGAATTTAGATCTTGCAATTAATCAACAACGTAGATGCCACTCAACATAAAAAATTTTTAAAACATAACTTTTTTTGGAAAATTTCGAAATAAAAAAAAACAAATTGTCGAATTTAAAAAACAAAAATTCATCAGAAAGTACGAAAAGGGTACGAAGGACTCAGAAAGTCCTTCCGCACACACGCGAAAAAGCTTAGGATAACATTTAACCCGATTGCAGAAGATGTTGGGACCTTTCAGAGAAGGAGACTGTAGAGCACTTTCTCTGTAAATGTTCGGGTTTGGCAGCTAGATGACTAAGCTCACTGGGCGCTCCTTTCTTTGACAGCCTGGGGCAGTGCGCCAACCTAAGTCCAAACAATCTCCTCCATTATATCAACAGCTCTGGCTGGCAGTAGATATCTGCCTGTTCTAGGTTCCATAACGGTATCAAAGCACGGTTTAGTGCTACTTGAGGAGTGTCAAGGCGGCACTTCAAACATTTCACCTACCTACCTACGAAAAGAATTCTATAAGAAACATTTATTTTGCTTTTTTATACAAAAAAAAATCGTTTTTGTTTTTAATTCTTATCTTGCAATAGATCAACGTACACTTCAACATAAAAAATTCAGAATTGCATTAAATTAAATTGGCATTTGATAACAACTGTACATTGAGCGTAATAAAAGTTCATCTACTTCACCAAATTTCTTCGAAATCGAAGCAATAAAGTTTTTAAGCTGATACACCCGACCAGTTTTTTGCCTATAGCCGCTGAAATCAATTTCTCAATTGCTAGACCCGTTTCGAACAATTCGAATTGCCATACTTGAGTTTTGCAATTTAAATTTAAACACTCGATAATTAGCTTTATAAATAGCCGCTGCAATGTGCTTTGTTTGCGATTTTTTCTTTCAGCACCTTACATATTAATCAGTAATTTTTTTAAGAAGTACATACATATACATATATGTGTAAATATAATCTGTCGAACATAGGTATACATGCAGGAGAAGATAGCTCACGATCATTTATCTTCATGCACACCCACTCAATTGGTTTTGATTAACCCGATCTATGCCCACATGTGGGTCTAAATACATACTTACATATGTACTTATATAGATAAATGCATGCCTCTGTTCAGAGCAATTAAAAAAAAATAGACGAATACAATAATTAACCGCAAACACACGACTTTCTAGCCACAAAATAAGGTTTTTATTGCATCTCAAGATCTATCATTTCACTAACGCGTGCCTTTCGAAGTAAATAAAAATAGTGCCCGTCTTGTCTATTTCGAAAAAACTTAGTTCAATAAAAATAAAACGCTGGCAATATTTTGCCTTCAAAAATGTATGCCAAAACGTGCCACGCTGCGTCGTAAATTAATCATATCTCAATACTTTTACGGTTTGTTTGTCGTCTATGGTTTGCCGTCTACGGTTAAAGAGACTGGTAGTTTATTTGAGTTTTCATCGCTTATTTCATTTATTTATCACACCTACAAGGCGTGATATTATTGCCTTCGTATCTACCAAAGATTAGCTCTGCAAGATTGCTTCGGTGTCCACGATGGCGCCATTCTTTTCTTTGTATTTTGATTTTTTTATTTTTCGGTGGTGGCGCTAATGCCAAATAAAAATAAATATTATTTTTTTTTATGTGTTCAATGAACTGTGTGGCAGTTATAACAAATATGTATGTATGCAGATCTTTAGTTTGAAATTTCAATTTAGAGTAAATTCTACACGTATGTCTAATTGTTCAAAAGATTTGAGTTCGATGGGGATATACGAATATAAAATCAGAACTGTAAAGAATTTTCTTTCCTCTCTACCATCTTTTTACCATAATCTATGAAGCTTTACATATTTTGCGCTCATGCGCACTTACATTAGTCCAGGGGTATTACAATTTTATGCACATAGCGATTGTATGCTAAAGCATATAAAAACAAAAATTTCGAAATTTGAAAAAAAAGTTCGATTTTTTTTCATCGATCACATAACGGTTGAATGTAACAAAAAAAATTGTAAATTAAAAATTTCGAAATTTGGAAAAAAAATTCAAATTTTAAATTTGTCATATAACAAAATAAATGAAGCGTGCAATGGTGCTTCATTGGGCACAAAGGGTCAACCAAACAAAAAGAATCAATATAACACAAGTAAAATCTTGAAAAACAGGTTGAGCCACGTCCACTTTTGCGTAAACGCGTGTATGTCTACAAATACATATATAATCGACTTTTACACCCTTTATTGCGTGTTTGGCCGAGCTTCTCCTCTTATTTTTGGTGTGCATCTCTGATGTTGTTCCACAAAATGAAAGGACCTGCAGTTTTTTGTCGCCTCCAAACGGCAAATATAGGGTTTTTCAGTAAGAGCGCTTCAACTTTTGAACTTTTTTGAATAAAACACAAACGGTTTGACTTTTTTAACTAGAATAATTTTTTTTTTTATTATCGAGTTTGAACATATACATTTAAGTATGAAATTCGATTTCTTTTGCATGACGACCGCATGCACGTTTTACGAAGTCCAATCGTTGAACACAATTTTCGACCACTCTTTTGCATAAATCGGCCGAAATTCCAGCAATTTCGCGTTCAATATTGGCTCTGAGCTCACAAATCGTCGCCGGCTTGTTACTGTAGACCAATGACTTCACATAACCCCAAAGAAAATAGTCTAGAGGCGTCAAATCACACGAGCGCGGCGGCCATTCGACCGATCCATTTCTGGAAGTAATGCGCTCATCGAACTTACTCTTCAACAAATCAATTGTAGCGTGTGATGTGTGGCTTGTGGCCCCGTCCTGTTGAAACCACATTTCGCCTAAGTCCATACCATTCAATTGCGGCCAAAAATAATCGTTTATCATGTCGCAGTATCGATTTTCATTCACAGTAACGTGGCAATCGTTCTCGTCAACGAAAAAATATGGGCCAATTACGCCGCCGGCATGTAAACCGCACCAAACAGTGATTTTTTCGGGATGCAACGGTGCTTCAAGAATCACGTGTGGATTGCTTTCTGCCCAGTAACGCATATTTTGTTTGTTGACAAAGCCATTGAGCCAAAAGTGAGCTTCATCACTGAAGATGATTTTTTGGAAAAAATTTGGATCATTTTCGAATTTCAGAACGATTATTTTCATAAAAAATTTGCACGATTTGCAATCGTTGCTCAAGTGTGTAGCGTTCCATGATGAAATGTATACTAATGAAGTTTACAAATGACAAGCGAAAAATAAAAAATATTGCGTCGTTCGCCCTCCCTATCGGAAAAAAGTTGAAGCGCACCTATTGAACAACCCTATACTTTTTTATGAGAAGCTTTTTCATGGTAGAAATACACTCGAATGTTTTCCATTGCCTGCCAAAGGGCTATTACAGAAACGTTTTCTATCATTTGGTGCTTCATACCGGAGCTTTCGAACCATTGGGCACCACCACTTCAGCTACGTCGGCCATATATATCGAAAACGACTTGATAAAATTCGCCCAAAAGTGTATTTATTTATGTATTTAGAAATATCTTCATATTAAAATAATAACATAAATTCAAATAATTAAAAATAAATATATTAATAATTTCCTACGACTATGTAAACTAATAGGTACCTGGGTACTCTAAAATATATAAAAGACACAGATTATTTGTTTGGATTTTCTAGCTTTTCTGGTTACTTCTAAGCGTGTATCCTGAGTCTGACAAATAAATCAAACGACTACTTAAAAGTCTACTGAAAAACAGCAGATGCACTATTCATACATACACACATGCATATGTAGGTTCTCGTCTATCCAAAATTCCTAATTAAGAATATAAATACATTCTCATTTAAAATGTATGGTTTACTTAAATATAGATAATTGTAGTATTTACGATCGGCAGCCAATTACAGAGAAGAGAATCTTTGTTTCACCATTGAATTTCCCTGTCCAAGTTTACTATCCACTTTTATTAGTCACTATATTTAAGTTGAGCTACCCGGATGAGACCAATGGCTTCCTAAATATACTCGTATATGCCTAGTATAAATATGTCTACTACTATTGGAAATATTTTCTAGAATGGCAATTACAATTTATTTCATTTTGTTTATTTACATTAAAGCCCACATACTTTCGCAATTCAATCAAGTAGAAATAAATACTTACATGTGAGATAGGTAAATTCGAGAATTTGGCAAATCATAATTCGATTTCTATTTTAGCACTCAACAAAAGCAAACCCATAAATTTAATCTAAAATGACAAAAGAAACGCATTAAAGCAACTAATTTTGATCTTATTGAAGAAAGCTTTATGTCACAATACTTTTATGCGCTCCATTGCCTACTAATATACTATATATATACATATATATAATTGGTGCGTACACCCTTTTTGGGTGTTTGGCCGAGCTCCTCCTCCTATTTGTGGTGTGCGTCTTGATGTTGTTCCACAAACCGACTCCGAAGGGCAGATATTTTTATGAGGAGCTTTTTCATGGCAGAAATACCATTGCCTGCCGAGGGGCGACCGCTATGTTTTTCTTGATTTGGTGTTTCACCGAGATTCGAACCTATGTACGTTCTCTCTGTAAATTCCGAATGGTAGTCACGCACCAAACCATTCGTCTATGGCGTCCGCTATACTATACTATACTGCTAATATACGCCAAAGATTATAAATCCTCCGTTAGGGTGATTAATTTTGTGCCACCTTGTAGTTGCGCCTATCAGAGCTCTCAGATCTATACTTTAAACTATGGTTATGATGGATTGTTTGACGTTGAGGTACGTTTAAACCTAAGAGCAAGAGGCTGAACTAATCAAAACGAACTTCACTTGGCACTTCCTAATCTGAACTTATTTTACAATAAAAATGGCCTTGCACTCAGATCTAAAAGGTTTTTTTTTTTTCTCAATTTTATTCTTGCTTGAATGTTTGGAACTCATACAATCCCGTCTGCAAGATTCGCAGGTTCCAAAAACCATAATATTTCTTTTTAATAAATATAAAAACAGATATTTTTTGTAGTGAAATCTAAAGTTGAAACTTGAGTGGTTTGCAATCTCATCTGTCATACAGTTTCGCTTAATATCCCAATGGCACGGGATCCAAGGCGATTTATTTTTCAGTCGTCTTGAGGCAAACCCCTCAACTGCTTGAAAAATTAAGCTCGGCGTCAGTCTACATACAAATGTACAAATGAATATGTGTATATATGTACGTATGTATCTAAGAACATTTTTATTGCTTACACTTAACAAACAAATAAATCGCCCTAACAATAAAAGTATTTGTTTATTTGTTTGCTAGCAAAGTCAGTCCGTCAAGTTAGTCAACAAAATGCGCATTCATCGCCACATCGCCGACGCCACTCTATTAGTGTAACCACGAACACCACTGCCGGTATGCTACCACTTGTAATTTTCCACTGCTTTCTTGGTTGGCATTGAGACAACGGGATACACATTTTTTCTCTCAATCAACAGCTGAGACGGCCTACTCGAACACTCAATTGGCCTAGTCTGCTTAGCACAACGACTATTGAGGCGAGCGTGCTTGGCACATGACTACTATTTAGTTGGTGCCGAGTTCGATGCTCACTGAATGAACCATCATGTGAAAGAATAAGTTTTTTTCTACCAGTGATTGCTACTCCACAGTCAATGGCAAACCTGCTAGCGGATTTCTGTCATGAAAAAGCTTCTAATAAACAACTACAAATGTGTCTGCCGTTTAGAAGGGTTTATAAGGCCAATCATATGTGTTATTTCATTATATTTTTGTGTATTTATAATCGCTTGTGATTGAGACATTGCTTTTTATTCAATTTCTTAAAATAATTCATTCCGTCTTCGATTTTTAGTGTGGCTTCGAGCTGTTCTAAATCTGCGTCTTCTGTGTCTTCTTTTGGCAACTTCTGCAGTAAAGCTTGAACTACGTCATTAACCGGGTATTCTTCATTGGTTACAATACTTTCATAAATTTATTATCGCATGTTATTCAATCTTGTAAACCCCCCTTTTTTTAATTTTTCGATATTTCGATTTGTTTTAATGTAAACAAATTCTGATATTCTTCTTTACTCGCGCAGTAACCGATTTCGACAAAGTGCAATAGCCGTTTCTTTCACATGCAAGTCAAGCCAGGTTCTTCCCCTTTTGGTGTTTTCAACGCGATGGAGGTCTCCCTCTTTCTCTGATACACCTTCGGGTATCGTATCGAATACTTTCAAGGCCTATCCAGGTGGAGCTAGATAGCAAATAAGCCAATAAGCCTCCACAGAATATTGCTTTGAATTTCTCTAATTTTTTTCATATGTTTAAACTGGGATTTGAATATTAGGGACGTCATAACAGGCGAGTCCACGTTAAGCGGATATATGTCCACGTATATATATAGGTATGTATACGAGTATGTATTTAGTGCAGCGCGGAGAACTCAGAAGTGGAAGGTGTAACCAATATCAGACCGTTAAGCAGATCTTAGCGAATTTGAAGGAATCAGCTGATTGGCTGACGTAACAGAGGTCATGACGGCTATTTGTTCACGACAAACCTGAGATTGTGCGAGTGATATAAGAAATAATCAACACAGCCACTGCCCCTGTTACTTCATTGCTGTCTGAAGAATGGCTGATTGGACGAGTGTGAAATGAGCGAGGGCAATTCTGCTGCCAAGTACCCGATGACGTGGCAGCCGAATTTGCTCCTACTCTCACAATTTCGCTTCGGTTCGCCAAACCTTGTAATTTATCATCCTTGCGAAGGACCAACGCCGACAGTTGGTTATGATTTTCACATTTTGGCGCATCCACAATTTTTTTTCATTCTTATTCAACAGGCAGTTTCCTTATAGTAAGCAAATCAATATTAGCATTAGTACCACGGAAAAGCTTGTGCTTGTAATGGTTTTTGGCGGTTTCTATTTGTTTTTTTTTTTCTTTCGCAGTTTTCTTGCTTTTTTCTTGTGCATATTCAATCGACTCCGCACATAAGCCCTTTTAAGACTTTGTTTACAAACAAGATTGGCCTTTTTTCTCTGTTTCTGTGCATAGTAATTCGCAATATATATGTATGTATTTATATACCTACTCACATATCTACTTAAACGTACATATGTATGTACGTACTTATACTTATCTGCTTATACTCATTTATTATTTTTCGTATAAATATCTTTATTTACTTCGCATTGCGCATTTGCTGTGGGAGGCCGACATAGTACGATTCATGCCTACCCATACACATCTATACAAATCTACATATACATATCTACTATACATATATTCAAAGTGAGCAATCTTAGTGACGCTTCTCCAGTCTGATAAACTGGCGGAAGCTAAATGCCGACGAGCCTTTGAGCCAGCCGGCCGCCTTCTCGCTTCTAAATAGCAATACAAATGTGAGATTTTAACAATATTTGTATATGTGTATATAAGTACATGCTGTATTTGCCTGTATCTAAATTCTATGTGTGTGTGCATTTGCAAGCATATGTGTTTGCCGGTTTCCGCGTATATTGCACAGAACATGTGGCGTCTGCGTGAAAATTTCTATACATTTCACACCATGCCTCCTGACGTTGATTCGCTCAAAAACCACTTTGCTTGCGCCACTCAACTCGCCACTACGTTCACCCTGTGTACCCTGTGTACTCTCCACTCCAGCCAAGTACCACTTATTTAAACTACTCTGTCGTATCGCCGCTGCTGGCGCTTGAAAATGCGCTGTAATTTTCCATTCCTTCGTCTGTGCGCCCTATTGCTTTGCAATTTCATTTGCCGTGTGCGCCGCCCGTTATTGTTTCTGTTTTTATTTTTGGTTTGTTTTTTCCTTTATCCCCTTTATTGTTTTGTTTTGATACTGATAACTTATTCCTCATTTGCACATCTTTCTATAATTGAAAATATTTGAAGTAATAAAATCGTTAGAGAAGTGCCTTTGGACTCGCCAATGATGTATGATTTTGTTTTTTGGTCTAAGGGGGGTTGTGACTGTTGACACTGGTAATGAAGCTACGAAAAGCGCACAATAAAAAAATTATTACTGGCCCCCTCAAAATAATCGCTTTTATTTGCTGTAGTTTATTTATTTACTACATATAAATTTTGTATGTGCAAATTTATTGTTTTGCATTTTTCCGATGCTATGCCTTTGTAAACACATTTTTTGTAGTGTGTTTTTTTATTTTGTTTTGTTTAGTTACAAATGTATTGTATTTTGATCTGTTTGCTATTTTGCATTTTGCAATACATGCATTTGTTTGTTCGCCTACAACGAATGTGCCTGGTTTCGCATTTTAATCACAAATTTTATTCGCCTGTCAGCTGGCATGTGTCATTCGTGAATGCTCCAACCATATTCATACGCATATGTATGTATGTGCATAGTTAGCATACATAACAGCCGCAGATGCATGTGCCTGCCATGTGTATGTATATGTAAATGTTTCTTGGCATGCCACATTAGCTAACTGGTTGTCTGTCAAATTGCTTATCAAATTGTTGCTTGACGTGCCAATAATATGCTTATTTCATAATTACATTCATGTCCAGTTGCGGAAAATTTTCAACACAATAATAATTGCCGCTTTTGCTGCGAATACTTTCCTAAAAGTGAATGTTTATGAAACAGATATTTTGTTTTTTTTAAGTTGGAGGTGGAGGGTACTGTAATTTCTTATATTTTACCATTTGAATAAAATATTTTGGGTAGTCTCTTTTTTACTTGGCTGCTTGTTCCCGGGCAGGCCAAAAGCCCGTTATGATTACCGTGAGTCTCCAGGCATCCCGTTGTTTCATCTTTGTCAATGTTGACTATCCGCGATTCGGAGGTATTTTATATTCTTGATTGCAGCTAGTGGTGGTCATCCATCTTTGAAAAATTGAATCGAAGTATAGGGTTTTTCAGTAAGAGCGCTTCAACTTTTGAACTTTTTTGAATAAAACACAAACGGTTTGACTTTTTTAACTAATTTTTTTTTTATTATCGAGTTTGAACATATACATTTAAGTATGAAATTCGAGCAATTTCGCGTTCAATATTGGCTCTGAGCTCACAAATCGTCGCCGGCTTGTTACTGTAGACCAATGACTTCACATAACCCCAAAACGGGACGGCTTGTTAAATGGACCGTAAAATGGCCGTAATGCTCTTAAAGTAGCAGCAACAGAACGATTATTTTCATAAAAAATTTGCACGATTTGCACTCGTTGCTCAAGTGTATAGCGTTCCATGATGAAATGTATACTAATGAAGTTTACAAATGACAAGCGAAAAATAAAAAATATTGCGTCGTTCGCCCTCCCTATCGAAAAAAAGTTGAAGCGCACCTATTGAACAACCCTATATAAAAGAAATAAAGTATTAAATATTATGTAAAATATTAAAGAATTATTGATATATCCTGACTCTTCTTCTAGTGCTGGAGGAAATAAATGTACTAAGTGGAATTATTTAGGTTGCAGTTACTTCCGCACGATTATGTTAATCATTTGTTGATATGTGGATTTTAGTTTTGTTCAGAAAACTGTTAGTGATTTGGTTAAGCAAAAAAATTATAATATTTAATTTTTAATTTTAAAAATTAGTATCTATATTTAATTTTTTTTTATTCTATTTAATTTTTTTCCCCCCGAAATTCCTTCATTCGCCAGCACCACTCATAGCATCAGTATCAAATAAGAGACTGCATAAAATTGCTAAAAATTTTCCAAAATTCCTTCATTCTAGCACTACTCATAGCAGCTCCAGTCTCAAATAAAAAGCAGGATTTCTTCTTTACAAGAAATTTCAACTATTTTATCTACTAGTCTTTGTAGAGAAACTTTCACGAGCTTCGTTTGCAAAAACGAGGTTAGTTTGTAGTTAGTATGTATTAGTAGCCGTTGGTTTTCCAGCCCTAATGTACTCGTACACCTACTGCCTATGCTGCAATAAATAGTCGTAATGATTTCTTCAGCGCAATGGGACTACACCACGATTAACGTCGATACATGCAAGTCATTTAATTGCAGTTTGAATGTAGTTAATTCATTCCTATAATGCGTTTTTTTTTTGCAAGTACTTACTTAGTTGCACAAAGTTCAAACACCATTTCGCTTGACTTGTTTTTCAAAACAATAAAGTGCGATTTTTCCTTGCCATTATCATCGCCGCTGCAATTTAGCTCTTCCCGCTCGCTCGCTCGCTCGCTCACCGTTATGCCCTATCTCTGTTGAGTACTCTAAATCAACGACAATTTTTTCAAATATTTACAATCACATTTAATAATCAAAATGCATATTGCATGCAAGCTGCACTTTTTTATAGGTAATTTATTATATTATACGTTTACACACATGCAGACATATGTACGAGTATATATGTATGTGCAGGAATGAATATGCATAGACAGATAAATTTCAGTGGTCATTTAAAATTTAATATTCATATGTTTCTGTGGCGCATTTAGTTTTGTATTCATCACTTAAGTGTACATACTTTTTAGTGTGCTCATTAATGATTGATTGGTCTGGCTGGCTGTATCGGTTTGTCGGTCCCTGTTGGCCTGTGGCTATGCGCCTGTTTGTTTGCTCTAAGTTCATATTATATGCTTGCTTGGTTGGATGTGTAAATGCGGATGTTTTTCTTCCTTCATTGTGTCATATTTTTCATAGTAATTATGCCCATTAGTTTTTTTATTTACACATAATGCATACTGATTTTCAGTGCGTTTGCTTGTTTATAGGTAAAGATTGTAGGTGTGTGTGCTGAGTTCTTCTTCCTTGTTGCCAATATTATGCACCCGCTTAATTGCATTGCAAGGCGAGCGGTAGAAAATGTTTATTTTCTTCTCTTTGAAGTGTGAAAAATTGTGTGTCATTAAAAGACAATGCCACAGATAACGACTAGACTGTTACTTGCTTTGCTGAATGAAATCAGTTGGAAGGTTAAGAAGATAAGAACCAGTTTACATAGCACAGAGCCGCGGTGGCGTTAATCGGGATTACCGGCACAGTTAACTCTGATTAAAAATGTAGTGTGACAGACGGTTGTTACACAGATTAGTGAAAAGCTGATTTGCTTATTGGATAGTTTTGTCAGTAATAGATAGACTGCAGGCAAGAAATACAAGCATTAGCTGCCCTGATACTAAGAAATAACTGTTTATTTTAAAAAATATTAAATTGTAATTTCTCAAACTGCTCCGAAATATCGAAACATTTAATGTAATTTCGAACGTGTTAGTGCAAATTAGCATTGCATCGAGTCTTTCTTGTTCTTCTCTTAGAAAGTTTCATTGTTTTTTATTCACAAAAGACTGTAACTTAAATTTTTCGGCAATGTTGCCATACAAAATTCCTCTAATCTGGTTAAATGATGAGAATTAGGTCTAGTTGTCAATCCGCATTAGTTGCACTTAATTCCGAAGTAAGTCGTTAATCGGCCACCGTCTGTCTAGTCAATTACTTTCTTTCAAGCCAGAAAACTTGTTGCCATTTAACGGAAGAAAAAAGAGTATTTTGCAGCTTAGTTTTACATTTATGTCGCGCTGAATATTTTTATAGCTTTCTTTTTAATTTTTAATTAATTTGACTTGATTTAAGTTTGTTTCAATTCTATTTTTATTAGTCATCAAAATCAGATTTTCTGTTCTTTATCAAATGAAATTAAACTCGCATACAAGGCATCATAATGTCACGGCGAAAGAAAGTAGAGTAATTGTGAAAATAAAGAGTCTTTCAAAAGTGACGCCTAGATGTCAGTAGTGAATAATTCCTACACAGTACCTTTTTCATGCCATCTTTGACATTTGTCAAGTAAACAAATGCACAATTTTACAATATAGAACCAACAACATATCACAAAATTCCTGGTTGGTCTTTTTATAGAAATAATCGACAGAATGAGTCGGCAATTCAAAGGTTGGTCAAAAAATGTCAAGAAACTGGTTCTATCGAGGAAAGAAAAAGGATTGATAGTCCAAAAACAGTCCAACTCTATTGAGAATGTTGCTGCTGTAGCACAAAGTATTGCTAAACAACTTTTAGCATTGATATCTCGACGTTGTCAACAATTAGGCATTCATGAATCGGCCGCTTGGCAGATTTTACTTGTAGACGTGGCTCATGGTGAACATTCAAAGGATGTCATTTTCCACATACCATTTAATTGTTAAGAGTCGTATGTTGAATAAAAATAGTGAAACAAGAAAAAGTCTAAAACTTGAGAAGCCATTTTCGTTAATTTTGTGCTGACATCCTCATATTAAAGGCTAAAGAAACGAAATCAAATCAGCTGCTCCATTAATATCACCTCTCACCTTGTATTGATTCGCCTTGCCTACATACTGTAAGTGACTGATCAATAGTGCCGTAACTCAAAAAGCCAAAGGTCGAGCTTTTATGTTTTCATTTTACTAGGCCTCCCACATTGGATTATGACACTATTGTAGTAAATAAGCGATATGTATGCATGTATGTACATGCGAAATCAATAATATTTCAAAAGAGAAATTCGAAAAATGTGTTCATCAAACGGTAAAATATGTACTTGTATATGTATGTATTTACGTATCAGGATAAATAAAATGATAATAACACTGCATATTGCCAAATTTTGGTTATTTATTTATTTAGTTTCTAATTTCAATAATTTTTTTTTTATACAAATTTGTTTATAAAAATAAATTTATGTTTACCAAAAAAAAAAATTAATAAATAAATTAGTTTCAAATTTAAAAATAAATTTAATAAATAAATTAGTTTCAAACTTTCTCAATATTTATAAAAATTGGGCACATGCTCATTAAAAGTTCATACTTTTAAATCAGAATTAAAAAAACATTCTAGTTGATTTTTGGTAGTGATGGTGTTGCGCATTTACTCCGTATATCGTATGCATACATTTTTTTCATTTTTTAAGCCACTTCAAACTTGCAGTTTATTATACTAGAATTAAAAGGGCTATAAAACTGCATTCCCTAAACTTTTATAAAAATTCTGAAAAAATTGAAATTTAATGGAAATTGGACGAATTTTCCAAAATTGTGCATAAAGTTTTAAGCTTAAATTTATGAATAACTTTTTTACTAAATAAAAAAAATATTCTGAAATAAAGAAATTTATTACTAAATAAAAGCAATTTATTACTAAATAAAAAAAATTATTTTTGAATAAAAATTAATAATTTGAATATTATATACAAATACAAATACTATATACAAAAACATTTCATTGAGATAAAACAAAATTTATTACTAAATAAAAACAAAAATATTTTGAAATAAAAAAAATATATTACTAAGTAAAAAATATATATTACTAAGTAAAATAAAAAATTTTGGAATTCAAAAAAATGTTTTACTAAATAAAAACACTTATTTTGAAATAAAAAAAATTATTACTAAATAAAAAAAAGTATTTTGAAATAAAAAAAATGTATTACTAAATAAAAAAATATATTTTCATCTTTACGCGCTCCATTGCTGCTCCGTTTGTATGCTGTAGTTTTCTAGTTCACAAGTTTCAAATATGACGTCAATTTCAAAAATTATAAATCTTCCGATAGGGTGATTAATTTTGCGCCACCGTGCAGAATGAAGCCTCTTTTTTTAAACGAAATATAATTAATATCAATTTACAAGAAAAATATAATCAAAACTTATCAATATGTTGTGTCACTTACTTTATAAAAATATGATTTATGTAAAACTCACTGCGATGTTCTATGTTTTTACTTGGCTGTGTAAATAACTTGCAAAAAATTATCTACATATACAACTCGCATTTATTTTTATGACTAATCCAGCGTTTTTCTTTCGCCCTACTTTATAGTTCAATTTATTATATATTATCTGCATTTTAAAGACAAGAGGAAGATAGCAATGATTGTATTATTTTTTGTTCGTCTTTTTATTGATATAAAGGTGTCCAAATACTTCGTTTACTTTACCGTACATTTTGCTATATTATAATAGACAAAATTGTTATATATTTTCATGAGAAGGCAATAATTGCTACATATTTACGCGCACATGCTCCGAAAGAATAAAGAAATGTGTAATTTTTTATGACTCATTACAATGATGACTTCAGTTTACTATTCTCGATTCAATACTTAACTGTTTCAGTTATAACTAATATATGAACGCATTTTTTCCTTTACTTTGAATTTTCTTTCATTTTAAGTGAACCTTTGAACTCTCAAAGTCTAAATGCGTAGTAACGCATGTGGCATGTGGCATGTTGCATGTAGCTACTTAACTAATTACCGCCATCAAACAAGTGCGCAAAAAATGTTAACGTGCCACCCCCAACTCCGAAAAGATAAAATAAAAAAATTGAAACAAGTTTGTTCGTTACGCGTGTAAACCTTTTGCGTCGTAAAGAACAG
The DNA here is from genome assembly GCF_028408465.1 of Anastrepha ludens. Lineage (NCBI taxonomy): Eukaryota > Metazoa > Arthropoda > Insecta > Diptera > Tephritidae > Anastrepha > Anastrepha ludens. The sequence goes on from NC_071501.1 coordinate 73,855,752, forward strand.
TTCGTTACCTTTGAAGATACACATTTTTGTATGTGGTTGTTGTTGAAAGCTCTTTTGCAGGATTTGTGGGTTTATATCGTTGATAATAAAATAAAGGAAAAAATAAACCTTGATGGAATAAAAAAATACTGTAGGATTATAAAGCGCTTCTGTTTCATAGAATGATTTATATCTAGACTTAGACTTGGAATGGTTTATATCTATGTACATATGTAGGTATATACTAAGAAATTCTTCTAACAAGACTATTTGCATCCCTAAAAATATGCATTAAAAATGTATTAGAGCGATTCCATATGAAGTTATTCAATCATTTTGGGCGTTGTCATAATTTTTTCTGAATATTCATTTGTCGGCTTGACTATAATAAAATATAAAATAATAAATATTTTGAAAAAAAAAAAAAATTGCCAATTGTTCAAGGTTTAAAATTTTGCTAATTTTTTAAAGTGAAATATCTTTGTCAACATTTTTCTTTCACATTTTTCACATCTTTCGCAAATTTTTCTGAAGATTTGTTCATTCGTAGGCTTCAGAATAGTAAGAAGTTAGCCGGAAAAATTTAATAACTTTGAGATTTATTCAATGTTGAAAATTTTTATATATGTATTTTTTTAAAGTGAAATGTTTTCGGTTCTTCTTATTATTTAGATAAAATTTGAAACTAATTTTTTGGGTAAAACATATTTTTTGTTCAAATTTGTTTCAGAAATTTTTTTTTTTTTGAAAAACCCAGATTTTTTCTTATCTTTTGCATTTATACTATAGGTCAAGCTAAACCCAGTGGGACTTCAATAACTTTTCGAATATGAAAAATAATAAATGAATAAAATAAAGTTGAGTATTTTTTTAAATGACAAAGAAACATTTTTGTACAAAACTTTTTTATAAAATTTTTTAGCAAAAACACACTATTGTTTTTGTTGCAACGATGAGAAAACAATGCACAGTTTGTTTTTGTTGGATACACAATTACACTTTTTTTTTTTTTTTTGAAATATGTCGTAAAAAAAAGAATACATTTTTTATTTTTTAAAAAATATAATATAATAAAAAAAAATTTTTTTACTCAAAAAGAGCGAAAGATTTTGGGATTTCATTTAAAAAAATAAAATTTTCGGCATTGAATTTACCTAAAAATTATTAATATTTTTGCGAAACTTTTCCAATTCACTTCTAATTATGCTCAAGCCTGAACTATGAACTAATTTTCATTATTATTTCAAAATTCAATTTAATTTTTATCGCTCTTCTTACCTCACATACTGGTTTGAGTTTAGCAGTTAAAAGATTGCATCATCGGTGCTGAATTGAAATTTGTTTCGACATTTTTCAAAGTGTCCGTCATCACTTCAACTTCATCACTTATGACGCCATAATTATTTCGCAAAGGGGTTCCTTAAGAGCCAGTCGTTGTTAGTATTTATTCAGCTAATATACGACGTTTTGCTTTGCTTGGCAGAGCTACATAAATACGTATACACACACAAACTCACATTACATTTACATATAGACATACATTTATCTGTCTTTAGCGTGATTTATGATAGCTCCACTTTTATTGTTATTTTATGTATTTTAACTGGTTTCTTTTTGTGCTTTTGCATGTTTTTTTATTGTTTTTTTTTTTTTTTGCAAAACAATGACGTATATCGTTATTGTGTTAAGTAGTCAAGACAGTTTTGTGCGAGATTCGGTTGGTCTCGGATTCGAGACACAGGAAAACGGTTTTACCTATAGCGGTCGCCTCTCTACTGGTAACGAATGGCAAACAAGCGCTTTACTCATATCTGACTGCCTCAGGCCCACAAAGCTTTGCGACAATATCATGAAAGGAAAACAAATTGAAGGGAAAATATAGGGTGTATGCGCCAATTATAGAATCAAGTGGAAAAAGATGCAAAGTGTTTAGCCATGAAGATGATTTTACTGTTAAACCAAATAACAAGTTAAACACAAAAAATGTGTGCTTAACTCTAAAATCTTGAGTTTTAAAAAAATATTATGAATCTAAATATAATAAATTCACCAAATGAAAACACCTCAATATTGTGATTAGTTTTGAAAATTGTTACATTGATTTTCTTGTTTTAGAAATGTTGATTATATACGTATGTATGTATATATATAGTATATGTATAGGCAAAACTAATCACAATATTAAGAAGCTTTCATTTGGTTGTGGACTATATATCCTAATTTTTTGTTTTTATTCTAAAAATGTATTTAAATTCATAATATTTTTTTAGAACTCAAGATTTTAGAGTTAAGCCCAGATTTTTTGTGTTCAACTCGACATTTGATTTAACTATAAAAAATCATTTCCATACATATACAATATATATTTTATAAAAGTTTAGTTCATTGTTAAACAAACACCAAATAATTCCAAATTTTAAATCTTACACAAAGATTAGGCAAAATTCGCAAACTCCACAGTTTAAATTAGAATCTCTGCCATTTTGCTCTAGGAGCGATAATATGAGCAGAGAAATTAGTGTTTTTGGAAAAAAATTGGTATGCAATTTTTCAGTTCATTAATTTTTAGTGAATAAAGTACAAGTTTGAAGTTGCTAAAAGGTCCCACTGATTTTTTTAAATTTTTTTTTTTGTTTGTATTGTAGTTTTGAGTATGTAAAAACAATTTTTTTATATAGAAGAAAATCAATGAGCTATACTTATATAGAAAACAAATTACGAACATTCAGGAAAACAATTCATATAGACATCGATCAGGGAAGAATCAATCACTGGTGCCCAATCGTCCCACCCTGCAAAGCCACAAACGATGTCGCACATAATGGCATGCAAAAATGAGCCTTTCAAATAAGAGATAATAATATTTTCGATCCGTTCTTATTGGAAGACTATAGAAGCTATGCATTTATTCGACTTAGATAGCAATCGTAGCCGATTTTATTTCCTTATTTTTCATATATTTAGTTACTGCAAAACTTTTTTTTCCATTTTTATCACGCTTTGTTGCTCACAATTCTTATTATCAAATGAAAAACATCTCTGTGCGTGTATGTGTGCATAAAAAGTCACAATAAATTATTATCAAAAAGTAGCAAACAACATAAACTTAGTCAACTATTTAGACGCACATCAAATATTTGCAGATACTTTTTCATTTATTCCAATCTGTATGTATTCACCCCATTTCTGCTCGTCTGAGTACCCGCTTTCTATGCGACTCACTCAATTTTGTGCATACTCAGACGTACGCAAGTTACTAATTTGAGTGGGAAATGTGCGCATACTCTCACAAATACAAGCACAAAAATCGATTGCAGATACAAAAATGCCTGCATTATCTGCATGCACACATTCTCATCTGTAGATACGCAGAAAGTATCTACTGGTCGGTCTGCTTGGCCTGGTCGCACCGGGCTGTGTGCTGTGACATTCGTTGTTCACATGTTGCGGTAGCGATAGAAATACGAGCTACATACCATATACCAGAAACTCAAATTACTCTGACAAACATGCGCACCAACCACCAACCAACCAAATGAGTGATTGAGTGTGGCATTTGAGTCGATAATCGGGTGTTTGCCATACAATATAAAGGTGTCGACATTAACCGGCAGACGTTCAGTCGCCATATAAACTTGCTACCAAAAACAACTTACACGAAGCTAAACAAAAGTACGCTTCTACTGCAACAACAAAAAGTGAAATTAAAAAGAAAGCAATTACAGCAATTTGAATCAAATAATACAACTTTTTTAAAGTAAAATATTGTTTAAGTCAAAAGACTGAATTTAAGAATTATATTAATTCTGAAAAATCACAACATTAAATACCAAAAGTATTTTCCAAAATTTCTAAGTACAGTTTTAAGCTATACAATACCTTTTGTACATTTTGCGCATGAAAGCCAACTTCCAAGAGCAAATTCATTAGAAAGACTCAAAGTGAACAAATTTTATACTCAAAACCAAAAAGCTTACATTCGCGCACCAATACACACAAAAGTGACGCAAAAGCTCCGTCAATCGTGCATTTTTCAACTCGTTCAAGTACAACTCGTTATCGTTACGGGCGCCGACGACACATCGCGTACATTGAAAAAGGTTGCCTGCCCAGATAGCCGAGTGGCTAAAGAGAGATACAATTTATTGAACATTGAAATGAAATTCAGTTATTGCTGAACTTTTGTAAAACCAACAACACCCTTAAAAGATCTGCTGATAAAGTAACTAATAAAATATAAAAAAATTTATAACAAAGGAAGCAAAGCAAGAAAATCAATTTATAAAAAATAAATTTAAAGAAGCTAATTATAAAAGACTGTGTGCCTTTTCTAAAAAACAAAAGTAAAAGGAAATTAAGCACCAAAAATCTGCTGAGATTATATTAAATATAAAGCAAAATTAACAGAGCATAACTTGCAGCAAAACTATTTGCTAAACGTGATAAATAAAAAAAGCTCTTTTTTACGTCAAGAAAATCGTGTAATTTCTTAGAGTTCACTAAGGAAAAATTTTTTAAAGCTGTGAAATTGTTATATAATTTCGAAACTGAAACTAGCGCTCATAAAAAAGCGATAAGAGACGATACTCAAACACATATCACACACACCCAAATTAAATCATATAAAAAAGTTTAGGCGGAGAGTACCGCTACTAAGACAAAAACGAAGCATACATATAACAAGGAAAAACTTGTCAAGTAAAAAGTAAAACAAGCAACACGCGCAACTCAGAAAAAATGATGGGCACCATGTCGATGCGTCAACCTGAAAACTGGCTATACGAAATTTGGCAAAAGGGACAAGACAGCCCTTGCTATGTAATGGTACCCAATGCAAAAGTAAGTTTCTGCTTTATGAATGGAAAGAAATATGTATGTACTTAGCAGAAAAAGTGAGAAAATTATGATTTTGTGTAGTAAGAGATAAAAATCGCAGAAATATCTCAGAGTATTTAGTAAAAAGTTATAAAACGAATTTTCTGGAAGAAACTAATGTTTGTGGGCGATAAAAAAGTGGATATTAGAAATTGATGTTTTAATTTTCATAATAGAGAATAAAAAAATAAAAATTTGTTCAATATTGGAGGACATAAAAATGAACTTTTATGTTTTGCGGAATAGAGCATAAAAAATATAATTTTCTTTTTAAATAGAGCATAATTTTTTTTTTTTTTTAAATAGAGCATAGAAAATAATCAGAATAGCGCAGAAAAGTATCGTATTCATGCATAATCCGAAAATCATACGAGATATTTTCATTGTAAAGCCACCTAAATTTCTGCATGAAAATATACATTTTATATTTATGCGCACTAGAAAAAGTTCCTTACAATATTTTTGAAGCGCTTGCAATATGAATTGATTCAGCTGAAAGGAATTAACTTGCCACTAGCATAGTACATTTGTATGCATGTATGTATGCATATAAAAAAGATCGATTTATTTCGGTTAAAATGAGAGTAGATGCAGTGAAACGTGGAATTTCAGCAGCAAATACCTATTAAACAATAAACCTTAAAAAAAATTTACAAAAAATAGTTTTAAAATATCCTGAAATCATTAGTTTGGGTGTGAAAAGTCTATTAAACAACAAAAATTTTTATAAAAAAATTACATGATCTTAAAATTATTAGTTTGAGAGTAATATTTCTTAAAAAAAAAATTCAGTTGCACCGTTGATTCCAGCAGTTTTGCTTCTCTGAACGCAAAAATATCTAAAACTCGATACAGAAAACTATTTTATCTTAAAAAAAAAAATTTCTTTTGGAAATATTTTACTTCATAATTATTTTTTCATTCATCTTAATGATAATTGGCACTGCATTAAAATTTTTGAAATGGAATTACTTACACATTTTTTAATAGATTTCTAATAATCAGATTATAAAAAACACTTTGCTTTAAGAATATTTGTTCAAATTGCTTTCTCACAAATGAATTGCTGAGCTTCAACCAACTTTTTCTTTTTCCAAATTTGACACAAATACAAATTTTTTTATTATTTCCCGTGTCGTATATCGCTTCAATTGTCGTATTTTCAATCGATAGCTGAGTCACCCAAATGACTGATTGCATGCAGGGATTTAAAAGCATTCAGCTTTGACACAAACAAACGCCACTGCAGCAATGTTGCGCAAAAGTTGACAAACTCGATAAAGAGGGGACAATTTTTTGTGGAAAAAGATTGATTATTAATACTTTTTAATTTCACTTCAAAATTGAATGCTCGACTGTTTTACAATTTATAAAATTTTTTTTAAAGAGATGTAAATGTAAATTTTGCTTACAGCAACCAAATAAAAGAACAAGCCTCTAATAAGGGCAGCAAACAGTTTCGTGTATAGTACAAATCTGGGACAGCGCTTAGGCCAAAACTCTTGCAGCCCCACGCTTTCACACAAAGCCGAATGCATTCATGCATACTCGTACATAAATACGCACACAGCTGAAATACTCGCCATATTTCCTTTGTTACATTTATCTGCTAAAAGGCGACATCTTCTTCTGGGCTATTTATCTGAGAGCCAAAAACCAACCACTCCCACGTCATTGTAGTCGCCGTCGGCGTGCAAGAATTCTCGCTATACAAGCGCGTAACGCATAGAAATGCATTCGACAGATAACCAAACACTGATCGCGCCCCAACCGTATATGGGACTGGGCAATGGCGAAGCTGATGTATACCAAAGATCGGAAATACATGCATGTAATCAACCAGTTCGCGCTGGGTGAATGGCAAACACAAAAATATCACCATGGCTCTGTCCTCAATTTGCGCGCTATCGCCTCCGATGTCGATAATCTCAAGCGCTGGCGGCGTCGTCGGCGAGAATGATGGCAATGCCAAAGAAATAAAAAATAATAAAAATAAAAATGCACCCGCACGCATGCCAAGAGCTTGCGCGTTGAGACGCGGCGCGACAGATTCGCTTGCAATAAGTGTGTGTGCGAAGGTCAAAGTGAATTGTAGCAATGTTAGTGGGGGAATAGTATAGCCCGTGTGTATAGCCTATGCCATTAGGCTTATTAAGTCAGCTGTATCTAGAATTGCCTTTAGATCCACTTGTCACCTTAGCAGCTGTGTACATTTTATTACTTGAATAGACGAGTATGTGGAGAGTAAATAGGTGTGTAGCAGCAATTATTGCGCGCACGTACGCCTACAAATAAATTTGCAATTTAGAATACAGCATAGTTTAAAGCTTTTGCGCCTAACTGTCTCCAAGTCTATTAGCCATTAGCATTGACTCCATTCTCGTTCTATTTGTTGTAATTTGTTTGATCTTTTCGTCGCTATGTTGTCTAGACTGTACACATTTTTCATGCCACACAAAAACGTTAATCCAGTTAATTGTTGATCGCTGTGTAGAATAGAAAAGTGCATAATTGACTTTAAGGACTTGTGAAAGTGATTGCTGAGTTGTTGTTAGGCGGCTGTAATAGGCGCAGTTAACAGTTTCATGTAAAATAATATACATTTTTTTTATTATCCAATATAATTAGTCAAATTGAAAAAGGTAGCGATTTATTCCTTATTTTTTAGCAAATAATATAGCTATTGTGCTTTTTTTAGTTTCCTCATTAGTTGTATATGGGGCATACATTTTCATTAACTAAATTAAATAACAAAGTCCAAATTTGTTTCTTTGATAATATATACATACTTGTGGACGACATTTTTAAGAAAAACTACTTAAAAAAAATATCTCTCTGCACAAATCATTGAGCAGATAAATTACTAGTACTTCAAAAAAATTTCTTTAACTGTTCGTAAAAAATTTTGGTCTCTCGCATATATGCACTTAAATTGTGTTTGAAGCAATAATACATTTTCTGATAATATCAGTACACTTGCATATATTGATCAAATTCCAGCACTACTCAATTGTGTTGTCGTATTTCTAGATTTACTTTCAAAGAATCTCAAATAAAATGAGCCTGACCGCTTTGGAAGTATAATATTAAAATAAGGTATTTGGTTTTTCAGTATCTTAAATCGATAAAGAAACAAAGCAAAGGTATTATAAAAAAAAAAAAAAATATCCAGCACATTTAAAGTAAGAAGCCAAATAGCTATACTTACCATAAACTCAGCACTTGTTTAGCTCTTAACTTTATTAGTTGCTTACATACCTATTTTTGGCACTTCTTATGCTGCTCTTGTATATACACGTGCATAAAAGTATAGCCATGTATATCCATATCTACATTTTTATTCGCCAATTCGCTTTTTACTCGCTTTTAACTACCTGATTAACAAGTTGCGTATTGTTATGATCATATTTCCAACTATTTTTTTTTTTTTTTTGTTTTTTTTTTCTTCACTCTTTTTACTGATATTGTATTCAAAATATGTTCGACTTCTCGCGCATTTTAACATTTTTTTTTGTTTTTTTTTTTATTATTTCCTTTGCTCCTTTTATCTGGACTTGTATTTTTTCATTTATTTGAATGTTTTTTTTTCTGTCTCACATATTTTTTATACCTCAATTTTTTATTTTCTGTAGGGTTTTTTGCGCCTACTATCATCAATAAGATGTATGCGCCAATTACTCGCATGTATGTGCGTATGTATATGTCATCGTATACTATTCATTCTGTTTTATTATTATATTTGTAAACAGGTTTTTTGGTTTATTTATTTTCCTTTGAGTTGGCACGATTTTATTTTGTACGACTGCAGCTTATCAATTATATTTAAATAACTTTATTTTGTTTTGGCGATTGGCAGTTGAAAGAAAAACGATAAAAGCGCAGCACTTGTACTTCGAATTCCTCTTTCTATAGTAATTTGTGGCATATCTTGCAAAACCTGTTTTTGTATAAGTACATTTTTTGGCGCGTGCTAAATTTTTTTATAGACGCGATTTCTTCGGCTCACTGGCGCCTTGTAGCAAAATACCATAAATTTGGTAGATTTTCGAGCGAAAAAAAAGAAATAGCAGAATGCAATTTGTATTGTAGTGTCTTACGTATTTGTTTACATTTTAAAAGTTTTCCTTTGCAAATCTAAAATGCAAACTACACCTTTTCAGGTTTGAGTGCAAGGCACACGTATATACATATGTATGTATGCGAATGTGCTTTGATCTCCTTTCTGTAGTAAATAGGCAATTACTTACTCAGCTGCCTGCATAAATGCTGTTGATTAACATTTTTATGTTAGATTTTCGACTGTCTGCTGTTATCAACCGTAATCATGTCGATTTTATCTTACAAAGTCCATTTAAGTGCGCACCTATCCCACGGCCTTGCCACGTCATTCTCACTTGTCACTTGTGTTGTTTTTATCAATTTCTTTAAAACTTTTTATTATCATTTTGTTGTTCTGCGCATAACATTTGAATTTGACGAGTTCGAGATATCAAATTAAAATAAAAATTAATAACAAATAGATTACGATACTTTTAAAATTGTGTGGACTTTCGCAAATATTACATATATCATTCCACAAGCTTATTTTTATATTTATCGCAGTCTATTGCGTTTTTATAAAAATTTTCAATTCGCAATATTTTCAGCTCTCAAACGCCAACATTTTCGCTAAGAAAATTATTTGATGTTTTCAACACAAGATTAGTCATATTATATTTGTTTGTGATATGTCGCCTGACCGGGTAATAATCACGAATTCAACTGTTGCTGATTTTTTCTTGCGATGCAAAATCTTGTTTTCGAAACAAAAAATTTAGTCTCTCATCTCTCGACAGACACAATAGTGGAAGACATACTTGTATATTAGTAGGGAACTCAGGTATTAATAGTTTTGGGTGTGAGCCAAAATTTTTAAGGTTCGCTATCGAAGCATGAAATTATTAACTTTGAATTAGCGAAAAAATCTTTGAATTAAGTGCAATGAATATAAATTCCTTTAAATTGTACAACTTGATGTTATCCCGCAAAGTTTTGTTTTTGTTTGCCGTCACCTACGAAGCGTCAAGCGCTGTTGGGAAAACATTTTTAGTATGTTTTAACGCCTCTTACATCTTTACAAATTGAATGCCAAAATTATTATGCTGTTTTTTCGATATTATCTGCCACACTCGAGGTGTATACCTCATATCAATAAATACCCAAATTTTATGAATGCAGCCTAAATTTATTTTTATTTAAATAATACATGTACACATACATGTACATACAAATATCTCAACATTCCACAAAATTAAGTTTCTATTCCGTAAAGTTCGGCACGTGTTTATTTGGCTTTATGTACTCGTACATACATGTCTTTCAACAAACATTCTCAGACCTTGGCAAATAAAAAATGGACTGTCTATTAAGAGTGCAAGTATTTTGTTTATTATTCATTTTTTTGTTTTTGCAAATACCACATACATATTTATGCAAATAAAATGCGGTCATGCCAAAATTGTTCGCACAGATCATGGCAGAAGAGAATGTACCGCATTAAGCGCACATTGACTTTTAGCAGCGTTCTATTCGAGGCAAACGCAGACAGTGCAGCTTTTTGTTATTGTATGTATAAGTACATATCTGTAAGAGAAAAGAGAATTAATATGAAAAATACCTGTATTATCAGCAAGTAATATATGGTATACCGTTAACTATCAAACTTTCGGTTTTTGTAGACTTTTTTTTGTGTTATCTAGGCAATTTTTTTAAGGTTATGACGTTCTTCCTTATAGAGGAAAAATATCGTATGCGCCTGAAACTATAGGATTGCTGCTTAATCAGTTTTCTTTTTACTCAGCAATTATTTTTATTTTATTTTTCTCATAAATTAAAAACAAGTAAAATTTTCCCTAAACACTAAAAAATGGAGCTAATTATATTGTATTATCTATAACTTTTTAATTTTTTTTTAGCTACAGACATAACCAGCTGCTGTGTGTGCTAAAATTTCATAATTTTTCATTTGTCTTCTTTCTCTAGAAACATGAAAGGCCACGATGCACTTAATATCCAAGCAATAATATTTTCTTTTCTGCTAATATTGACCCACTTAAAACCAAACAAAAAACAACAAGACCATTGACACATATTTTTAGTGCTCTTTCTTTTTTATCTGCTTGTCTTGTTAGAAGACAAGTAATTGTCTTAATTAGGGCTAAGCTTTTGTTTTTCCTTCCCATAGTCATAAAGTACCACTACCAAATTGATTTTTTGTTTCTACCCACCTTCACCACTTTTTTTGCTCTGTGCTACACTAACGTCTATTACGTGTGGATTTCAAATATGCCACCCTCGTTTACCGCACAATTTTCTCATAATTATCGGCACATGTGCAAATACTATGTGCTGTAATCAAGTAGCCGCACAACTATTATATGTGCAGGAGCGCACATGCATACATGCATATATGCATGTCTCTCTTGAACAACACCCACACAGCTTTCTCTGCCCTAACTTACACGCATTTCTTGTAGCTCACTTTAGTGATTGTCATATTGCTTTAAGTGTCCCACTGGTCCGATTTTGAGTACTCACACTACCCGTCCATACCGTAAATACTACAAAAATAACAGATTGCTGTGTAGCAAAAATACAATTTCAGAAAAAGACACTATGAACTTTTCGTTCGTGTTCTAGTTTATTTGGCATGGAGCTGAGTTTAAATGATACGTGCCACGTGTTTCAATAACTTTTGCCAACATATTTACGTATTCCGAGGAAATTACATGCATACATACAAATATATTATTGACGTTGCAGTTCTGAATGTTGGCCTGTTAACAGAACGTTGTTCTGTTCTTGTCGTCGGTAGTTCGCTACTATTGCGTGATTGCATATGTATGTATATGCTAAGGTGTTGTTTTTGGTTGCCTGACAGTGAATGAACAGCGCTGATGCCTAAGCATTACGACCACAGCACAAATGAATCACTTTTTGGGTGGCGTGACGTTCATTTTTTGTTGGTATTTTTCATTTATTTTTTTGCTCCCGTATTTAGTGTGATATGCCGTTGTACGTATGAACTCTCCGTTGTTACTCACACGAAAGTGACCATATGCGCCAGTCAGACATCATTTTTATTACAACTGGTTTTTCCGCAATTTATTTGATTTTTCTTGGAAAATCATTAAACTATATTCGACCTTGGTTGGCGCTATATGAAATATAACTGAAAACCCATTTTTGATTTTTTTCTTCTTGCTCTGTAAAACTCGTCACAATAATTTTTTTTCTACGATAACCTCCTATATTGCTGTTGAACGCTTGTTTTGTGGTTGTTTATAGCTTAGAAAACATTTCATTCTGAATATTTTTAAGTAAGAATTTTGCTACTGCTCATATTTTACTTCCACTTCCTACTATTTTTCTAGCACAGGAAAATGTGCATTGTTCACTAATAAACGAAGAAATGCGATTTTCTGAAAAGATGTGGAAAAGTAGTGGTTTTGTAGGTCGCAAAAATGATTAATTATTTTATACTTAATTATATTTATTTTTATTTTATTATTTTTTATTTATTTATAATTGTTTTTGCCGCCGAATTTAATTTTGTTTAATTTTTTTATTTTATGTTCCATTTTATTTTATTTTTTTAATTTTTAATTTTTCCTTTATTTAAGTATAATTATTTTTGGTACCGAATTTAGTTTAATTAAATTTTATTTAATTTTATTTTTATTTTATGTTCCATTTTATTTTATTTTCTAATTTTTATTTACCTTTTATTTAATTATAATTATTTCCACAATCTGATTTATTTTGATTAAATTTGGTTTACATTTTTTATATTTTATACTCCACTTTATTTTATCTTATTTTTTCATTTTTTTTTATTGATTTTTTTTCGCGAGTTTTTATTTATATTTTCGATTAAGTTCTTCTGTATTCACCCTCGTGCAACACCATGCGCCCAAAGCCAGCACTCTAGCAACTAATAATAATAATGTTCACCCTCGTCATACAAACATATGCACATACATGCAGCAACATCAGATAAATATAGTTATGAAAGCGATTCTTATCTGCATCTTCTTCTATGCATTTATGAGATTCTTTTGTTTTTCATACTCAGCGCAGCTGGATTGTGATGAAAAAGTTCATTTAGCATACATACATACATATATATGTATGTGCATGCATACAGAAAAGACTGAGAAATTATGTAAAGAAAAAGCTATAAATAAGTTTTTGCAAACGCGGCAGGATAATTTTAATATTGTATGAGATTAAAATCCTTTGCGTTAAAAAATAACTGAAAAATTGTTAGTCCGTAATTTAACATTTTTTTTAGGAATTTTTTTATATTTTTGAAGAATATGCATATATATGTACATCTATCTTTGTGCTCAAGTAATTCAGGCAGCAACATTTTCACCAGTTTTACTATATTTTTTTAATAATTCAAATATAATTTAGTTTAATTTAATACAAGAACCAATTAAACCCAAGCTTTACACTTTTTGCAAATTAGGAAAAACTTTACTTTTTATAAAAATATAGTTCATTTTCCTACAAAAACCACTTAAATCCAGCCTTTTGCTTTGGAAAAAAATTTAAAATATCAAAATTTCAAACTTTTTTATCAGAATTTTAACAAAATTTAGAGTATGCAGGGTTGTAGCCCATTGAATTTTAGTGCAATAAAGTGCATATATAAAGTGGCTCACGAAATCACGAACATTTATTGGTTTTATAAAACTGCGTTTCCAAATTTTGTCTATGAATTCTGAATAAAAAGGAAATTTTGGTGAAAATGTTTGAACTTTTACAATTTTTGTATTACAAAGTTTAAAATTTGAATATCTTATACATATGTATAACGAGCTTACTTTTTTAAGAAAAAAGCGACAAAACGAAAGAAAAATAGCCAAAATTGCTCAACATTTTGCCGATTGACCACAACTGTTTTTCTACTTTCATGTTATCCAAAATTAATACTTATCTTATCATTCCTTATCGCTGAGAAAACACTAGCTGAAAAGCAAATTCCGTTCGTGGCTTCTTGGGAAAACAAAATTTAACATTTGTAGGCAAATATTTACGATAGAGTTGTGCGAAGCTTGCAAAATTCTACCACTACATCAATAGTGGTACATACATACATATATGAGCACATAAATATTGTGGCAAATATTTTTTATTTACCTCGTGGAAATGTTTGTTGTGTTGTCGCTGTGTTTACACGCGCCTCATTTGGGAAATATTGATTTTTGAAATTATGAAGCACGTGTGATTTGGGAGAAGAAGGCAAAAATACTAAAGTCAAAAAATTATGAGAAATTTGTAGGCAAACTTTTGGCTATTTATTGAGGTTATACTTACAGACATATTTAATATGTAAGCATATAAAATTATAGAAAAATTAAATATTTGTTCAACAATTGACTCGCGTATTTATTTATTTATATATATAATATTTGCATAGTATAGTAATATTTATATATATATATAGTTTCATATATAAAAATGTATGTACGAGTATATAAACGCAATTCGACACTCACTAATTTATTCTATACATTCCTTTTTCTCTCACTTTTCCACAGGATCTGGTCAAATCCCATCTTATGATAGCTGTTCGCGAGGAAGTTGAAGTACTCAAGGAGAAAATTTCCGAGCTAATGGATAAGATCAATCAACTTGAAGTTGAGAATACGATACTGAAGGCGAATATGTCGCAGGAGACATTGCAGCAATTGCAAATGCAGACTCAACTTCAGATCGCTGGTAGCAACACCACCAGCAATAGCAATGGCAGTACTGGAGCAACAGCAGCGATCACAGCAGGCAATGCAAATGCCACAACGGCGACCAATATGATTGCCGCAGCGCCACAACCGCAGCCGCAACAGCAACAGCAACCCCAGCAGGCTGGCACACCAACCACTGCTGCAGCTAACGAGAGCAACGATGCCAGTCCAGCGGCCGAGACAACAGCAACGGCAGCATCAGCAACAGCAGCGGCCAGCAATGGCACCGAAAATGCGGCGGCCACCACAAATGGTCCATTGCCTTCCTCTTAAACGCCACATGCTGAAGCGTTTATTGATGCAGCTTAGTTAAAGCGAGGCGTAGCGTTAAAAGCAAAACAAAAAACTTTCGAAGCACCAGTTTGGCTAGTTGGAGTTACATAAAATGATGATGTTGGTGGATGTTGATGGTATTAATGTGTTGTGCAGTTGCTGTGCGAGGCGGTTGGGAACTGTGCGCGCGAATGTGTGAAATGTTGGAAGCGATTGTGTTGTTTAAGCGTTGAAAAAGCGTGAAGGGGCGAGTATTAAAAATAAAAAAGCCAAAAATGGTATCGCGAATGAGAATCTTTTTTTTTTTTAAGAATTAAGGAGGGTTTGAAGTAAATGTTAAATATTGCAACAAAGAAATTCACAAATTTGAATTTTATGTTGAACAAAAAAAAAAAATAGATTTTCATTACTATGAAACAAATTAAAAAAATGTATGTAAAAGGCACTTGCTTTAAAAATGTTTGCGGCTTTTGAGAAATGAGGAATAGCGCCAGCGTTGTTATGGTTTAGAGCAGCTTTGTTAAAGTTGCATTATTTTATACACATATATATATTTTTTTACAAGAAAGATACAAGAATTTTTCGATTATATGTACATGAAGATTTTCTCAAAACTGCAAACATTACAAGCCGCGCAACTTGCGCTTTATAGTTTTATAAACTATACCAGAAAAGACAATGCAGATACTCGTTCACCTAAAACCGAAAAAACATTTATTTTCAAACGTTCGCGCTGCAAACAACAACACATCACAACACGCACACGCACACACGAAAAATCCACAACTCAACAACTTCAAAAAATAAATAAATAAATAAGTGTAAACACACACACACACTGAGCGGCTTCAAACAGTTCGGTAAATTTGTGGCTATGTTGCTGCGCCCATCGGCACTGTATGTTGCTGGCAACATGTTGTGTTATTACGGCGCAACATCAATGTTGACATACAAGTTTACACGCTGTTTGATGTACACTGCCGCATGCATGTACCAAGGGTCATTACGTTAGCGGCTTACACCCAGAGTATAAATACGTGTAAATTTCGCATGCACTCAACACTCTGCAGCGTGTTGACCCAATGCGTACAAACTGCAAACAGAAAGCTGATGAATAATCATATAAAATGTGATATAACTCAATTTTTTTATAATTTCAAACACAACAAAGAGGTATTATAAAATTGAGAGAAGAAAATAAATAAATTTTAAAACAAAAACCCACAAGTACAGCAAGAGTGCAACTAGCGGGGACAAATAGAGAAAATGCAAAAATTGGACATTTGCAAAAGAGATAATTTAGAAGAAGTAGACCAAGTAGAAGAACGGCAACAAGCAAACGGAAGTACTAACAAAACATAAACCAGAAATGTTGTAGGGCTGCGCGCATCGAAAGCAGAATATCAGCCGAACTGAAGCGTTGCATTGTTGCACACCTAACTGTGCTTGTGCGAAAGAAAAAATGTTCAAATCATTTGTAGCGTTTTTGTTTTCGCTTTGCCATAAGGTTAAATACATATATACATTTTTTTCTGTCTTTAAGATTTCTCTGTCCTTAGGTTTTAACTTTTCACTGACACTTGAATAGCGCAAAATTATATAAAAATTGTAATTTGCCAAATAATGATTACAACTCAGAGCGAATGAGAAAATGATGGGACTCATCGAAACTCAAAAGCAAAATTTTGTATTATATTATTAATAACAATAACAACAACAACAAAGCTATTGCATGTAATATATGTATTTGAGAAAATAGAAATTAGAATATGGTTTGTGAAAAGAAGGATTGAAATAAACTATAAGCGCTAAGCGAAATGTTATCTAAAGAAAATGCATCAGGAAAATGAACGATTGTAAAACATTGCAAAAAATACACATAGAAAAATACAAATTGCATGCAAAACATACTTGCAAGTGAGCGAGTAGAATTTCCGCGTAAAAAATACAAAATTTGCAAAAATGTTTGCTCTCCAAAATGCAAAAATAGAAAATGTACAACATGAAGAGCGTAAACTTGAAGTTGAAATAAAAAGAATTTCAAGTTAAAAAACAAAAGACAAAAGAATTAAATATTAGCATGGGGAGAGTAAGGAAAAACGCAAAACCAGCAGTGGGTAAAGCCGCAGATAAATAATATGATAAATTTGCAAAACAAAAAACACTAAAAAGAAGCATATGCACACACAAATGAAGCCGCGTAGCAAAATTTGTTTGATACAAAAAAAAAACAACATACTTTAGTTTGAGCTGAAACCACTTAAAATGGAATTTTTTGGTATTGCTTGTAAATACGTAGCTGAGGGGTTTGCAGGCGCAGCACAGTGTTTAAGTGCCTCACATTTTTAACTTAATTTCTTTCACTTTACAATAATAATCAATGCAAGAAGAGCTTTGAAACTAGCAAGAGATTTTTTGAAAAAAAAAAACATAAATCAGCTCAACTAAAATTGAACTTAACTTCACTCTTTTCATACCAATGCGTTAAATTTTGCCTTCAAACAAATTTCTTACATTTTTGTGTGTGCGTATTGCTGTAATTTTTGGTATGCAAATGCTTCTCAACTTGTTAATTTGGATCAAAAATTTCCCTAATTCATATTATTCACTTAAATTACAAAAGAAAAGATAAAAACTGTAATAACATTCAATATAAAAGGAAATACATATTTTTTTAAACCAAACTAAAATATTGCGCTAAGCCAACTTTATCATTATTTTGTCCAAAAAATCAAAAATTGCGCTATATACAAAAGCAAATTGTTATTGTAAATATATATCGAAATTGTCAAAGTGAAAGGGTAAAGGAGCCAACAACAAAAGCATGTAAAATATTTAAAATAATCACCCTTAAAAAACAAAACAAATACAGAACGCATTGAAAAATGTAACAAAATATAAATAAATATCCATATAAAATTGTACTAACTGTAATGCCAGCAAAACGCCGTGATTGTAATATTAATATTAACTCCACATTGCGCTGAAGGCACTGTGCCGACATTTACTTTAGCACATATCAATAATTGTATAGTATTTGCATTTCTTTCTTGCTTTTCAATGTTGGCAATTTTTTAACTTAATGCAAAGCAAATACTGTAAATCTTTTTTTATGCAACAAACATATACAAATACACATATAAACTAAAAGCCTGTCTATATGTTGCTGGCGGCAACTAATTTTAATTGTATATTTATTATAAATTTTTGCATACTTCATTGAAATTTTCACAACTTTTCCAGAACCATGTAAATTTGACAATTGCTTGTGGTCTGTTTTAATTTAATTTCACAATTTTTATTTAGATTTTTGTGTGTCATAAAAATTCTATTGTCTCTCGATTCATGCGTACATAACCTAAAATGCTTAATACTAGTAAATAATGTTGTATACAAATCTGTTGTAAGATTTTTGTATGTATTTTTTATCACACACACACACACACATACGCATGTATCTTAGGTACTCAATCGCGCTTACACCACTTACACCGCATATGCACACAATCCAACTATTATCTCTTTATAACACCAAGTTATGTTCAGCTACAGTTTATAAGTTGACTTTTAAATCATAAAATAGGTATACATACATGCATATATAACGATGAGAATGTGTAAGAAAATGCAAAAACGGCTACTAGATAACGCCCAGAATCCTGCGGAGACTCTAATTGTCTAAGGATTCGCCTGCATTTGTGTGTATTACACATACACACACATGACTGAAGCAAAATCAATTGTCCATTGATACGTACATACATATACATATATATATATAATATATGCAAACGCTAAAGCGCTGATTTTGCTAATTTCCTACAATAGAATAAACAAAAAAATGTTAAGTCCAAAAAGCTTATAAACCGTAGCTAAACGCCTATGCACCTTCTTTTTAATTTCCATTGAATGAGTTTGTGATGGAAGGTGTGAGAAAGCAGTAGATATGCACACATACGTACACAGAGTGCAAACTCTCCACTGCATATACCTTCTACAAAATACAGATACTTCATAGAAGATTGTTGTAATTTAGTATTTTTGCTTTATTTGTAATTTATAAGTTTAAATATTAATTTATTCTATAGTTAGTACGTATAAAAAATTATAAGAACAAATCAAATGAAACAATATGTAATATACGCAAATAAATGGCACTGAAAGTTATTAAATGACAACAGAAAAAGGCGCATGTTCTTCTTTTTTTAATTTTTTATAAACCTGAAGCGGACGAGATTGAGAGAGAGAAGTTGGGTTTGCACTTTTCAATTGCAAGCGTGTAAAGAATGTATGGAAATTTGAAATGGCAGTAAAAATTGCGGCAGTTGTGGCGGCGGCTGCGGCGGGTTTTTAGAGTTTTAATGCCATTTTGAGTTGAAGCAGTTTTTTAAACAAACGTTATTTCTTGTTAAATTTAATATTTTTTTTAATTTAATATTTTTTTTAATTTAATATTTTTTTTAATTTTTTTTTTTTTAATTTTTTTTTTTTATTTTTTGTATTTTTAAATTAATTCTTTTTTTAATTTAATATTTTTAAATAATTATTTGTTTAAATTTAATATTTTTTTTTCATTTAATATTTTTTTAACGTAATAATTTTTTAACTTAATATGTTTTTTGGTAACCCTTTGTTCTCGTTGCTCTTTCCGCGCGGGCTAGCCAGCAAATTGAAGCGCTTTTGGTAAATTTCTTACGTCTAACTTTAAATGAATGTGTGTAACCATAAAAAGTAACACATAAAACTTGTATACTTTAATATTTAATGTATCTGTACGAAGCACATTTCTTAAACATTAGGCTTTTGTAATTTTTCTTTGTATTATATGATAGTTGTGTGAACATAAATAGTTTACGCAACGAATTTCTTCACCAAACAAAGTTAAGTGGTGTGGTGAGCGAGAGCCATCTCTCGAGTTGCGGCATTAAAAATCATATGAGGTGCAAATCACGAATCACATATCGAGTTCAAAGGGTTCATGGTTTTTTTTTTTTTAATTTAATTTTTTTAATTAAATTTTTTTTTAATTAATATTTTTTGTAATATAAAAAATTTTTATAAATACATTTTTTTTTTTTTTTTATTTAATATTTCTTTTGACTTAATTTTCGTTATTTAAATTTTGTTTAATTTAGTATTTTTTTAAATGAAATTTTTATTTATTTATTTTTGTTTTAATTAATATTTTCTTAATTTTATTTTTTTTTAATACAATTTTGTTTTATATAACTTTTTTTTTAATTTTTTCATTTTCTTTTACTTTTTTTACTTAATTTTTTTACTTCAATTTTTTTAATTTAATATTTTTTCAAATTTATTATTTCTTTTCTTTTAATATTTTCTCTAACATAATAGTTTTTTAATGTACTGTATTTTTTTTTAATCTAATATTTTTTTTTATTTACATAATTTTTAATACATTTTGTTCTTTTAATATTTTTTCAATTTATTTTTTTTTTGAGATTTTCTTAGTAATTTTATTAAATTACTTTATTTTATTTTTTTTTAGTTTACTTTTTTTTAATACATTTTTTCTTTAATTTTTTTTCAATTTGTTTTTAGTTTAATATAATATATATTTAATAAATATATATACAATATATAAATATTTTTTTAAATTTAATATTTTTTTGGCTAAAATTTTTTTAGTTAAACTTTTTTTTAAATAAATTTTTTTTTTTTTAATATTTAATTTTTTTTTTTTTTTCAAATTATATCATTAATCGAAATAACATCCTTAATGAGTAAAATTGTTTCATTTACTGCATATGTACAACCGTTGAGCTATCCAATAAAGCGTTTGGTTGGTTGTAATTAATTAAAAGTGAAAATCAAATTTAAAGTAAATATTTAAATTTTATTCATAAAGCATTTTAAGTTAATTTTTTTTTTTTTTTTTTGAAATAAGAGCTTTAAATTTTCATTTCATTTTAGCCAACCACCTGTAATAGTAAACAAGTCAAGTTATGCGCTGAAATTATGTTTGTTTTGTTGTAATCTTTTTTCTTTGTTGCTTTGAATTTTCTTTATTTTTTCTATTTATTGATTTTTAAATTTGCCAATATTTTTCCATTTATCAATTTTCTTGCATTTATAAATTTTTTTATTTATTATTTATCAACTTTTTTCCATTTACCAATTTTTTTCGATTCATAATTTTCTTGTGTTTTTATCCACCAAATTTGTCCATTCCCCTTTTTTATCTACCAATTTTTTCTAAAACAGACCACAGCATTTTATTCGCAAAAATTTGAGATAATTATATAAATTTTGATCACCGGAATCTTTGCCACTCATCAAATGTTTATAAGCTAAATAAATGCTAACTTTAAAAAAAAAATGCTAAAAATGCCAGAAACGCCAGTAGCAGTCAAATAGAACCCAAACTCTATTTTTTTTATCTAAATACAATACAAATATTTTTTGTACATATTTTACGAATAATCAAATAAAGCAAGAAAGATGAAAGACAGTTTGCAACAACTACAATATACTATAAAATACGTCTAACAGACGACTATGAAATAAGCAAAAATGTGAATAAAACAAAAAATAGTAATTAAAATTTCAAATGAAAATCTATAGCTAACACATAAACTATACAAACGTACATACATCCATATATCCATATATGCTAAGCAGAAGATTGCAGTTGTAAAAGAATGAATAAATATTAATGTTTAAAGAAAAATGTTCCAGCACTTGTTCAACCCATGAACAATTAGTTATTTTAGTTGCATAAAAAGAAAATGCAAGCAAAATGCCTCATTGTAAATAGAAATCCTTGTATGATTAACCAAAAAAGAATAAGCCCAACAACTATTGTGAATTCAAAAACTAAGCTAAATTAAAAAATAAAAATACGAAAGCTACAGCAACGCACGTTAATAGCGTGGCATAAGTTAAATATTTACTAGTGAAGTAGTATGTGGGAGCCAATAAGCGCCTCCCACCACCCACTCAGCCAGACAACCAAGCGGAGCCAGCGTTTGTAGCAGCAGGCGGTGTTTAAAAGTATGAACGAATTTTAATAAAAAAATGCAAACAAACTCTTAACTAGTCTCTTTGTTACTTTTTTGTTTAGTTTTTGAATGTTTTCTTTTTCCTAATCGATGTCATATATGTAAATGAGTGTATTCGTTTATGAGAAAAATTTCTAAACAAAATAATATGATTTTTGTGTCATTTTAAAAATAAAGTCCAAAAGTTAATTGTAATTTTTTTTTTTTTGTTTGATAGTTTTATATAAATTTTACATATTTGTATTATCACTATGAATAAAAAGTACATATTTATATTTTATATATTATTAGAAAGCAAATATTGTATGAATGGCATGATGAATACCTTGGATCTATGTTAATATTTAATAAAATGTAATGAAACAACTTGAAAACTGATTAATCTATTAAAATGTGACTTGTAATGCTTAAATGATATTTTTAATTGTTTATTAATGAAAATAATTAGTTGTAAAATATATACATATATGTGGAAGTAGCGTACACAGCAATTTGTTGCTGTAAATCGAGATATAATAGTGATGATGATTATAATGATGATAATGATAGTGTAAAAGAGGAGAGAACAAAAATTAAATAAAAATAAAGTATGAAAATATGCTTCTTTAAAACCATAAATGTTTTTGTGTAATTATTTATTCGAATACAAGGGAATAGAATAGTAAAACAGAATAACAAGTTTTTCCTCATTTGTTTATAAAAGCGAGTTCAAATGAGAATAACCGATTTACAAGCAAAGCGTTCCACGGCCCACTGCAAGAATCGAAGGTTGCCTTTCACATTTTGGGCCCAATAATGAAAACACATTGAAATAATAATGAAAATGCACTTTATTGTTCTTCAAAATATTCTTAGTGGAAGTCGATACATTTTTAGATTTGCTTGAACCAATTTTAAAAACACTCTTGCCACTCAGAAGTGGATACCTGCAAAAACAGCTGTTTAAAGGCTCCAATAGCTTCTTTAGGCGTTGAAAAACATTGACTTCGCATTTTATTTTTCATGTTCGGGAACAAGAGGTGGCAAATCAAGAATAATTCATCGGAAGATTAATACCATCATTTACAAGATAAATTTTTCAAATCACTGAGAAAAGAACATTGTATGTAATTTTATGCTGAAAACTACCAAACTTCGTTAAAAAAAACATAATTAGCGAGTACACTTCTATTAGGAGTTTGGCCGAGATCCTTGTCTTATTTGTGACGTGCGTCTTGATGTTGTTCCACAAATGGAGGGACCTACAGTTTCAAGCCGACTCCGAACGGCAGATATTTTTTATGAGTAGCTTTTTCATGGCAGAAATACACTCGGGAGTTTGCTAATGACTGCCGAGGGGCGACCGCTATTAGAAAAAGTTGTTATTATTTTGGTATTTCATGTACGGAGACTCGATCCAACTCACTTCCCAATGGTAGTCACGCACCAACCCATTCGGCGTGATAAACGGCAGAAAAAGGAGGAAATATTGGAGGATGTTCTGTCATGGTTTGGGCAGTCATTAGTAAAAAAGGCAAAATGTCTATATTTTATATATCCAAAACAAAAAATATAGTGTCAAGTATAAAGAATTTCTAGACGAAGTACTTATTACTTTTTTAGATAATAACCTAAACCTCAGCCCCATCGACAATGTATGAGCAATACTTTTGAATCAATTTTCAAAAATTGAGCATAGTTTTATAGCGATGAAACCCTTAGAAATGCGATTATTGTCGGATGATCAAATATGTTATAAAAATGTTATAAAAAACTTCATCAAAATAAATGCCTCAATGACTTCAAGAAGTTATAATCAATGAAAATCCAAATTATAAACTAATCCCAAGAATTATATTTGTTTATTTTAAATACAGGGTCCGGCGCTCGAATTGTTACCAATTAAACAGGCCATAAATTTAGTTTGGAAATTTACTTTTATTCAATTCAAAGTAAAAAAAGTGTGAAAATATTACAAAATTAAGTATCAATTTACATTTGCTCGATATGACCACCTTTTGCCTTGATTATCGCCTTGAGACGGTCCAGAAACGAATCGCAAGCTGCCCGAATGTGACTTGTAGGTATTTTGGCCCATTCGCGGAGAATGGCTTCTTTCAGCGCCTCGAGACTGGTGAATCTTTTAGTTCGGAACTTGCTCTCCAAAATGGCCCAAAAAGAGTAATCCATCGGATTCGCGTCTGGTGAATTTGAGAGCCATTCTGTAGGCGTTATGAAGTTCGGATCGTTGTTTTTTAGCCATTCTTAGTTCACTCGAGCTTTGTGAGACGGTGCCGAGTCCTATTGAAACTTCCATGGTCTGCCAACGAAATGTTTGCCTGCCCACGGCTTCAAAGCAACCTCCAGAATACTTTCCCGATAACATTTCGTATTTACCTTGACGCCAGGCTCCATGAAAACGATTGGAGAGCGCCCATCTGCGGTTACAGCGGCCCAAACCATTACCTGTGGTGGGTGCTGCCTCCTGGTGGTCAATCGATGACTCCAATTCTCGTGTGAACGGTCGTTCAAATAAACCCTCTCGTTTTGGGAGTTTACGAGTTGCTCAATTTGAAAAATTTTCTCGCAGGAAAACACAATGTTCAGAAATTGACCGCTTTCGGCCAAGCGGAGCAACTCCTTCGCTCTCTCAAGTCTGACTTGTTGGTGATTTGGTGTGAGATCATGGGCTTTTTTGATCTAGTAAGGCTTGACTTTGAGATCATTTTGCAGTATGCGGAGGATGCTAAGGTCAGATCTTTTCAGTTCTTTTGCCATGTGATTGGCCCTTCGTAGGGGATTTCAAGTCCTCTTCACTTTTTGAACCATTTCACGTGGCATTGCAGTCTTTTGATGACCACCTCCATGACGTTTCGCGATGCTACCTGTGCTATGGTAAGGAGTAATGGTGCGATAAACGAAAACTTAATTTACTTAAGGTCCTCGAGCTCACGAATAATCGCAGATTGTGATTTTCCCGGCAAATATGATGCAATCACACTATTACGTTTGAAATCCATTACTGGCCGTTTACTCTCGGCAAAATGCTTCCGTGCGCATATAAACAATACTCTGTGCAATCATTTAGCCAACTAACAGACAGCTGATGCCCGTGCATTAGCTGCGCGAGCGGTCTGAAGTTGGTTATATTTCGAGTGCCGGACCCTGCGTTCCGTTCTGTATTTCTGATTTTACTTTCTTTAATAATTAATTTAAGTTTCGTGAAATGTGTGCTTATTTCTGGTTATTTTTGAAACATTCATCATAAAAAGTTTAAATATTAAAAACATAAATTGTTAGCCCAAAACTGATAATAAAAATATAAGAAATTTATTTGCTCTTATAATTTTTTCGAGTGGTGTAGTGTTGCAAAGGCGAGATATAAAAGCTCTGCTTTTATGCTGAGTGAAAAATTGATAACGATATCTTTTTAGATGAAAATATGTATTTTCCTTTACTTAGTTAGGTAATGTAAATTGAAAATTGTGAAGCCGTTTTTTGTTTTTTGATATTTTGGTTGTTTGAGTTATGACACTATTAAAGTAAACGAGCGATAGAGCACGAAAAACGTAATGAATTGAATATAGAAAAAACCTAAAATATGTTTTTAACCCTCCTTGCCCGGAGTATAAATTTTTCTTTATCCGTTTTTTTCGCACGAGTCAACGCAATTCAAATATAAAATTTTGTGTTCTAGCTCATGGGCAAACACATTCGAAAATCATAACGAGTATTTTTTTCGAATTTTTTACACTCACAAAGAAGAAAAATTTTTAGTATCAAAAATGATACTACATTCCATCTGTTGGAGAACGTTCACGTGGTATTTGTATTGTGAAAATGTCGCGCCCTCAAGACATGCATATTACGAAATTATTTGAGAAAACGACGACGTTTTATATGAAGCGACTGCAGAGGAAATCGCTAACGTCGAAGCAGAAGGTAACTTATCTGAAGATCAAATCAGCGTTTGGGAT
Organism: Anastrepha ludens; assembly: GCF_028408465.1. Lineage (NCBI taxonomy): Eukaryota > Metazoa > Arthropoda > Insecta > Diptera > Tephritidae > Anastrepha > Anastrepha ludens. The sequence goes on from NC_071501.1 coordinate 73,881,648, forward strand.
TTGAGTTAGACAAAAAGACGAATTGAAATTGAATTTCAAGAAAATGTAATACAATATTATGGTACCGGGATAGGCCGATCGATTCGAATTAGACCCAGAGACAAGCGCGAATCGACGGCTTTGCAGCGCATCAAATATTTATGGTATTTTGTGTTCCGACTATTTTGTTTGCTGTCCAGTTACTTTGCTTCGTTTTATTTTAGGGCCTACCATTTTCTCTTCCTCTCGTGTTTCGAATGAGGAAAGCTCATTTGATCCTTTCTTTTCAACGGTCAAGTGGCCCATATTGAAATACACGAAATTATACGGTGTGCGGAAATATAAAGAGAAATGGATCATCATAGATGCCATTAAAGTACGAGCTGATGTGGGTTTTGCTTGTCTACGGTGGAGTGTTTCGTTTGAATGGTGAAACATTACGAGAACTTTGTGATGAAAACACAACTAGAGCAACTATAAGGGGGTATGACTTTGAATTTATGGCTTTGAACTTATGACTTCATGCATTCGATGATAAAAAAACAGGAAAATAACGAAAAAACAAAGCACACACTCAACGCTGTCACGAACTTCTACACTGTCACGAACTTCTACACTGCGAAAACGCGACAGCATTCATACACGAGATGAAGAATGAAATGGATTCAACTAGTCTTAAACGTCGCGTCACAGTGCGGCCGATTCCCAAAAAGCTGGCCAAAAGTCGAAAAAAACAGTTTCTAGATAGAGTTTTTTGTCTTTGGGTTGGCTACAGTAATGCCTTGAGTAGTGAAAACCGTTCATAGCAACGTCCTGTACCCTAAGTATCCTCTGTATTTTCAGTCGCAACGTGGCCTTCGTTTGAGCATCGTATTACTGTCGATGAATAGTGAAAGTTGTACACATTTGAAAGATTTTGTAATGGAGTAAATTGAACAAAACCAAATGGAATCATCTTCGGGAGGTTAGTAAAATACGAGAAATCTTTAGTACATATCAATACCTCGACACAAAATTTTTAGCTGCAGCAAAACGTAGATACATTTTTTGCAATTTTTTTTTATAAAATTTGAGTTTTCAAACTGTATAGTAATACAACGCCGTCATTTGCTGCTTTGAAACCTATTAATGGTTACTCAAAAAAGTAATGGTTACTGAATAAAACAAGATTCAGCTGCTACCACTTGCTAATCAGCGACCCCGAAAACATAAATTAACATGCATCTTGATTATGTTCTAGAATATACGCTATTTCACGTGAGGGGGTGGCCAATAGGGGTGGAAGGGGGTGGATTTTCAAAATTTTAAGATCAAATTCGTAATCAGCGACCCCGACAACCCCCGAGTAAGAAATTTTGAATCAATTACTTAATTTTTTGAGTTTTGGCCAGCTTTTCGGGAATCGGCCGCACTGTGCGTCGCCTCAAAGTAGATGAACCGCCACTGCCGAAAAAACGAGGTGCAGCAAATGCCCCTACGACGTGAGACCAAATAAGTATAGTAACTTCTATAGCTCCTTCCGTAAAGCTTTATATTCTAAACGTTACCAAAAGTTTATGTTCAGAATTTATACTACATAAATAAATAAATATAAAAGTAAATGTAAATGCATTGAATTTTTTTATTATTTAATATTTTTTTTTGTTTACATTTATTAATGAAACTCAGATATTTAATTTGAATTAAATTACTTTTTCTTTGAATTTTCTTCAATCAAATTTAAATTTGACCCTAAAAGGAAATTAATTTAAAACAGGTAAGTAGGCCACGTGCAGACTTAAATTGCTTAAAACTGTGGCAGCAAGTTTGATTTTTACGCGATTGGTTTATTAAACATACACTTTTTACCGAAGTACTAAACCCACTTGCTCAACCAATAACTTATAAAGCTATTCAGCACTTGGTCCCTTTTATTCATTTTAGTTTGATACTCTTACTTTTAAAATATAGTTAGATTCGGCGCAGTTATCGCTATTTTCCGCCATACATCAAAAAGACTAAACCCACTGTCCCGTAGACGCGACTTTTTGTTATCTACTTCTAGGCAATTTATTGTCTCTGCATACGTACGTTGGCAGTCAACATGTATATGTACGCTAAACATGCACCGACATGAGTCAACAATTATGAAGCAACATGCTGCGGGATTGATTTCTGAAACATGTTTGGCATGCATGAAACATGATGCAGTTAGTTTTTAATTTGTTTGAAACAAGTTTTTAGATTTGCTTATTTGATTTACGATGTACTTGGCGCCCAGAAAGTGGTTGCATCTGGATGACGTTTAATACTTTGATGAATTGCTTATAATATTACAAATTCTGAACGGATTTTATTTACTTATTCATTTACATAGTTAAGTCTATGAATTCAAGTCTTTACGGACTATGACGACAAGTTCAGCGAAAGGCGTGATTTCTGGCACTACAAGGGAAGCCTATCACTATCAGCTTGAAGATTAATGGCATCCAAGGGGGCAGCAAAGTGGGTAGATGAAACACCACGAATTGTTACAACACAACGTCTATTGCACAAATAAGTGTTTAGCCCTTGCATTAAAGCAGAATGAAAGCCAAAATAAGCTTAGTTAAGAAGGCTTATGAAAAATCAGTATAAATACAGTCGACATGGAAATCAGCCGCGAAAGAATGAATGCTAACACTAAAAAGAGCCAGATTAGGTACTGTAGATCTGTAGGAAATAAAACCATGCTGATTTGGACAAATTAAAGATTTAACCGCAAAGCTCAGTTTTACATAGACCGCGTGCTCAAAAATTTTGAAAATAGTTGATTGCTGTTTACAGTTATGATTTCGAGGTTGTAAGAGACTTTGTTTATCTAGGAACTAGTATTTACATCGATAACAAAGTCAGCCTTAAAATCCAAAGGAGAATCTCTCTTGCCGCCTTGGACTAAGTAGGCAGTTGAGCAGTAAACTGCCCTCTCAACGAACCAAACTAACACTTATAAGACTCTCAGAAGCTTTGAGCAGGAGTTTGGGCCATAACAACATTCGATGGGGCGTCCTTTGCAGTGTTCGAGTGAAAAATTCTGGATTTTTGGGCCTCTGCACGTTAACGACGGTGAGTATCGTATAGGATGGATTAATCAACTGTATGAACTTTACGACAATTTATGTAGACATAGTGCAGCGAATAAAGCTCCAGCGGCTACGTTGGCTGGGTCATGTCCGAATGGATACGAACACTGAAAGTATTCGATACGGTACCAGCTGGTCGTAGGAAGAGGAAGGCCTCCTCTGCGTTGAAACCGTCAGGTGGTAATTTGGATTTGGATTCACTTGCTGCGTCTAACTGGCGCTGGTTAGCACGAGAAAGAAACGATTGGTGCGCTTTGTTCAACTCGGCCAAAATCGTTTAAGCGGTTATCGCGCCAATCAAGAAGAAGAAGAATTGCCCGATAGTAAGTACAGCAACTTAGTCTGAAAATTGTATAAACATAAAAAAAATTTGTTTTAAAGCTTAATGCTTCTATTTTAAAGCAAATTAAAAAAATTAACACTCTGTTGCTTTTAACTCTTAAATCTTAATTTTATTTGTCGATTTTCTTACAAAAAATTAATGTAAACTTAGCACTAATCGTGAAACTGTTTTGAAGATATTTTTCCTGCAGTAAATACTAATTAATGTGTAAATGGTAAGTGCATTTGTAAGTATGTAAGTTTATCTATAAATCCGTCTCCGGACTCAAAGGCCTTGCTGGCACCTCTTCAATTTTGTTCAAATCTGTTTCTATAGGCGTTGTTGCCATTTTCTTCGGCTTTGGAGCCACTGGCGGAAGTACTTTAACGCCTGCTACCGGCGTCACCGGTTCCTTCACGATAACCTCATTTGCCGCAGGAATATTTACTACCAACGGTGTTTTCTCTTCAGCACTTAGCCCCTTCTGGTTATCAGCTTGATTACTATCCACCAAAATTTCGCTGTTAAATGATTTCAGATTTCCAAGTTGCGCACGAACATCCTGCGCTGACAAATGATGTAGCGGTACATCAGCTCTTACAGCCATACGTTTGGGACTGGTGGTGCCATCATCAGCTTTATGTTTGTCTGGGGGAAAGACGACTTGCGCATAAGTAATTCCCGTGCTATTATTATTATTCTCTTGTACACTATTTTCGCCCGCTGAAGAATTGGTCAGTGAACTGGGGTTGCGGAAGACGGAGATGCCTTCATTTTTAAGTGCTGGACGTATTTGTTCTGAGTCATGGCGTCGCATTGGCGAATCACTTGTGATTGTAGTGGAAGGACTTCCACCTACGGCATACTGAACACCAGCAGTGTGAGGATCCTCACGTGGAACAGGGGAGTAAAGTGAAGGTGAATAATTCGGATCGATTGCTTTACAGTTATATACATTAAGATCTTTTGCGAAAAGGTATACAAGTATGTCGAATATAATGCCAAGTAAAATTAGACAAGCTGAGATGATATTTAAGATGTTGCCATGTTTTGGCGTTTCGCGCAACAAGCAAATTTTGTACTCGGATGTCCAGTAGAGGCAGGTGGATCCTGAAAAGGAAATAATTTATTAGAATATATTTTTTTTATATTCGAGGACTGCATGTCTCTCACTTGTGACCATATCATAAGCGACGTGCACTGGTATATAGGCGAATAAGCCGAAAAGCGTAATTTGTGTTGCCAAAGCTAAAGCTTTGTCTTGCGGCAACACGCTGCGCAAAGTTATGATTACTTTTCCAATGATGCTGGCGCCCAAAACAGCGGCGGCAGACAAGCTTAGTACTTGAAAACCGATCAACATGCGTTGACAGTTCGACAAACTACAAGCACCCTCTGTTGCACGCAGATTTCCTTGCGGCTCCGCGTTGGAGTTCGATGAGCAGGTGCAACCTTCATAAATCTGTAGAAGGATAAAAAGGGACAGGAATTATAAAAATTAGTACAATTCACACATTAGGAACTATGAAAAATTGACAGAAGCAGTAATGCGGTTTTTTGGTATGGCAAAAAACGCACATATTAAAAAAAAAAAAAAAAATAAATAGCTTGGAATAATTCATTGAAGACTTATGCGCTCGGAAACTAATTTGGCAAAGACGTCAAAGTTTCATGTGAGCTTTTACCGATGTCGGTTTTTGCTGTTGCCGAACAAAGAAGTTACTGCTACAGCTACTGTTAGTGTTACCTTCTATGCTAATAAAAACGGCATGCTGTTAACGAATACTTTTGGTGTTTTCTTTTTTCTCAATAACGGATTCATTCTGCCCTGCACCAGAGCTGTGAAATGCCCGTGTGCTTTTCGCAAGCTGTTGTGCTCTGACCAGCGCAATGTTTAACATTTCCTATCCTCTATAAATGTGAGGGCTAGCGTTGATTTTCATACGAAGCTTTAAGCCCTTAGTTACATAAATAACTAACTAATATGGTAGTTTTATGAAGGTATGCTAATAAATTCCTTGTTGTTTTTCTTTTTTTTTTTGGTTTTGAATAAAAATTATTTTGAGTGGTGGGGATCTTTATTTGCACCTTTACACATTGATTGTCTGTTTGTACACTGCAGCTACCTATTCCACAGGTGTCAAATATGATTGGGTTCCGACGCCATTTACAAAAATTACGAACCTTCCGAAAGGGAGATTAATTTTGCGCCACCTTGTGTAAACTTTTTCTAAATTTGTGAATTACATTGCACGTCGAAGATTTTATTGTTTTGTTTGCAGTATAGAAGATTGGATTAAAATTTTGGCATGAAGCAATAATCATTATTCCTCTTGCGCGACTACCATTCGGGAGTGCGTAGGTTTAATCTCCGTGCATGACACAGCAAAATGAAAACGTTTTTCCTAATAGCGGGCGCCTCGCGGCAAGCAAATGGCATACCCCCGAGTGTACTTCTGCCTTGAAAAGGTCCTCATAAAAACCATTTGCCGTTCGGCTTGAAACTGTAGGTCCCTCCATTTGTGAAACAACATCAACACGCACACCACAAATAGAAGGAGGAGCTCGGCCAAACACCTAACAGAAGTGTACTCGCCAATTATTTATTTCTGAATTGCTTTCGTTTCACTCGTCTAAGACCAAATTCTGCCTTTACATTCGATTTTATGATCCCGCCAAGTAGAAGTATCATTCTCACCTGCACATTATTGATGGTCGTAGTAAGTGAGCATCCAGCATAGCAGGCTGAAAAGTACGTGACTGTGGAGTTTTCAGGACAAATGGGTTGGAAAGTAGTCGCCTGACAGATGCCGGTACACTGCCTGGAACAAAAAGGCTGGAGCACTTTGCCTTGACTAACACCAGCGATACCACCAACATCACATTTAATGAAAATATTCCCAATAAAGATAGCTAATAAATGTATACCCAACATTACATTAACTCCAGTTATGGCCCTGTAAGAATCCAAGGAAAAAGTAATACATTTTATTGCTTAAATTATTAGCTCGCTTTAGTAAATGAAATTAATTAAAAATTTCCCTACCTGCCTGACAGCTTAAGTTTCGCAATAATTAGCCCCAGCACCACCATCCCCACTGCTGCAACTGGTGGCCGCAAGAAGTACGCTACAAATCGAGCCTCCCATTCCTGTAATAGTCCATCGTCCTCGCTGTAGGGCAAAAAGAACCTCGATTGCAAATATGACTCCTCTTGCAATTCAAAGTTAACATATGCCGACATAATGAACATTATGCCCAATAGATTGCACATCAATAATTTGTTGGTGACCAAGCGTTTCATAGAAGGCCAAAAGCCTACATCATCAATGAAGGTGGAAAATTGACTGCCAAATGTGCGTGTATGCGTTTCTTCGATGATGCGTTGAGCCGCTTGGTGTATCACCGTTTTAGGTAGTCGTTTCGGAAAGAGGCCCACCAATATGCCACTTATTAGTACCAATGGTGCCACAATAATCCAACCCAACCACCAACCAAGCGTTGTTAAACCAACGCCCATCACAAGAAATGAACCAACTTGTAAGCCGAAGATGCGTCCGGCCAATGCTGTCGCTATCACGGCGGGACTGTCAATCGACTGCGAGTTATCATCTAAATATGTGACACCGATTGTGTAGAAAGCCAAACTGCCAAACCCCAGAGCGAATTGAAGAACGAAAAGCAGGATAATTGTACTAAGCTGGGCCTGTTGCACAGTAAGGATCGTCTGCTGATATGGTGCAATGGTGCAAAGAGTTAAGCTAGTGCTGCTGGTAGTTGTTGCTGCACTATCGGAGCTAAAATTTAAGGGGAAATGAAACAGGATAGAAAAAATAGAAATAGATATTACTCACAAGCTTATTATAGCTGGTATGGCAGCTATAACACAGACGATCGATTGTGCGATAATCGTGCCTGATAACCACCTTATGGGATGCATTTTAAAAGCGAAGTGTGCGAAGCCCAAAGCAAACAAAGCTTGTATAATGCCGCTGCTAACGATAAGCCATTCTGGAAGTACAAAATTAATTGTCACCAATTTAATGTCAATGAAACAATTTAAAATAAATGCGAAAATTTAAAAAATAAAAAACAAATATCCTAAAAGAGAACATCACTATAAATCTATAGTCCACGGTGAAGTGAAATACCCGATGTGTTTCTGACGAACAGAGTAATAGTACAGGTTTACAAATAATTAAAGACTTTTATAGGGTAATAATCAAATCATAAAATTCCTTTTTAAAATCGGTCGCTGAGTCCGAAAGGCCACATGCCACATAGTTTTCGAAATATTGCAGAATAACTATTGCAGGTAAAAGAAAAAAACGTTGAAATTTCGAATACTCGAAGAATGCGATAACCAATGAAACCCCGTGATATATCAAATAAAAGGTAATTAAATTTTCTAACTTTCATTTATATATTTTTTTTTTGAATTAAGTATTTTCAAAATTTCAAAATTATTGCAAGCATTTTCAGAGAAGTTTTAAAACATACGGAAGTCTTTCCGGGGAAAGCTATCACCTTCCCAACATGCATACAGCAGAGGTAAATCAGTTGCTCTTGAGAAATCACTTCACGCCTTTCTCGACATTGAGGGTTATATGATCTTGTTGTTTAGCAGGAAACATAAAACACCTACCCTTAAACAAATACTCCTAATGGGAAAACCACTTAAAGTAACAGGAAGGGCAAAATATCTAGAACTTGTACTAGTACGCAAAGCTATGACGGCGTTGTACTCCTGCGGAAGGCTAATCGGGAAGAAATGGGAGTTGGGACCAAGAATGATACACTGGCTCTATCCTGCAGTGGTTAGAACAATTCTCTACTATGGTATTGTAATATGGTGCAATGTCCTTGAGAAGGGTACGAATATCCAAAGAATTAACGCGGTTCAAAGTCTAGCTTCTGTTCTTATAACTGGTGCGATGTCATCCACACCACAGAAAGCATTATATTAAACTTACTTCAGGTAAATCTGCAGGCAAGATATATCGAGTGCAGTGCGGCAATAAGGCTGAACACTCTAGCACTACTAATTGATGGCGAAAACTCCTTATACGCTTTAAACATTCGTTCATAAATTTCCTTGCTTTTAAACCTTCCAAAAATTAAAGTTCAATTACTGCACGATATTTGATTTTTCTCGCTGTAGAAAATGTGACAATTCGAACTAAACGGCTTGTAAACAAAGAAAGAATTGACAGATTGAAATGAAACTTCACACACGTTCATATGAGGAGGGTACAAAATAACAAATATTTTTTCCAAAATGAGGCCGGTCAGGCAGTTACTGTGAATAGTGTTCGCTATCGTGAGATGATAACGAACTTTTTATGGCCCGAATTGGAAGATATGTATGTGGACGATATGTGGTTTCCACTTGTCACACAGCTAACGAAACAATTACTCTTTTGCGCGAAAAATTTGATGGTCGAATAATTTCACGTCGCGGCGATGTGAATTGGCCGCCAAGATCATGTGATTTCACACCGTTGGACTTCTTTCATTGGGGTTATTTGAAAGAAAAGGTGTACGTTGATAAGCCAGCAACAATTCAAGAGCTAAAGGATGAGATAATTGGGCACATTAACGGCATAGGACCTCAATTATGCCTCAGCGTCATCGAAAATTTGGACCATCGGATGAAGGTGTGCCGCCGAGGCTGCGGCGGCCATTTGGCCAATATTTTGTTCTATACGTAATTGAACCATACCAATATTATCATAATAAAGAGAAATGACAATAATTTCTTAAAAAATTGTATTTTATTCAAAATCAATACAGGCCCTTGAAACTTAACCACCCTTTATATCAGGTCAGTCCATAAGTTCGTGCGTCTTTTAAAGGTGGTTTTAAAATTAATAAAAAAGATGTTTAAAGTATTTATTAATCAATAATATATTTTCCTTCATTATTTACAATATCTTCCCAACGTTTAGGCAAATTTTTTATTCCCTGCTCAAAAATTTGTTTGTCCTTGGAGCCAAAATACGCTTCGATATCCTTTTTTATAGCTTCTTTTGAGGAGTAGTTCTTACTCATATGGGATTGAAGTCCACGGAGAAGGTGATAATCACAAGGTGCAATATCCGGAGAGTATGGTGGATGCGGCATTAGCTCCCAACCGAGCTCGTTCAGCTTGCCTAATGTTTGCCTTGCGTTGTCGTGGTGAAACAAAACTTTGCGTCTATTCACTAAAGACGGTCGATTTTTTTAAGTACCTCATTCAGGTTTGATAGCTGATGGGAATAATATTCAGCAGTTATCGTCTGGTTTGGTTCCAGAAGTTCATAATAAACAATACCGGCCACATTCAACCAAATAGACAAGAGAATCTTCTTGGGGTGAAGGCCATCTCTAGGGGTCGGTTCTGGTGTTTCATCTTTATCATTGGCGTCTGCGAACAGGATTATTGTAAAGGACCCATTTTTCATCACCAGTGACTATACGGTTCAAAAAACTTTCATTTTCAAGCCGTTGCAGCAGCTGAGAACACACATTCACTCTCTGCCAAAGGTTGGCGACGGAAAGTCTATGAGGAACCCATTTCCCCAGCTTTGAAACCTTTCCCAACTGAACCAGGTGCCTGTGAACTGTTTCATGCGATGAATTTAACCTCTGGGCTATCATGTCGACTGTCAAATTTGGATCAGCTTCCACGAGTTCGAGCAAGGCTTTGGAGTTAAAGACAGTTAGCACTTCGGAATTTTCAAAACCACTTTTGCGCACTCACGGTATCCTCTCCGTGAACAGTGTTTATTTCTGCAGCAGCAGTTGTTGCATTTTTACCACTTTTATAAAAAAAACACAAAATATATTTCTTATACGCGTTCCAAGATTCCATTTTAATTTTTAACAACACGTGCTTCTATCCGTGACTAAAATCACTTGTTGAATACACAATATATCAAAGAAAATATAAGTAGTTCCGTTATATTCCGCTAATAATTTTTTGTATGCGTTATCGTACAAAAGTGAAATTATGGGTAAAATAAGCACGAACTTATGGACTGACCTGATATATGTATTTGTATACATATAATTATAATAAGTTACATAAAATAAATTAAATCTAGGTCCCTATGGTCGTATTTCTGGTCAATATTTATTTACGAGTTGCACACATAAATATGTACGTATATTAGGCCGGGTCGATTTGTGGGGAGGCAAAAAAATCGCCCATTGCTCTGTGAAAATCATATTCTAGGGATAAAAATAAGAAACTTTGCCGAAGGAACCATATCTCTAAAACGAATTCTGATGTCCCCCAATTTGGGTCTAACTTTTTAGTTTGTTTTTTATAACTCACTTAAATTAATTTTTTCATTTACATATGTTCTGACTAAATAAATTTCTTAAGAGAAAAAGTAGATATTATTATAAATAAATAAAAATAAAGAAAAAACATAGCCATTTAGCTGATTTTTTCATGTAAAGGCCAAAAATGGTGGTATTTTGAAATTGGGGGACATCAGAATTCGTTTTAGAGGTATGATTCCTTCGGCAAAGTTTCTTATTTTGATCCCTACAATACGATTTTCACAGAGCAATGAGCGATTTTTAAATCGACCCGCCCTAACGTATATACATAATATACTAAGGTTTATCGGAATACATTCTACCCCAAAGTAGTTACAGCGGAGATATAAAACATATACTAATAGATAGATAAAGTCTTTCTAATATCGGCCGTCCCTCTAGAGCCACTAAAAACGTCCTGAGTGTATTTCTGCAATGAAAAAAGATCTAACTATCTAACACGAACTACTTTCGGATCTCGAAATGTTTAAGGCATGAATTATTTCTCAATTATAAGTACCAGGCCCGTTTACTATTTCTGATGCAAAAATTATTAAATTTAAAGAAAATGGCTACTAAACGAATTTCACTAGGTGTGGCGGAAGGAAATATTAGCACTTGACCACTTAATTACGATTACGCATCGCCTATACTCGTCTACATATATTTGCACATGAATAAGTTTTTTACATTACGATCATAAAATAAATCGATGACTGTATGCTGTTCATTGATAACGAAAGCCCTGAATAGATACGATATATTCGCTTTATTATTACGACTTTTGTTTATAATTTGATAACAACGACACTAAATAAATGGGTGTGTATGTATGGCATCGAATGCGCTCCATATTGGTATTCTAAAAACTGTAAATTCCTATTATACATACAAATGTATGTATGTACAAACATATTTTTGATATCTCAAAGGGCTAAATGTAAAATGCGAGTAAAAGAAGAGGATGAATACTGTGGAAATAAATTTTGCATAGAGACTTCGAGTGGTGCTATTAAGGCACACTACAACAACTATTTTTAAAGAATTGAAGATGAAATTGTGTACAATTGTTCTTTCAAACAGGCGAATAACCACCAATAATGAAGGTTAAGAAGAGTGACGAGCACTTGACACTTTCCGCTCAAAAACACTTACCAACCAGTATAGGATTATATTCGTACTCCAGTGCCGCTTCCTTTGCCGATATGCGGAAGTAAGTTTCGCATACTCCCTGCACCACACCTGCGCAGGCCAATACAATAACAAAGGTGCGTAATCGAGCCAATTTAAGGCACTTTGGGCCATTACAGCAACCAAATAGTTTTACACCGCAGTCAACACTATCTGTAATGAGAGGAAAATACTTTTTATACCACCTTGTACTAGGTACAACTGTATACGGTATATATGTACATATGAACACATATACACTATCTGTATCGGGTGTTTTGAGCTACATGAGAACTATCAGTAACGATATCTATGGTCTGACAGCGGAAAATGGCAAACTGTGTTCAGTAATGTTTGGTAAGTCATCAAGAATCGTTTAATGCCAGTACAAAGCTTGGAAGTTGTGGAAATTTACTTTGAAAAAAATAAATTCGTTCGCGACGTTCATAGAACACTGGTGGCATCATCGGTCCTTATTTCTTTCGAAAAGAGGAAGGAGCTGCCGGCCGTTACGATGAATGGCGAGCGCTATCGAGCGATGCTGATTGAGTTTTTGTTTCGAAAAATTAATCAACTAAACATCCACAACATTTGTTTCCAACAAGACGGCGCAACTTGCCATGCAACGCGCTTTACAATCGATTGATTGCAAAATCAATTTGCCATAGTGACAACTGTATTTCGAGAAGTGGTCCTGTTCGCTGCCCACCCTCGTTTGTGCGACGTAACGCCTCTGGTTTACTTTTTTATGGGGCTGTGTTAAGTCATTGGTTTATGCTGACAAACTAGAAACTTTTGAGGCATTGGAACCCAATTTTCAAGCCACCATTGACGCCATACGCCCATACCCCCGTATAGGAAAAAGTAGTCAAAAATTGGCTGATCGAATGGCTGATCGATACATACGCCGGAGATCATATTCAAAAAATAAAAGCCATGAAACTATCTACCAGATTATAATAATAAAAAATTTCAAACTAACACCATTTATGTTTTGTCATATTTTTGTTTTATCATCTACGTGCATGAAACAGCAAAGTGATAGAAAAAGTTCTTTCTAATTGCGGTCGCCCCTCGGCCGCCAATGACAAATCTCCGAGTGTATTTCTGCCATGAATGAGCTCCTCATAAAAACTATTTGCCGTTCGGAGTCTGCTTAAAATTGTAATAGATCCCTCCATTTGTGGAACAAGATCTAGCCGCACACCACATATAGGAGGAGGAGCTTGTCGAAACACCTAACAGAAGTGTAAGCGCCAATTATTTGTTTTATTTATTTATTATCATTTTAAGTTCTCAAGCTCTTAAAAAACACCCGATGTACATACATATGTACTACACTTTTCAAACAACTTAAAACATTTTTTTTAACACGCAGCAGCCTTTTGTGACAATTTGGTAACAGCATCGCTTCATTTCTGAAAAATGCATATTTTTTTATTTTGTTTCATATTTTCATCATATTTTGATTTGTTTTCTTTAAATGCACAGGCTTCTCTTACTTTCCTGCTTAAACTTGATTTTTTAATGTGGAGTCGAATTGACCGTTTTTACGAGTAACTTATGCGTGTAGGCGCGTAAATTTCACATTTCACAACTCCATTTCGCATGTTTCATTAATCACTGGTCAACTAAAATTACTAACCATTTGGTATATTGTTGGCATTCACGGCTATTTGCGACAAGTCTGAACTACGAGTGCCCGCCGTCATTTTGAAAGCATCTACAATTGGTCGAATATAAAATAATGCATGAGGTAAATATTCTTTTTCTAATCTTTTCATTTACACTGTTTATTTTATTTTATATATTCGGTATTCGCATTTTAGACAATACTGATGCATATAGATACATATATATATTTATTTTCGATCGACACTGCAGCGCATAACTACTGATATTTAATACAAGAAATTATATTAAACCAAGGAGGCGCTGTATATTTGTTTTAAAACTTTCGTCGTTATTCGAAGCCGATCAATGACTAATGCGCCCATTTTCGTGCAAGTGGAATCACCTTGCCATTACTCTACATTCTTCATTCTTTATCGCCGCAAAGTAATTTTCAGATAAGTATTCAGCCGTATAGTTTTATCAGCATTTGATAAGCGATACCTCTTTTACACTGCTATTCCATATCTACATACAACACTTTATTGCGAAACTCATTTGTAGATATGTAATGTATAGCAATGCAACAGGTTGTGTATGAGACTTTTTCAAGCAGCGCAACAGTGTTGGAAAGTATCTGAGTTGTGCTAAACAACGAAGAAGGAATGGACACCAAAAGTTACACTGATCAACAGTCAAAATGAATTTCCAGCACACAAAACTTGATTTAAGGGATATAAGTACACACACGGACAAAATTATTCACACAACTAATCTTTCATTCGATAAGCTGTATCTATTCTAAGAAGAATATCCACAAATTTATTGTTAATATAAACTTAATAAAACTTTAGTCCATAAATAAGATTTTAACGAAAATAGTACGATTCATCATATTTTCAAGGCACACAATTTTGCACGCAAAGCATGAATTTAAAATTTCAACTGATTTAATTTTTCTAACAAAGCAAACTATGCTTTGAAAAAATTCCCGTTATGATTATGATCATTCGAAACTCAACTTGTTTGGTCATTTCGAGCCTTGCTTTCGCGTTATTAATACATCATGGGTCGGAAACAAGCAGACACAACAAAAGCTGAAAGAAATCAGCTGTGAAGAAATCAGTCAAATGCTGAATCGAAGCCGTTTTACTATTGTATTTATAGCCTAATAAAACGTTTTAAGGGGTTACATACGTTCAGAATTTTCAACAAATCGATTTTTTACAGATTATTATTCTTAACAGTTTTAAGCGTATTTCTGTGGAAGTCGATTGTAAAAATTTGCCATAGATAAAAAGTTATAGTAGAAAATATAACTGCCCGACGAAAGTTTGCTTTTTTTTAATTGCCGTAAATTGCAAAATTTTACGAAATTCAAAAATTCAGCTCGACAAACTATAATTACAACTTTATTTTACAAGATTTTTTTTCCATTTTAGAGATCCATCAACTTTTCAAGTAGAAATGATGCATACTGTGGAGCAACTTTTTTTCATTGTACTTTGAGTCACGTGATGTCTTATATACTAATTTTTGTAAAGAAAACTTAAAATAATTTTTTCATAAAGTTTAAGTACTGATAAACAATGTATAAAATTTCTTTATAATTATTTCTATTGTTATCCCTTCTAAAAACAGTTTTTCTTTTAGTGCATTTTTGGCGCTGCTGGACGTATGTATCCCCTTAAGGAGACAGATACCAGTAAAATTTCGAAAAAAAAAAATGTTACTATAATCTTTTAAGAATATGTCAAAAAAATTTTTAGAACGTAAATTCAAGTATTTCTTATATTATAGATCGTCAACCGTGACGACTCTATTCTTTGCGTTCGAGCGCTGAGAGAGGAATTTTCACGTATTCAAACTTTAGAAGCGTTTTTTTCAAAACTATTTTTTTCGAATTGGCGTACACGATACACGTACACGAAAAGTTATTGACCGATCTCCCTGATATTTTGCACACATCTTTTTTATGAAATTACTTTCAATGTGCATTTACAAGTTTTCGAAAAAATTAATTTTTTCGAAGCAAAAATAGTAGGAAAATTCGCTCCAAAATTCATTTTGTTTTTGGAAGCATTTTATTCCGCGAATATTTTTTTTTTCATTTTTTAACTCATATAGAAATTCTGACATTAATAAACAAAAAAAAATGTTTGGTTTTTTGTATTCAGGTCACTGACGCCGATGCTACAATGCCCGCCGATTGAGAAGCCCCGCTGCGACCTACCCGGAAGAATTGAGTGTACATCCGCCATTTTAAATGAGTAAAACAAAAAAATTCTTATATTATTTTAATGTATAAATAAACTGTATGCCAATTTTGAAAAAAAGTGTATTGACTATTTCAATCAGAAGTCCCTTGCGGTGATCATCTCAAGTCTTTGGAGATTCATCTAAAATCAATCGGACAAGAGAAACTAGTTTTATTAATAGATAATCTTGTGCCTGATCGTAGATTTATCTTTTTTTTCAAAATTAACAAATGGCGGCCTCAGAAAATATTTTTCAGATTTTCAAGAAAAGAACCCACAATTAATTGTTACAAAAAAATGGCATTAAAAAAAATCCTTCGATTAGGGCCGAGTGCTTATGTTTTTCAAAATCAGTATAAATTTTATTGAAATCTACCAAGCAGTTTCTAAGTTAGAGTAATCACCAGTTCATAAAACGTATTTAAAGTTTTGCTACTTGCTCTCGAATGCTCCGGAGCGCCCGAGCGCCCTTTGTTAATTGCTAAATGACTCGATAAGTTTTTGTCGGATTCACTTCAAATTTTCGCACAATATTTTTAAGATATTATACTTCAAAGCAGATAATGCAACAGGAATGGCGAAATTTGAGTCAAAATGTAATTAAAAAAGTATGCCAAATAGACTTAATGAAGTCATCAGGCAAAAATAAATGCCTCCTAAATATGAAAATTTCATTTAACTTAATATTTTATTTGTGAAATTTTTATTTGCGAAAGTAACGTTTATCGGTGGTACAAAATGTTCTCAGAAGATGTGAACGACGAAAAGCGTGCTGGACGCCCAAGCACTTCATCAACAGACGAAAAAATTGATGAAGTGAAGAAAATGGTATTGGCCAATCGCCGAATCACAGTTAGAGAAGTTACTTAAGACCTAGACATATCGATTGGCTTGTGCCATTCTATTTTTATCATTGATTTGGCATGAGACGGGTCGCCGCAAAATTCGTACTTAAAACTGCTCAATTTCGACCAAAAGCAGCATCGCATGAACATTGCTAATGAGATGTTGGACTCTGTCCGCGACGACCCAAATTTGCTCCAGAGGGTCATAACTGGTGACGAATCGTGGTCTTATGGTTATGACGTGGAAACCAAAGCTCAATCATCTCAATGGAAGCTGCCGGACGAACCAAGACCGAAAAAAGCGCGCCTAGTTCGGTCGAATGTAAAAAATTTGCTTACTGTTTTCTTCGATTGCAGGGGCGTTGTGCATCAGAAGTTCTTGCCACCAGGTAAAACGGTCAATAAGGAATATTACCTGCAAGTTATGCGCAATTTGCGCAAAGCAATCCGCCAGAAACGCCCGGATTTGTGGAAGAACAAAAATTGACTCTTGCATCACGATAACGCCACTGCTCACACATCGTTGCTTGTGCGCGACTTTTAGGCCAAAAACAACACATTATAGATGCCACAGCTACCGCATTCCCCAGATCTGGCCCCTTGTGACTTTTTCTTATTCCCGAAACTGAAGAGACCCATGAAAGGATGACGCTACGCTACGATTGACGAAATAAAGACGGCATCGAAGGAGGAGCTGAACAAGACAAAAAAACAAAAATGATTTTTTGAAGTGCTTCGAAGATTGGAAAAAACGTTGGCACAAGTGCATAATATCTCATGGATATTACAATACTTTGAAGGGGACAAAATAGATATTAATGAATAAATAAATAATTTTTGAGAAAACACAAAATTCGCGATACTTTTTTAACACACCTCGTACTTGAGGCCCTAGTGATGGCCGTTGCAGTAAATGAAACTTTATAGTACGCAAGTACAATAGAAGCACAAATGTCTGTGAGGTCTACAAATACAATACGTTCAATCGATTTCTTTTTAGTTCAATTAAAAATCGATTTCATTCAAAACGATTTTTTTCACCCACTAGACTTGTTCATTTGGCTGAATTGAAGTTTTTGACAACATTTCCTCTGTTTTTATTTTCAAATATTTTCTCATACCTATTTATACATTCTCTAAAACGCAATTGAATATTCGTTAATCTGAGCATATTCTTAGAAATGTCACGCAGTTTTACGATAATTCTTCTATTCTCAATGATATTATCTCTGGGGCATTGTACGCCAGTGTTGTTTTGGAATGCTGAGGTGTAAGTTTCTTCAATACAAGTCAGCCAATGAATATTATTTTCCCTGTATACTCGTAGCACTCCCAGATCAGTGTTTCCTAGAATAAAGTACCCGGAATTCCATGAAGAAATAAAAAAAATACTTGAAGATAAAATGCTCGTTGCCTTCACATACTATAAGGTAAACTCTTAACGTGGCTGTTTTAGACAAGATAAAAATGTTTCATAGAAAAGCATGTGAATATTATTTATGCTTTCAAAAATTACTGATTTCTTCGCGTATGAACTTCCGATTGGGGTTCCGTTCCTAGTTACTTGACTTGCAATGTAGGTATATATAATATGTATTTGCAACTAATATGCCCCAAAGAAATGTTGGCTAGCTTTGTATTTTTTTTAATCAAAATTTGTTTACCGATATCTATATATTAATACGGAGAGCAAAATTTTGTCGTACCTTTTTTTAGTATTTATAGTCAGAGAAAAAATATATACATACCAATGGATAGCATATGTGGAGACGGTTTGCACAATGTATTAAAATAGATACATAAGTGAGTAGGTGCAGGTAAAATTAATCACACTATTTTACCTGTATTATGATACAGGGTTTGATTGAAAAGTAATGAGCCTTCCCGCGCGCAGCGTCTACCAAGCGATCAACCGAACCGGCTGGTGGGGGAAAATGATCGTTGGACCTTCCCCTTCCACTAGAAACCGGTCCCAGTTCGCTGGCAACAGCGGTGCAGTCAACGTCGCTCCGCGCGGGAATGCTGTTTTAAAAGTGTGTTAGGATTTTGAAGTGGCGAAAATGCAGCGATCGTTGGAGCAACGTTACTCGATCAAATTTTGCGTAAAGCTAAACAAAACGAGTACCGAAACCATTGGGCTACTCAAGGAGGCTTACGAGGACCAATCTCTGTCCAGTTTCCGGGTAAAACGGTGGCACAAGTCGTTCAAGAAAGGCCGGGAGGACGTCGAAGACGAACAGCGAGCATCACGACAATGCCCTGGCGCACACCGCCTTCCTCTACTCCTCTGCATTGGCCAATATGGGGGTTCCGGTGCTTTTCCACCCTCCCTACAACCCAGACCTGTCCCCTCAGGACTTCTTCTTGTTACCGCGCCTGAAAAGAAAGCTGAATGGGGGGCGTTTCGACTCCATCGAGGCGATCCAAAAAACTGTGACAGCCGAATTGAACGCGATTCCGGCGGATGAGTTTACAAAATGTTTCCTGCAGTGGAAGGACCGCTACCAGCGGCGTATTGACGCTGAAGGGTCCTATTTTGAAGAATATTAGTTGTATGAGCCAAAAGGTTTAATAAAACTGCTTAAAAAAAATTAGGCTCATTACTTTTCAATCAAACCATGTACATCATGCTACAATATATATCATGATATTATATACAGGTATATGTATCGTGATATAAAAGCTTATGAAACAACTGGAAACTTATAAAATATATATTATTGTGAATCAATACTATTATAAATTTGATTCAGAAATTATGATGGTCATGGATTAATTAATGATTGTTTTTTATTATGGTTATTCAAAAAAAAAAAATTTTTTTTCCGTATACATGAAATTAAATGTTTCCAATTCATGATTAAAAAAATTATAATATTTGAAAATTATAATATTTGAATACAGGTAAAAAGGTTTCAACATAAGCTATCCATTTATATATGTTTCAAATTTTTTCTATGACTATAAATACTAAAAAAAGGTATGACTAAATTTTGCTCTCCGTATTTATATAACGTCGAATAAGGTCGAAAATTCGACGCACGGGCGATCCTAGTATGGCATAAAAAATAAGAAAGTAAAAATAATATTAACTAATTATTAACAACTTAAAATAATATTTATAATTGGAAAAAATAAAACTAGAATACCAAAGAAATAGCCTCGTGGAATCACTCAAAAATAAAAAACTTAGATTTGCTTGTGATCAAATACTTTTACTTTGTAACAGTTTCTGGTTCTGTGTTGGAGAATAAGTTCGTAGCGTTTGTACCAAACATTTTTATTTAAACAAAAAAATAAATAATAATTATATCAATAAGTTAATCGATTATATATTCGCCATTGCTGTTTACAACCTCTTCCCAACTCTCGACCAATTTGTTCATGCCGTTCCGCCAAAAATCGCCTGGTCTGGTGTCCAAGAAGTTGTTGAGCCAGTTCTTAAGGACCTCCTAGTTATCGAAGGTAACGCTCTTCATATGGCTTCACAGGGAGCAGAAAAGATGGTAATCGGTCGATGCAAGGTCTGGAGAATACGGCGGATGCTGAAGGACCTTCTATTCGAGCTTTTGGAGTGCGGATGTGACGACTTGTTCAACATGGGCCTGGCGTTGTCATGAAGGAGTAATATATAATTTGACGATATCGATCAGGTGTTTCCAGTCGAATAGCCTCATTCACGCGGTGTAGCTGGGCAATGTAGAGCTCCTTGCTCACCCTGGTATTCTTTCTGAAAATCTCGACTTTAGTGTATCTCGGGGAGTCACCCAATCCTTTTATTTCATTTTTCATCTCCGGCGACGATTCGGTACAAAAAGTGGTGTTTATGACAGAGTGTTGCTCGTTGGCGGGCGAAATACTGAGAAGCAATTTGGGGGCGACTTTCTTTGTTTTCTTCCTTGAGCTCGTGAGGCAGCCAGGCTCCTAATTTTTCATTTTTGCCTCCTG
Organism: Anastrepha ludens; assembly: GCF_028408465.1. Lineage (NCBI taxonomy): Eukaryota > Metazoa > Arthropoda > Insecta > Diptera > Tephritidae > Anastrepha > Anastrepha ludens. The sequence goes on from NC_071501.1 coordinate 73,902,189, forward strand.
AGTATTCCATTTCTAAACTTCAAAATTAATAAAAAATTAAAAAACTTAAAAATACAATTAACATAGTTTTGCGGAGAAAGAATTCTATCGAATGAATACTTTCCCTTTGTCAAACAGCATACTAATCGTTATTAAATAAAGTAAATAAGAGAAAAAGAATACATATATAAAAACGCTATGAAGTTATTCCCCAAACCAATAATACTTATAATGTGCCTCATATGCGAAGTTCTACAAGTATCTAACATATTTACCAGCTTGTGGATTTGTCTATGATAATAGACTTATGTGTATCTAATTTGCATGGAAATCTAAGTTTGGAGTCAGCGAAAGAAAACAATATTTTTACCAGCAACATATAAAAGGTCCATCTAGCATTACTGATTTGTTTTTCATTTGGAATCTCTTTTAAAGTTATCGCTAAAACATTTCCGTTGCGAGGATTGTTTCACGTATCTGAGCCAGCAATCGCCTGCGTTTTTCTACGCCAATGTGGAGAGAGCCGATGAAGCTCTTCAATCATTAGATCCCGTAGGCGATTATAGCATGCCACCCGATGGGAGGTTCGAGGCTCCAATAGTGTGTGAAGCTGGCAAATTGTATATGATTTCGTTAGATTCATTTAGAGGAGAGGCTTCTCCAATGCGAACTTGCGGTAAGTTGAGATTTGAATTTTATTATTCTCCAAAGAAATAAACAGAAACAATTAAAACCAAACCTGTTTTTGTTTGGCATATAATGAATCGCACAAAAAAAACGTCAATTGCTTCAGAAAGTCCAAAAACAGCAAATACCAACGAGAATTGTTCACTTAATTTTGAGGAGAAAATTGTTTATGCTCACTTAAGAAATAGGTAAACTATGCTATGCAACAATATTGAAACTTACAAAATAAGTTTACTATTTATTTCAACACAAAATTTCTTCTTATATAAAATAAAAAATCTATTGTATGTACCAGGTGTGTTCAAAAAATAAGGTGAATTTTCATTTTTCTCAAAAAATATTTATTTATTCATGAATTTCTATTTCATCTCCTTCAAAGTAGTCCCCTCGGATATAATACACTTATGCCAGCATTTTTTTTTCCAATCCTCGAAGCAGTTCTGGTATGCACTTTTTGGTATGTCCTTTGGTATGTCCTCAATTGTCACAAAACGCCGGGAAAACGCAGGAAAAACTTACAGGGGGCCAAATCTAATGAATACGGTGGCCGAGGCCCTATAACGATGTTGTTTTTGGCCAAATAATCTGTCACAAGCAAAGATCAGTGAAAAGGTGCATTATCATGATGCAAAAGCCATGCATTTTTTTCCACAATTCCGGGCGTTTTTTTCGTATTGCTTGAAATCCTAATGCACTACGCCATGGTAATCGAAGAAAACTGTGAGCAAAACCTTGACATTGGATCGAACTTGGCGTCCTTTTTTTGGCTTGGTATTGTCTCTCCTGGACTATTGCATTGGGACGATTGGGCTTTGGTTTCAATGTCAAAACCATGTACCCATGATTCGCCACCAGTTATGACCCTTTTAAGCTACTCTGGATCATCGTTGTTGGCGATGTTTATGCGACGTTATTTTTGGTCAAAATTCAGCAATTTTGGAACGAACTTCGCTGCCACACGTTTCGAGCCCAAAATTTCCGAAAAGATTGCGTGGCATGAGTCAACCGAAATGTCGATACAACTTCTCTAATTGTGATTCGACGACTCTTCATAACAATTTTCTTCACTTTCTCAACATTTGTATCGGTTGTTGATATGCTGTGGCCATTTTTTACACAAATTTTGATGCAACTTCTTTGAACCATTTTTTTCGATAGCAGAAAATCGCCGAACGCGCAAAACACTTATCTTATTTATGCCTCTCACCAACAAACAGGCTATATTGCTAAAACCGTGAACATATCTTCGAGACGCGTGTACTAACATAAAAAAAATAATAATCGAAAGTCGAATGTACGTAGCCCGCGAAATTTGACAGTTCGCTTTGTTTTTTGAACACTCCTGGTATATACGAGAATTAATATTTTATTTAAAGTTATTTGGTTGAACAATAGATATTGAAATTTTCAAATGCAAGATATATAGGGTGTTTTTTAAGAGCTTGAGAACTTAAAATGATAATAAATAAATAAAATAAATAATTGGCTTTTACACTTCTGTTAGGTGTTTCCCCAAGCTCCTCTTCCTATTTGTGGTGTACATCTTGATGTTATTCCACAAATGGAGATACCTACAGTTTTAAGCCGACTCCGAACGGCAAATGGTTTTTATGACTCGCTTTTTCATGACAGAAAACACTCGGCGGCTCGCACCAACCCGATGATTAGATAAATTTTATAAATTTCAAAGGCATGCAATCTCCTTTATTATTCTTAATTACACTTACTCCTTCCAAGTGAAATTCTTTTTCCGACCCAGAATGCTTCAGAGTGGCATCATGTAACGGCGAGAGCTTAACAGTTTTACTGACACCAACGAAGAACACGTTCAGTATCACAGGATCAATAATACAGTTTGATTTCACTTTTCCATGTATGCTAAGATTTTTGATGTTGCCCCATAAATGTTTGGATGGAAGCAAAGGGTTTTATTTAGGTTTTATTTATTAAAGTATAAATGCAAACAATTCGCCTTTCTAATGATATGAGTAACTTCGTTGGTGGCTATTTCAGATTGGCAGCAATAGAAGTCAGTCTTATTTCCTCTCCACTTAGCATGCATTTTGTTTCGCTTTCCATTTGATGAGCAGACTTCCTTAACATACCACGGGCATGAAGAGTATGTGGGGACACATGTGCTAGACCAAAAAACGAAATCAAGTTACACTTTAAAAGCCAAAACTACTCTTTACACTTTAAGGAAAAGAAACCGCCGAAGACGAATCATTCTTTACCAAGCCAATGCGAGCTCCCATGTATAGGCTCAAATAAGAGAGTTGTTGGCTCTAAAAAAATTTAATTGAAGAGTCACCCACCTTACAGCCCTGATTTGGCAACTAATGGTTACGTTTTGTTCCCGAACATCAGAAATAACAGCTTGTTTTGGAGGCGTCTAAGTGGCTAAAGTGCTTAAAAAATTGGTTCAAACGAATGCAGGAGTGTATTGACTTCCAAAGAGACACAACCCTCGTAAAAAAAGCTAAAATAATAAATTTTTAACTTATTTCGAACGAATTAACTTTAAGAAACATACTGTTTTTCTAGAATATGTCATATTACATGAAGCGAGATTTACTTTTTTACCAATTCCATTGTGCTTGGTATTTTTATAGACACTATTCGCTAACATTATTTACATATGAGTTCTTGTTTTACAGATAAGGCAATTAGATCGGTAACAGCTTCAATAGAATGTGAAGAGATTGCCTATGCTTTCTTAGGAACCCATGAAGAATCAAGTGAACTAAGCGGCACCCTGTTCCAAGCCAACATGATTTCGTTTTATTTCACTCAACTCGCACTTCGAGACACAGATGGCTTACATGAAATTGAAATACAGAATATGAATGTAACAGGCGAAGACCCTAGGCTAAGAGTTGAACTTCAAACAAATGATTCAAGATTAGCATTGCGATTCAATTTATTCCTTAGCAATGGATATTTCGAGATACACTCATTCAAATATAACGATACTATTTATTACGTTTCTGATCTTAATGCACCACAAACTCATTCATTTTCATGTGGAAAAATAACACTAGAAAATGAGAAGAAAAAGCTTATACTTAGCAGAATACAAATTCAATATGATAGTGAACTTCATTCTGAGCGTACTGTGGACTTTAAATTTAAGGACGCCTGGACTTGTGAAGGATTCGTCTCGCCTGCAATAATATCAGGACTTTTTATTACTGCAATTCTCTTAGCTATTTTGTCAGTGGGTATTAGTATGTTGCTGAGCGTGCAGTCACCAACCGCATTTGAAACGGAGGGAGGACCTATGTTACAAATCAATGTAGTAAACGAGTGAAAGGAGCTTAAAAACTGTATTTCTATGTACGTACCTATGTGTGTGAATAGTTTACTTGAATAATTTAGAAACGTAATTTGAATGAATTGTTAATAATTTATGTAAAATACAATTTAAAATCACAAAAAATTAATTTTAACTTATTTAAATATTGAAAGAACTAGAAACATACCTTCTTCGTAATAGGGAAGAGAATAAGTTCGTAGCGTTTTACCGAAAACTTTTATTTAAACATATATCAATTATAATAATTGATATCAATAAGTTAATCAATTATATATTCGCGGTTGCTATTTACAACCTCCTCCCACCTCTCGATCAATTAGTTCATGCCGTTCCGCCAAAAATCGCTTGGTCTTGTGTCAAAGAAGATATAGCAAAAGACATCATTTCCCATCTCCCGTGACTATTCGGTACAAAAGGTGATTGAAAATCGTTTTAGAATCGCAGTTCATTTTTTCCGGCGATTCATGACTGGGTTGGTGACCGTTCTCCTTCAAAAGTGATTTGAGACGTTCTTCATCGAATTCAGAAGACCTTCCGCTGCGGGACGTGTCATCGACGTCAAAGTCCCCATTTTTGAGCTTTGCAAACTATTTTCGTACTGTAGACTTGCCTAAGACACCTTCTCCATACACATCGCAAATGTCCCGGGCTGCGTGGATAGTTTTTTGACCTCGATGAAAAGCAAAGAAGAGCATAAATCGAAGAGTGGAAAATGTTGATTTTTGTCTCCTGAATATTCCATTTCTAAGCTTCAAAATTAATAAAAAATTAAATAACTCAAAAATTGTTTGTAGAGCAGAAAGAGTTCTATCGAATGAATACTTACCCTTTGCCAAACAGCAAACAAATCGTTGTTCCAATGGTTCAGCGTGGCCACCATCCAACCTCCGTAATGGTTTGGTGGGAGTGACTTGTAAATGTGTTACATCTCTACATTTCTGCAAAAAAGAGTTGAAGACCGGGACAAAATGTGTACAAAAAGGATCTTTAGGAAGGCATGGTGAAGCAGTTTAGTAGTACTCTCTATGGAGAGCACTGGATCTTCCAGCAAGATTCCGCTACTGCCCAAAAGGCAGAAACCACCCAGCAGTGGTGGCCGCAAAAGATTTGCCGTCTGGAAGTCCAGATTTGAATCCATTGAACTACAGTATGTGTTCAGAATTGGAGAACATGGCCTGTCGAAAATCTCACAGAGATTTTGAGAGTCCCAAAAAATTTTTGGTTCGAGCAGCGACGTCAATATTCATGGAAACCGTGCGTGCTGCAATAGCTGAATGGCCTAATCGTTTGAAGATTTGTGTAAAAGCAAATGGTGAACATTTCAAATGAACATATACAATTTTTTTTTTTAATATTTACGTGATTAAATAAAACTAACTTCATTAAAAAAAGTACAATATTACAATTTCATATCCATAACGGATTTAACTTGTAACAGAACTTGTGGCAGGACTTAGTAAAGTAAATTTCAAATTTACTTGCATACAGGTAGGGTGTTTTTAGCTAACTATGTTTTTATAACTAACGGAAACCTATCGATATCGGTAACCATGAAGCAATAATTAAAGGTGATGTAAGTAGCCTAATTTTCACCCTGTGTTAGCCATCTCGAAGCTACTTAATAAATCCGTGTTGTCCTCTTGGAAAAGCTACTTTTTATTTCAGAGCAAATTCTAAAGAAAAAGTACTCAAAAGCGTAGAAATTAAAATTTTTGCTGAAAAAGTTAGCAGGCAATACTGTTTTACCTATTCCATTTTGCTTAGACTTTCGCATCTTTCAATTCTATTGAAAGTTCTGTGAAAACTATTTATTTTATTTATTTTTTTATTTTTTAAAAGCTTAAATAACAATACAATTGCTAAATAAACAAAAAGATAACGCAACGCTAGCAACGGAGGCTTTCAGCTGGCTGGTGAAGAATTCCTGGTTTACATACGTCGTAGAAGATCAGAGTCCTTCAGAAATTTATAGATTTTCGAAATGTTGGAATCGGAAGGGTTAATTAATAGCGTTAGTGCATCATGACCGTCAAAATTCTGCTGTCTTTGTCTATCTAGTCCAGGGCAAAAGGCTAACAAGTGCAGGATACTGACTGGAGTATTACAAAATGGACACAGGCTTGGTTGCCTCCCTTGCAGTAGATATGCATTGGTGATTACACTGTGACCAATGCGTAGGCGAGTATATGGCGTAGTATAGTTAAATGGGAGGGATGATAGATAAGTTGGTTTAGTACGATTAGGATTAGTCCTGGAGTAATGGTGGCATTCCATTTGTGGAACAACATCAAGACGCACACCACAAATAGGAGGAGGAGCTCGGCCAAACACCTAACAGAAGTGTACGCGCCAATTATTTATTTATTTTAATGGTGGCTATAGTGAAACCAGTCAGCTACTAGTTTGGTTTGCCTATGCTGCTTTATAAGTCGATAAACATCATTTTTACATAAAAGGTTTGATGTGATCGTAGGAGTAATGCTCATATGCTTGACAGTATTATCAGCGATTGTATTGCCGTTGATGCATGAATGCCCTGGTACCCACATGATTTTGATATTATGAGGGTGGGAAATCAGGATATTTCTTATGGTTCCAATAATGTGGTTGGAATTATTATAGTTCTTTATGGCCTGAAAACAGGACATACTGTCTGTGCATATAATGTATTTCCCCTTCGATTTTGATGAATACTGCATGGCGTAGAGAACTGCTGTTGCTTCTGCGGTGAAAATTGAACAAAACGGAAGTAGTAGTCAATACGATATAGGCTCTCCATTCTCTTTCACGACAGCAAAGGAAGTGTAATTCGCTTTGGAACCATCGGTGAAGATTAGCTCCCAACTAGTGCTTTTAAAGCGAGATGAAATTTCTAAAAAATGTGCGCAATACTCTACCGATGTCGTAGTAGATTTTTGCATGTAACTTAAGTCGTTTATAAAAGATGATTTTTTTAGCACCCATGGCGGGTGATGGCCATGTCTCGTCGATAATAGTCTTAAGGGCAGTCCATTGTCTTTTGGAAAAGAGGCGCATTTGGAAATTGATGAAGCTATCTTAGGAGCCCGTGCACGCACGGCTGCCGAGTGAAAGCATTTTTGTAGCAAAGCATTAGAAGTGAGAGCAAGCTTAGGATAAAGTTTCCTTATATTGTCCTCCACATTGTCGATTAGTGATGGTAGACCTGATTCTGCCAAGATGTTTTTTATTGGCGAAGTAGGAAATGCACGTAAAGATCGTCGGACAGCAGTATGGTAAGGAGACGCTAGGAGCTTGATGTTATTTTTAGCATGTTGGCCATATATTTCTACGCCATAGTTGATAGAGGATAAGAGGAGCGCCTTTGTAACGTTGACCAGCAATTCAGAGTTGATAAGCGAGATAAATAAACAATAAACTAATAAATTTGTAATTTTTTCAATTTTAACTCTTCTAACTCCAATGTTTTTCTTACGTGGAGGAATGATCGACTGAACTTCTGCTTTTGCAATGTCTTTACGGTAACAAATGGACATACATACAATATATTGTCATATATTGTTATGCTCGAAATACGAAATTAAATTTTCTGTTTTATCTCATTCCTGTCGTTAACATATCATGGCAGCCAAATCTATATCAAATTCAATGGTTTAACAAGTTACTCTCTTAATGCATATGAAGGATGCTAAAAGTCAGCATTTATTTCAGGAATAAAAGTTTGTAAAAACAGTTATGAAACGTACATTTACGTTCGTACGGTACTGAAATGAGGAAATTTGCAACACGTCGTAATACAAAGGTTACTAAACATGGCTTTATATGCATAAGAGTGAAATAATTTTCCAAAATATTTTTGTTTACTAGCTGCATTTCCATTTTAATGTAATGAAAATACTCCTTTAGAGACTCCATTTTTTTACTTTTGTCTCGTTTCCCATCTAAATAATATTTGTTTTACAACTGCGAACTAACTTAAAACACATACATAAGTAACATCACATATTTCTGAATGCTCTTGTCTTAGATAAACATCCAAAACATTCTAAGTAAATATTATATTCGCTTTAAAACAAAAACAATAATTTTTCTGTTGTTTTGTTTTAATGTAGAAGTAATAACCAATATACCAACGATTCATTAAATGAGGACGCTGACTTTGATAGCTTACACGAAGATGCCCTTGAATATATTGCCGGTTACATAATACGCAAATTAAAGTTGACCAATTGTTCATGCAATGAGCCTACATTTACTTGGGTTGACACTTTATCTAAGGGCGGATTAGTTAAACCAAGCACCGAGTTCTTGGACAAAATTAAAATGTTGGAATCAGCGTTTAACCAGTTCAACGGCAGGGAGCTTTACGGTGGGATATCATTTTTACAAAAATTGTTCAGATTAATGAGCATTCGATAAGATAATTGTAAGTAAAGTATGCAATGCTTTGGGCGTCTACTTGTGTTTCTGCGTATATATGAATTTATCTTTTTTTAACACAGATTTTATACTTGTAACTTTGCAGGTAATCTCGTTAGAAAATCAAATGTATGATTAGCGGACGTGACGAAACAAAAGTGGTTTTTCCTCGTTAAGAGTTTCCACTATTCTCAAGTTGTTTTATTATATTTATTACTTCAGTGTAGGTTTACAAATGGCACCTATAGATTCCAATCCGATGCATGGTCAAAATACATATGTATATATATGACACAAATCCATGGGAATAGTTAAGTTAAAAATATAAATAATTAAGTACCACTTATAAAATAATTCAATTCAAAATATTTCAATTTTTTACTACATTTTCAGAAAGGGGATCAACTTATGCCCTTTTTTCCCTTGCTTCCAAATTGCATCAATGGATTAAGTAGCATCCGAAATCAGTTGTCAAACTTTACTTAACCTTGTATAATTGAATCATGATCGGTAACTATGGTTTGACAGCTGAAAACGGCAAACTGTGATGACATTTCTGTTCTCTAAAGCTTTGGAAGTTTTCCTGAAAAATGTAACTCGTAGCCGCGGCGGATATTTGCCGGATATCATATTCAAAAACTAAATAATAAAATTATCTACAGATATAACAAAAAAATTAATTCCAACACTATTTAAGTTTTGTATCATCATTTTAATTTCTCAAGCTCTTAAAAAAACTGCTATATAATATTTTAACTCTTAGCTCCCACGTTGTAGAGAATATACTCGCAGATGGTTGTAGATGGCTGTATTGTAATGATATAAAGATTGCTTAGTAACAATGGCATTCCTTTTCAGTACGCAGACTTGGTAGTTACATAACATTTTTTTTCATTGTGCCTCATTCTTCAAAAACTATGTAATCCGAACAAAACCTTTAAACAAAGCGAATTTCGGAAAAAATTAATGTATTTGTACATCAATAATAATATTTTCGGGGAAAAAATCGCCTTTAAATTGCTTCTCAGCATCTCGCCCACCATCAAAAAACAGCACTTTCTGTACCAAATCGTCACGGGAGATGATAAATGATGTCTATACATCAATATGAAGCAAAGAAACGAGTAGGTGGCTCCAGAAGGTACGTCGAAGCCGATAGTCAAGTCGGATCTTCATCCAAAGAAAAACATGATATGTGTTTGATGGGACTGGGAGGGTATGGTGTACTGGGAAGGAGTTCTACACTGCCCAGCTACACCGCGTGAATGAGGCTATTGGACTGAAAAGACCTGATCGACATGGTTAAACCATACTCCTTCGCGACAACGCCAGGCCCCATGTTGCACAAGTCATCAAAGCCGCACTCAAAAAGCTCGAATGGGAGGTCCTTCAGCATCCGCCGTATTCTCCAGACCTTGCACCGACCGATTACCATCTTTTCTGCTCCCTGTGAAGCCATATGAAGAGCGATACCTTCGATAACTAGGAGGTCCTTAAAAACTGGCTCCACAACTTCTTTGACACCAGACCAGGCGATGTTTGGCGGAACGGCATGAACAAATTGGTCGAGAGTTGGGAAGAGGTTGTAAACAGCAACGGCGAATATATAATTGATTAACTTATTGATATAGTTATTGTCTATTTTTTAAATAAAAGTCTTCGGTGAAAACGCTACGAACTTATTTCAGAATCTAATACATCAAACTGGCTGACACAATTCATATTATTGCAACATATTCCTCTACACAAGGTAGTACATTGCACCATTTTTGCTTCATATTATTCATAAATGACATTGGATCCTGTTTTTTTACAGCTAATGTTTGCCACTGATTTACAAATCTACTCCGTTATTAGTAGATATTTTACTGTTTTTCATGCTGACCTTTGCAGATTGTTTTTGTGGGGACAGTCATGCATTTGTTATGGGAAGAAAAAGCGCAACAACGTTAACGAAAAAAAAAATTAAATAAAAGCAACCTCAAACTTACACTTTATTATAATAAAGTTTTATAAGCTATGAAAGTCATACTGCCATTTTTTCAGTAATTTTTCAGTAATCAGTAAAGGTTTACTGGTAATGCAATTTTTTCCAGTAATCAGTAAAAAATTAATTTTACTGCAATTTTTTTAGTAATCAGTAAAATTTTACTGGTTATTCAAATTTAATTTCTTCATCAGTAAAATTCCGCTGATCACTGCAATTTGCAATGCAGTAAATTTATAATGCATAAAAATTCATATCAACATATTTCTAAAATCTCGAATTAAAAACTGTGGATTTGGAACAAAAAGTTTGCGAAATTTTTGTAACTCTTCATAAGCAACAAAGCTTCAAGGAAGAAGGAAAGCAACTAATCCACATTAATCGACGTGTGTACTAATAGTTGAGAATTAAAACGTATTTTAATTTGTATCAATTAAAACAAAAACCACACTTATAACTGAGAACCAGATTTATAACAGTAGAATGTGCATGTGGATGCTTACAGATATAACTGTTCCCTCGACATTGAAGAACAGTTCCGTTCTCATATCACTTAACATAGTGCTTCTGTATATATCATACAAATATATTTGTGTTCCACCTACGATCACGCTTATAAGTAAATCGGTGTGTGTAATCAAAACTACTTTTGCTTTCTCTTCCGTTCAGGCTGCATGTGCAGAAAACTGTGACGTAGCTGCTAGCAGAGAAAACTGATATAAAAAAACAACAAAGCGACGATATGAATTTGAATGAATGATAGGACAACACAATCGTTCTTGGCAATGCCGCCGGCACACACATACACAAGTACACACTCATATCATTACAATGCTCATAACTTATTTCATTATTGTAATCATAATAATGGGAACAAGCTTGATTATTTTCATTTTTAACTCGATCATTACACTTGTAAATTGAGCGCGAACCAAGCCGCCAATTTGAATGATGTCCAGTTGTAGAAATCAGTGTGGTTTGGCGCGCCAAACAGACATTAACTATCTGAGCTGAAGAGAAATTTTAATAAGCAATATGTGTACATATGTAATTGGAATAACAAAAAATTACATGGCGAAAATTCTTTAAGTATTTTAAAACATTAACTAAATATTTGCTGTAAGTAATGTACATCCACATGTACATAGATGTTCACGTAAAAGTGCTCGTGCTTACTTATAAATTTCAATTGAACTCTCTATAATACGAGTAAAAGCCTAATTTGATGATAAGATTAAAAGCAGCCGATAAAAAACAATAAATATTTGATAATAAGCACAAATTATATATTGAGTAGGAATTTTACAACTTATTGTGCTATTCTGCACTTTCAATTAAAAATTCTACGCTAAAATTTTAGTTAATGAGTGAATGTGGACGGTGTAAAACGTTTTTCAATTTCGCGAAAAAAATTTACTCAATCACGAGATAGTGACACGCATAAGGCTGATTAACGAGAAGGTGCAACAAATAGTACTTGACTTAAATTATAAGTTATTTATAAAATTGAAATGAAAGCAGTGATATTAAGATATAACGCAGCATAAATTTATATAAGAATTGAAGCTACCGAAAACTGACCACATTGAAAGAAAAAAATCCAACAGTTTAGTAGGCCTTACTTAAATTAGTAACCTAATAGGAAATGGATGAAGTAAAATATGTTCGATTGAGTAAATTTAAATAAATAATTAAATAATTTAAATAAAATAAGAAGAAAATAAATAATGGAAAAGACTGAACGCTGATTAAATCAAAAAACGGAACCAATGTGCGAGTATTTCAACGCTCGATAGCAACAAAGTCAAAAACCGCGCAGTTCTGTGTGATATGTGAACAAGTGCATATTTGTACAATTACATTTATGTATGTATGTATGTACGTGGGTCACAAATGATAGAAAGAAGTCAGTCATTGCCTTAAATTACAATTAAATACAAGAGAAACAGTTATCAGTTAAAAACAAAAAACAAAAATTAAAATTCACAAATTAATATTTACATATTTTGGGATAATTGCTGCACACAATCGGATTCCCGTTACAGAAGGCAAAGCCAGTGAAGCAGTTGAAGTGTATAAGGGATATGATACACGCATACAGTGAGTCAAAAAAAAATTATCACGGTGTTTTTTTTTTGCCATATTCGCATTGGTCTTCATGCCAATTTTTTCGTTACTTTTGTATACAAATATTTATTTATTTATTAAAAACTAATGTTTTAATTAAAAAATTACAATCTAGTGCCATAGCAACGCTGGCGCTACCTTCTTCTTATTGCATAGGTAATAGAAAATAAATGCTTACAAATATATTTATGAGTATATAAAAATTTAGTTCATAGCACAACAAAGACAACATATTGTAAAGTTTTAAACTGTGTGCAACATAAAAAAAATTAAAAAATGTTCAACAAAATCATGAACACTCAGAATTTTTAATTTTTTTTCTGCTATGCAGTGTTATAGCTCATTTGAACTTAAAGTTTTCTTGATTTTTAAGAAATATTCAGTCTTGTGCAGATTCTTGTACACAACACTAGCAGAAAATGCGGAGACCACCAGAAGAAAAATTATTAAAAATCAACGGGAACTTTCGGTAATTTCTACTAGCACTTTGTTATACCAGAAGTAGATGAGCTACGAAATTGCATACCAAAAAAATATTTTGGTTATTATGCAGTTTATGGCACACATGCAAAAATTGATCAAAAAAGTTCAGTTTAACGCCCAAATGTTTTCACTTTCGTGTATTTAGTGATTGAAAATAGTAACATTATAAAAGTTTTTGTTTTTTTTTGGTAACCACTTTTGAACAGAGAAATCAAATCAGTTTACTTCTTCAGATTTTTAATTGTGTCACCAATACGCATCGATTGGTACTTGACTTGACTTTTTTGGTAAATATTTCCATGTGCTCCATAAACCGTATAATTACCAAAAGTTAACAAAATTTTAGTATTCGAATAAAAAATTCTTCTGTAAATTTCATAATTTTTTTTTTGAATTTTGATCAGATTTTGAGGCTTCAGTTAATACGGCGTTTATTAATATAATATATACTAAAAACCATATTTTTCTCCCAAAAAAAAAAAACGAAAAAATATAGCATGAAAAACACTGCGAATATTGTACAAAAAATCAATGTGCCAAAACGCTTTTTGATTCCCTGTATGCATGTGGTAGAATTTAAAAAAATTTTATTATAACGTTCCGCGAAATTTCGGCCCTATATTTATTTTACGACAGTTTTGAGATAAACACTTACGTATGTAGTAGATATATATATACCTATAATTAGCGCGTACATCCGTTTTGGGTGTTTGGCCGAGCTCCTCCTACTATTTGTGGTGTGCGTCTTGATGTTGTTCCACAAATGGAGGGACCTACAGTTTCAAGCCGACTCCGAACGGCAGATATTTTTATGAGGAGCCTTTTTTATGGCAGAAATACAATCGGAGGTTTGCCATTGCCTGTCGAGGGGCGACCGCTATTAGAAAAATGTTTTTCTTAATTTTGGTGTTTCACCGAGATTCGAACCTACGTTCCCTCTGTGAATTCCGAATGGTAGTCACGCACCAACCCATTCGGCTACGGCGGCCGCATATATGTATGTATATATTTATATATAAATTATATATGCACGAGTGTACATGTACTGTCAGCGTCAAAAGATAGTGTGCACCACATATACCTGTAGATAAATTTTGACTATTTATATATTTGTTTTGTAATTTCAATATTTTTTTTATAAAATTCTAGTTCATACTACAACAAGAACCATATAAGGCAAAGTTTCGAAATTATGATGGCATCAATGAATATTTCTTATTAAGTCAGGTTGAATAGTTGCCCGAAGAGAGAGCTTAGGTAGGTAGTATAGTGGTTGTCGGTTGACACACCTAGGCCTGCTGTAGGCCCATTGTGATACCACCAGTTCTGTCCCCTCTCCTCACTCTACATTGTCCTCATTGAACCAACCTGTGGATTCAATATATCTAACAAGACTTGTTATTTTTATATTGGCTACTTCTGCCAAGTTATTCAGGGATTTTTTTCCTAAAATATTGAACCTTCTTCTATCCAGAGCCATGCACCCGCATAGCAAGTGTTCTATTGTCTCTTCTTCTTCGATGTCGTTACAGCTTTCGCAATAGTTGGATCGGTAATGTGGTACCCAATCTCGCTAGTTCATCTGCTTTGCAGTTGCCTTCTATGTCTTTATGACCCGCCACCTAGAGCAGGTTTATTACAAAGTACTGTGATAGTTCTGTCAAAACGTCGGTACATTCTTTTACTGTATTCGAGTTAATATTAGGCGATTTTAAAGCTTTCAGGGCCGATTGGCTATCTGAATATATGTTTATGTCCCTTGTTGTCCCATCAGTATAGATGCTTCTATTGTCTATTACCCCATTGTCCCAAACTTCTCTCTTTGGGAAAGTTGTGGTAAAGGATGTGTTTTAATGCAACTCCACTGAGCTACAAAAGTCTGTCGTTTGATGTAGGATGCGGTATTCGTCTAGTATTCTCGCGTGACCTCTTCTGTTAGTGGCTGAGTTAGAAGATTCTCTTAACCTAAGTGCCGATTTCACCGCCAGCTGTTTGCTGTAGGTCTCAATCGGTAATAAGTGCAGCATGACATTCATCGCTGCCGTGGGCGTAGTCTTTAGGGCCCCGCTTATGCAGAGACTAACACCCCTTTGAATACTTTCTAGTCGTTTTACTGTTGTTCTTTTCTCGAGTGTTGGCCACCAGACTAAGACACCGTATGTCCTGATAGGCCGTACCACTGCTGTATATAGCCAGTGTACTATTTTTGGGGATAGGCCCCTTTTTGCCCCCACAATTCTTTTGCATGTATAGAGTGCTGTGGCTGCTTTTTTTACTCTATCATTAATCGTATGTTTCGACGAGAGCTCCCTATCTAATACTAGTCCTAGGTAGCTCGCCTCTTCTCCAATTGACAATGTGATTCTCTCAAGGCTAGGGGGTTTAGAACAAATATCCTGTATTTTCTGGCGAGCATGATTAGTTCTGTTTTGTTGGGATTCACCCCAAGACCACTCGATTTCTCTCTTATTAATTAGGCAACATCGTCTGCGTAGGCCACTACGTGTACTCTCTTTTCCTCTAGATTCTAAAGGGAGCTTACTTGGAACAAAAATTAAATTCAAATACAATCAAAATCAAATATATCAATGCTGTCTCAATGTATTCCTGAAAAACTTCCTCATTCTTGAAGAAATCGTTTTCTTTATAATATGCATGTAAATTTGTTTGGCTCTCCACTTCAATATGTTTTACTACAAAACACTTAAACGTATTGAGTACCACCGGTCTCCGAATGAAGATACCAGAACATGTGGAATTCTTTAGTATGCGAAAATATTAACTCACATAAACTATAGGAAGAACGAAACTAAACGTCAACCAGCATAAAATAAATATCATGTCAATCAAAAGTAGCATAACCATGTAATCTTAAGATTATTTATTGGAGCTGAACCAGTTATACTCAGGTACTCAGATATGTATACAGTAGTTAGATAAATACATACCTTATCAATAGTTACCTGCTCATACATACATATGTACACCCTTATAAAAGTGTTAGAAGAAGTTTAAGAAGTGCCGCCTATAAATAAGTATTTTCCATGATACGGCAAAAAGCAGTTAGCGTTTGAGACCAGCTAAGAAAAAAGTTATGAATCGATAAGAAGAAAACAATTATTGCTAACTTCCATTGCTATTTCTGCAACTCACCTACTGACATCGTAAAACATGGACCTAGATTGAGAATATCGTTCAGTATTGCTACACAAATATGATTATTAAATTTTTTTTTAATTTCGAATAATAAAAAAGCTTAGCAGTGATCAAGGGAATAGATTACTTATAGGTACTTGCGTCTATTTATTAAAAATGTATGATTTAGTTTTAAAACGAAGAATGTAGAATAGTTTTATTTATTTATTTATTTCAAATATATGGAGTATTATACCCTTACCGACTAAGATTACAATTCAGATAGAATATACCTAAAATTAATAATAAAAATAGGTAATTTTAAATAAAATTTCTAATGGTTTTATATGACTCTCGTTTGAGAAAATCTCCATGCAATGAAATATCCAAGAAATTATATTTTGTTAAAAGGTTATTGAATTCTAAAAGCGCTTTACTGATTCTAGTGATTCATTTAAGGCATAATTTCTGCGATGTAAATTTATAAAATACAAATTATTATGCTGCAAGTATTTAAGAGAAACATTAAAAGAAATATGCTAATGATGTTTATTTATTTACTTAAGTCTTATGTAACAATAGTTCACTTACAGACTATTGACAATTATGTGCTTAAACTACGAGAATTTAAGTAACACTAAAATAGTTCTTCAATAATTTAGCAGTAGAATGCATATAGTAGATTGAATATATCTGATTATTACAGTTCTATGATTTTGAGTTGATTAGCTTATGTTACATCTATATATATATATATATATATATATACCTCACTAACACACTAAAGGACACAAGTCGAGATACTGTATTTAATACGCATAATGTTAAATGTTTTCGAATAGGACAGTTGTAAGCACTTCGACAAGTGCAGCGAAAGTTGTGATTTCTGGCCCCACAAGTAATGTCTATCAATTAATAGCATTGAGTCTTGATCACTGAGAAGATCTTAAGGCCATCGGCACAAAGTAAAAATTTAACTGATGAAAAAAACATTTTGATATCATGAATAAATAGCACAAATAAAAGCGGAACACCAGAGGTGGAATGAAATAACATTTAATTATTACGATGCAACGTCTTTACACAAATATGAAACAAAAACAAACAAAACAAGCTAATTTTTTAATTAAGACTCTATGAAAGACTTTGTCGAAGGCCTTCAAAAAGTCAGTGTAAATACAGTCGACCTGGAAATCAGCCGAGAAAGACTCAAAGCAGTATTCACTAAAACACCCAGTTTAGATACTGTAGACTTCCTTTCAAAAAACCCATGCTAATTCGGACAAATTAAAGATTTAACCGCAAAGCTCAATTCTGCATTGACCGCGTGCTCTAAAAAGTTGGAAATAGTCGATAGCTTGGAAGCAGACCTATAATTTCCAACGCCATTCATTATTGGCACTCTTAATGCACGAGAGCTTCCATGCGTCAGTGAAGCTCCCCGACGAGTTTTGAGTATTTCTTACCCTTAGAGAATAACCGGTTTTTGTTGCACTGCAACTGCAAAATGTTATCAATATCTTCCTGTAAGCGAAGCTTGTCATTAGAATTAGCTAAGACCAAACATTGCCATATGCGTGAGGTGATCCGTACCCATAGCCGCAGCGCACTATACACTTCATGCGCTTAAGAAACTGTATTGGGCAAGGGCGTTCTTGCCAGAAAGATACCAGTTGACACCCATGGAGCTGTATCGTCTATATGGAGTGCATATAGTAAAACTAACAATAGTGGAAAAAGTCGCAGAAAAAGCGCGAACGATGGCCGAATGGCAAAGAAGATGGGAAGAGTTAACCAAAGACCGGTCGACGTACAAACTTATACCAAAGGTGGATGAATAGGAAGCATGACGATATCGCCTATCACCTAAAAGCGTTAGAGCATCCGCCGTCTCACAAAAGATTTGTCTTGGGTATATGCTCGTCCATTGCTAAATGGGACTCAGTAAAAACGTTCGCGGCTACAGTTGTTATGAGGCTCAACCACATGACTGGGAGAGAAAAGTCCTGAAACGATAGCAACAACAACAACAACAGTAGTTCAAACAGCTTGGCATTGGAGATGAACTGATCGACGGCAGATAGAGATGCTTGAGTCAAACACTCACTATAGTATCAAACTGAAGACATATAGTGCCGGACTATTGCTTATTTTCCGATGTTGCATTTCCTCCACAGTCGCTTATGAACGAAGTGGGAGGAGAGGATACTATCGATGGCGGAAAGTACCCATACACTCACAGGAGTGGAACCTGAACGAAGGAGTTTGTTGTGTCAATAGACATAAATGCGTCTCCACTTTGAAGAAATGCTAACGCGGTTGAAGGGTGGAAATCAACCAAGGAGCAATGTTATAGTGGTATTGGAAACACGCCCACATACTTCTTTGATAATGTTTCTGACATTTTGATTTAAGGAGGTTACCAAAAAAACAAAAACAATAAGGAAAAAATTGGTAACAGTAGACCGACGTGCAAAGAATCCATGTTGAAAAGGGCTAATTACACTTTTGACTGCAAAATATAATTTATCCTTGATAGCTCACTCAAATTCGAGATTGTTCTATAATTTAAAATATTGTTTTGGTTTCCACTCTTGTGTATAAGAGTATTGATATTTAAAATCTTTCGTAAATTTTTAGCAGCACTGAGCAAACTTTATCTAATCTAAGAGTAAATATCTTTCGAACCAGACTATATTTGTCTGAAAATATTTCGGCAATCTTATTAAAAGCTTGATAGAAGTAATCCACATTGGTTGCCTAATCTCATACGATAGCTGAAGGCCATAAATTTGCAAAAAATATTAATTCCAACTCATATATTAGTATTTAACACCTGCGAGAAACCTGCGTGTTTTTAACATTTTACATAAGGATAAATAAATAAGAATAGAGTAAATAAAAGGAGAAAAACATTTAAGAGCTTTCTTTGGTTTATCAAAGCGGAAAATGGGCATGACTGCCTGGTTGATATCCTCGTTCGAAAGAGCCTTCATTAGCTCTTCATTTCGTTGACATATTTGAATTTGTAACTGACGTTGAGTACGACCATAAAACGTTAGCGATTACTCAGCTGCTGCAATCCATCTACAGTGAGAACTCACTTGTGGAGGCCGCTCATCTCTAAGAATAGGCAAAAAGTAGCAGGTTAGTAAACACTAACATTTAAAAATACTGGACTTACAAGTAAATAAAGATTGTTTTTAAAAAAATGCTTAAAATCAAATATCTCGAAAACAGTTAATCTTTTTTTGTTATATAACTAAACCAATCAGAAATTACCTAAATAATAACGGCCTTAAGGGGGTAGTATGGTTAATTCAGTGTAAAACAAGCATATTTTTCGAAATTTTTTTTGTCGACACAGTTGATTTATTCAAAATTTTAAAATTACTTCATTATATAGTCATATTTAAAGAATATTGTGTGAAATTTTCATTGATTTTTATGAAGAAATGAGTTGGTGGCAGCGAATCTTCGCGGACGTCTCATAAAAAAGTTTTATTGCGGTGTCCCTCAGAGCTCATTACTGGATCAACTAAAATCAAAAACCAAATTGATTTCATCACCTAATAAAGTTTCGCAGGTAACAACGTCGAATTTTTTTTTTTTTTTTTTTTTTTAATTTTTTAAAGCGCTTTGAAGTCAAAACACCGATTTTTCATAAAAAAAACTTGAAAACTTTGTTGTTTTAAAATATGACCAAATTAAAAAAAAAAAAAAACTCGACGTCATTACCTCGTGAATAAAGTAAAGAAACAAAAAAACCAAATTTGAAAAGAATCGGTGCAGTAGATATGAATCTACAGTGGACACCGACCGTAAAAAAGGCAAGTGTGAGAAAAACGCGTTTAAAGATTTTCGGCAGCGTGAAATCCGGTTGGAGAGGTAGATACTTAATCCTTTGTGTCTTTGTCAATTTTACTCTAATGCACTTCAAACTTTCACACAATAATCTTAAGATGTTATAGAATAATTAAAAAAAAAAAAAACAAAAAATGAAAAAAAAAAAAATACCATACTACCCCCTTAAGGCCGGCGGGCCAATTAAAAGGTCAAAAAAATCGATTTTTTTTTTTTCCTGAAATCAATAGCTTAGATATTCAAGAACATGAGACACAAATTTTCAGAGTTAAATTCCAAGTATTTGCAGAGCTACAGAGCCGAGCGTAGTGCGGCGTCGAGCAACCGGGCGCTTATTGTTGTACTTTGCAGCGCGTTTTCTCGGCTTTTCATTTTCACGATTTTACCTAATTTATGTACACGATTGCAAAAAAACTAAACGAGCTATCCATTTCATTCAAAATGCGTTATCTTCAGTATTGTTTTCTCTTCTATGTGAACTAAAAAAAACATCCAAAAACTTTTTTTAAGCGACTTTTTTACCCAGTTGAAGAGTTTTTTTTTCCTTGAAAACCCACTTTTTTTTCTACCTTCCCCAAAAATACGAATTTTACGTGTTTCTCCCAATTTTCTTAGTTCACATCGAAGATAATTAGATCAAAATTAATAATCTTTTTTTTTTTGTTTTCAGATGAAAATTGCAAGTTGTATCTTGTACAAAAGTTGGATACTTCAGTGGCAGGCCCTCTGGGAATCTATTGATAACTCGGCTTACAATATATTGTTGGAGATTGTACAAATTTTTTTTTTTTAGTTCAAATATATATTAAACTATCCCCAAAACTTCATTTGGCTAATTGTTTTTTTTCTCATCCTACAACGCTTAGCGAAAACTACTGAATTTAGGACATCTAATTGGCCCGCCGGCCTTAAGTATCTAGGACAACTTTCTCGGTAAGCCTGTATACAAAGAATGATCAATTTAGAGATATCGGATTTTAAATTAAAATAAAAGAATGAAAATTCAAATTGATTGGGCAATCTTTATTTTTTTGTGTAGAACCACTCAAGACATTTATTTTTTAAAGATAAACCCTTTCAAGTGTTGGCCGTAATTGCGCTGTAATTCCGTCATCCGTAAACATCAATTTTAAATGACTGGCTGGAAGGCTTCGGTCGGTATCTCGTGAATAACTTTAGTAATGTTGGCCTCCAGTGGCTCAATCGAAGCTGGTTTACCCAGAAAGCTTTCATACTTTACATAAATGAAAATCCACTTTTCCGAGGCAAGAGATAAATTGATCACCGAAACGACGATGCAGTAAATCCATTGTTTCACGGACTGTATGGCTGTATGACAAGTAGCGCTCTTACAATGGCGTCAGCTTTGTCTTTTAAGAAATATGGGCCGATGATTCCTCCTGTGGATGTACTTGCTGTTCTTGAATGGCTTCGGGTTGCTCTTCGGCCCGAATACGGCAATTTTGCCCATTGACGTAGCCATTAAGTCAAAAAATGGGTCTCATTGCCGAACGAAATGCGGGTCCTGAGCTCCCGGTGATTAATTTGTTTAGTTAGTTAAAAAAATGGATAACATAAAGATAACATTTTTTTTATAATGTCTCTACAAATACATCAAAAAATACAACGAATTTAAGTTAATATTCTGAGAAGAATTTAAGGGAATTTCCTAA
The DNA here is from genome assembly GCF_028408465.1 of Anastrepha ludens. Classification (NCBI taxonomy): domain Eukaryota; kingdom Metazoa; phylum Arthropoda; class Insecta; order Diptera; family Tephritidae; genus Anastrepha; species Anastrepha ludens. Next base: position 73,923,838 of record NC_071501.1, read on the forward strand.
GAAGATGAAAAAAATGTTTCCTTAACTATTCACATAATGGCGAACATAAAAAAGATATTTTCTCAAAACTAACGCAAGTCAACTTCCATTCTTGCACCTTGTATATTAGATAAAGTTGTATTTTTTTAATTTTTCTTAACTTTTTATAGTTAGGTTTGACAGAAAACTTCCTGCCACAAAAAATTTAAATACTTGGATGAGCCCATTTTTACTATCTATTAACTTTATATAAATGTTACAATTTAGAAGCCTTAAAAAGTATGAAACTACGAACTAAACTGAAAGATCTTTTAAATTCTATAAATCTAGAGATTTTTCCTTAGATCGAGTTAATAAAGCGAATAAATAAATAGTGAAAAGTTCCAACGAAAAACTATTTTTACCAACATCCCACTGTGTGATACAGAAAATTATAATTATTTATTTATTTAATACCTCTTTTAACTTAAGAGAGCGCAGAAGTACTTTAGTCAATAGACTGTTTTCAATTGAAATCTTATGCGATGAAAGGTTCACGTAAAGAATATCTCACCGATAACTGTTTCGCTGGCGATGAATTTGATAGATCAGCTGCTAAGCTAGAACGCTGAAGGGAGTAACTTTGTCAAAATTGCAAAGATCCACTTCAAGCGATTTGAAATCAAATTAGGATGAGCGCTTAACTTTCATACGAATACTTCAAACTGATGTTAGAAAGTGCAATACCTGCTCTCCGTTGCGAAAGTACGATGTCGCACAGCGTACGCGATGCATCATTTATCTCACAGTCAGAACCGCCAGCGGTGAAAAAACAAAGTACCTCCGAACAACACACAAATTCATTACTCTTAAAAATTACATATACCTGCACACAGAAACAGCATAAGCATAAATTATGCTTACAATGCCGTATGTCTCACAGCAATCTCTCACGATGTAAAATAACAACAATAAGGTAATATTAGCATTCGAGAGGACTATCATTAGCAAGATCTATGGTGTTGTGCGCTCCGAGTTGTTCTGGTCACGGCTCAGACCGAAAACCGGTTTAGAAATACTTAAGAAGAATGACAATTTATAGTTAAAACATAGACAGACGACACAGGCAAGATGACTGTTAGCGCCTGCGAAATATTGGCGTCGTCGCCAAACTATGTAATCAATAAAATCTTTCGTGAAATGCCGGCGTCTGTGTGTTTCTAATATTCGAGATTTCCTTGCCAAAGACCGCTTGAATGAAATATTCAAATACAAATAGATTTCAATGATCTTCAAATACAAATAGATTTCCAAATCTTTATCAGGAAAAATGTTTGAGAAAAATGTGCATAGCGAATCAATTTGTATAGTCTGTAGGTATGTAAATATGTACATATTTTCTTAGGACGCTGGATTGTCTTAGTAATAGCAATGTATTTTACGCGCATGCGTATCTGCGCTTACATAAAAGAAAAACGTTAAATCAGAAAAAAAGCATTCAAGCATTATTTATATGTAGGAAAACACCCAAGCCGTCAGTAGAAAAAATTGTAAAAAATCAACGCACATTTTTATCCACTTGGACTTTTCCCAAAATTCAATGGACTACAAAACTGCATACTTGAAATTATTCCGGATATTTTGATTAAAAGGTTTGAAAGTTTGAAACTTTGAAACTTTGCGTTATATGGTTTTTGTTGAAGTATGAACTATATTTTTATAGAAACATAATTGAAATTAAAAAATAATCAAATAAATAGTCAGAACTTGTCAATATGTGGTGTACACTTTCTCTTGACGCTAACTGTATATTATTCTGTAAATACGCCGCACTAGAATATTAAAACCCCTATTTTGAGTGTACCTTTGGCGTAGTTACGGCAAAGAACATTAGGTAGTAGAAAAGCGGACGAGGGGCCTCTCATAGCTCATACATAAATGGCAAATAAGTGTTGTTTATATCCCTTTTACGGCTAAACTACCTGAACAATTTTGAGGTACAAAGCATTATATATAATTCGAAACAGCAATCCTCTTTGCCGGCCGATATGCCGCAAAACATAAACATCGATACCTTATATGCAGCGATTCCTTAGGAGCAATCCAAGCAATCTTAAATGCTAATTTTGCCAACCCAACAATATCACAGATAAGAGACATTCTTATTGAGTACACCGAAAAAATCAAGCTATTATGAATACCAGGCCACATCGGAATACAAGGCAATACACTTGCCGACTCTGCTGCCAAATTAGCCACTAAATCCCCGGTTAAACTCATCAATACCATCAACAAAAAGGACATTAAAAAACTAGCTTACAAAAACTGCCTAAGAAATGAAATTACTCAATGGTCTGAATATACTCATTACTATATTACAAAAAGATAAACCCAACTCGTCAGCCAAAAACACTACCAACAAAAATAACAAGAAGGCAACAGATTATATACACCCGCTTCCGTCTAGGACACACCAGGCTAACCCAACAACATCTCTTCCAAAACGTCCAACCACCACTCTGCTAATTTTGCAACGATACGAACTTAACAATACCACATATAACCGAAGGATGCCTATGTAATGCACACCAACATAAAAGAATTTATAAGATTTATAACTAAACTAAACATTTATTTTGAAGTGTGATATATATATACATAAGTCTTATTTGTACACATAGTAGAAATAAATTAATTTTAAGAAGCTAATGGCCTTAGTTGCTAACGCTTTTTCTAGATTGTTAAGGCATAATTACAATATATTATCCTTTTTCAATAATAATAAATAAATAAATAATATAATTCGAAAGGTATTTTGATGCTGAAGGGAAGAAAAGTTATCGGATTCAAATCTAGTTTAAGCGCAAAAATGAAATTCAAAACAGCAGTAAAACAATATTTAAACATGAATGCAAATGTGAATCCTAAATGTACGAGGTGTGTTCAAAAAGTATCGCGAATTTTGAATTTTCGCAGGTTACGTATATTCGAATTTCGATTTTTTTGGGCCGATATGTTGGTACTAATGTCTCTCACTCATGCCGACGAGTTCGGCCATTTTGAATGTTCAGTTAATTGTTGGCAGCTGCTTTACCTGCACGTGTTTCGACTCGTTTATCGGTGGTACAAAATGTTCTCAGAAGGCCGAGAAGATGTGAACGATGAAAAGCGTGCCGGACGCCCGAGCACTTCAATAACAGACGAAAAAATTGATGAAGTGAAGAAAATGGTATTGGCCAATCGTCGAATCACCGTTAGAGAAGTTGCTGAGGATCTAGACATATCGATTGTAAAAGTTTTGCTTACCGTTTTCTTCGATTGCAGGGGCATTGTGCATCAGAAGTTCTTGCCACCAGGTAAAACGGTCAATAAGGAATATTACTTGCAAGTTATGCGCAATTTGCGCAAAATAATCCGCCAGAAACGTCCGGATTTCTGGAAGAACAAAAATTGGCTCTTGCACGACTTTTTGGCCAAAAACATCACACTAATAATGCCACAGCTACCGCATTCTCCAGATCTGGCCCCCAGTGACTTTTTCTTGTTCCCGAAACTGAAGAGGCCCAAGAAAGGACGACGCTACGCTACAATTGACGAGATAAAGACGGCATCGAAGGAGGAGCTGAACAAGATAAAAAAATGATTTTTTGAAGTGCTTCGAAGATTGGAAAAACGTTGGCACAAGTGCATAATATCTCATGGGGATTACTTTGAAGGGGACAAAATAGATATTAATGAATAAATAAATGATTTATGAAATTACACAAAATTCTCGATACTTTTTGAACACTCCTCGTATGCTTTAATATTGATATTCCCCAACCTAAGAAAACAGTTAAGAATAAGATTAAAGCTAAATCTCAATTAATATTATTTTAGGATGCAGGTAAAAGTGAATGTGGAACCACTTTCGTATTACTTCAGAGTGGCGTTCCATCTTACTCATTACATCATCATGTGCCTGTGTCCAGATCCCGCTTTTTTATAGGGATAATTCTTTCCGCGAAACCACTGATGATCTCCCTTGTCGAGGCCCTATGCTCTCGAGTGGAGTAAACAAGCAAAAACGAAATGTAACCGACTGCATTCTCCAGCGTTCCGCGTTATTGTTCCTAACACCTGCATTGGAAAAATTTGTGTTCAGCGTCATCTTCGGCGGCATCCGCGTATATGTATGTGGGGTGTTCGCTTTTCCCTATTTTGAACAGGTATTTATTTTATAAGTCTAGCCGTTCATTTGCCGCGTGCTTTATTAATCCAGCGGTCTTGCCATAGCCTTAGCGTTTCATCCCTTAGTTCGCGCGCTGCTTCTTTAAAGCCCACAACTTGTTTCTCTCAAAAGCTAATAAGTCTATCAGTATTGAACCGTTCGTTGTACCAATGTTAGGAGCTTGCATCGGTGTCCATTTGCCCACAGTTCCGCTCCGTATAGGAGAACGGCGAACGTGGTAGCCATCATTATTTCCCGTTTCGCTTGAGTTGAACCCCCTATGCTTGCCATCAGTCTACTGAGTAGGGATGCCATATTAGCGGCTTTCTTTGCTGCGTGCTTTATTTAGGTTAGAAGGTTTAGAAGGTTAGTCTTGAGTCCACACTGCTTTGGATTGTATTTTTAGGTCACCATGACTTGCAACTGCCAAAACTATTGTCCAATTTAGTAAATACAACTAAAATATATCCATGGATCCGACCTTGTTTTCATATATGAATTCTAGTGAAAGTGATGGAGATGGAAAAATAGTGCGGAGGCTGTTAAATTTAAAAGGAAACATTTGGCACTCCCAAACACAGCGTTAATATGTACATGGTCAGTGATTCATTACAAAGTTTCCCTTGCAGATCCCTGAAACGGCCAAACAATAAGAGACCTAACAAGATATTCCTTATTGAATTTTCCTGTCTTGTAAATAGTTTTTAAAATATTTGCATTTGTTTTTTTTTTTGTCCCAAGTTTCACTTTACATGATTACATTTTACAGCTGTTTTAACTATTTTTAATAATTTTTTTTTTTGCATATTTATGGTTTTTTAGCATTTATCATACTAGATCGCTTGGTCGGGTTCTCTTTAAACACCTTTTTGCGTTTCTTTCCCTTTCAAGAAGTTTGTTGATTTCTGCATTACTGTGTGTGTGTATTTTTTCAAAGTGCCTTGTTGTTATCTTTTTGATTTCTTCGTCTACACTTGCTATATTAAAAGTCCTGTGGATGTCATCATTTTTCGTGTACCTGTCAGACATGGTCAAAATTCGAAGAATCTTAGATTGCTGTCGTTGGATTTTTTCTATATGGGGTTTTTTAGCCGTTCCCCAAACCTGTAGTCCATATAGCCAGATTGGTTTAATCATGGTTTTGTACAATAATAGCTTGTTCTGTATAGTAAGTCTGGATTTTGTGCTGACTAACCAATGAAGTCTTTTATGTGTTTGACCTTTTGCTGGAATCACCACATCCAATTTAGTTTGGAGTCCAAGTGAATTCCCAGATATTTAGTAGTTGATTCTATTGTAATTGCTTTGTCATTTATTTCAATTGGAACTGCGGTAAATTTTGTTTTGTTAGTAAATATAACCTGTACGGTTTTGTCTTCATTTATTTTTAGGCACCAGTTATCAAACCATTCCTTAACTGCGTTTGTGTATCGCTGCAGTTTTTCAGTAGCGATAATTAAGCTTTTGTCTGATGCTAATAGTATTGTACTCGTATCGTCTGCGAACGTAGCAATTAAAGAATTAGTTTCGTCAGGAGGTGGTATATCTGCGGTGAATAAAACAAGAACGCTTCCTTGCGAAACTCCAGCAGTTATTTGATGAATATCTGAACATTGATTGTCATATTTAATAAGGAAGATTCGGTCGGTTAGATAGCTTTTTATGATGAGATAGTAGTCAAAAGGTAGCATTCCTTTTATTTTGTGGAGTAAGCCTTTGTGCCACACTTTGTCAAACGCTTTAGCTACGTCCAAAAATACTGCGGCACAGTATTGATTGTTTTCAAGGTCTGATTGGATTTTATTTCTAATTCTATGGATCTGTTGAATAGTCGAATGTTTTTTTCTAAATCCAAATTGATGATCCGGTATTATACGTTTTTGGTCTAGAAGTTGGCTTATTCGATCATGCAGTAATTTTTCAGCAATTTTAGATATTGTCGGTAATAAGCTTATTGGTCTATATGATGACACGGTAGTTGGATCTTTACCCGGTTTTGGCAATGCAATAATCTCTGCCACTTTCCAGAGCTTCGGAAAGTATTGTAAGCGAAACATTGCATTAAAAACGTTTCGCAAGTATATATATGCCTTGGTTGGTAGTTCCGCTAATGCTTTTCCTGTTATCATGTCATATCCGGGTGCCTTTTTATGTTTTATTCCTTTTTTGATGCAAGCTTTTATTTCGTGTGTACTCGTCCTTTTTATTTTTGTAAAATCATAGTGAAAGTTGTTTTGGTTGTTGATTTTCTTTTCTTCGTCATTTGATAGAACTTTTTCGAAGTAATTTGCCAATGTTTTCGCTTTTTCCTCTTTTGTAACAGCCCATGAATTGTCATCTTGTTGCATTTATCACATAAAAATGTTTCCTCAGTCATAAATGCTTAAATATTTAGTAAAGAATGCAAAAGTAAATAAAACATAGTCCAAAACCACTTATAAAATCAAAAGTTCACCACTGAATAGATACTTAAAACTAAGGTTGTCGCGTAGGGCTTCTAATTGCAGTCTTTGTTGGCCATATACTCCACTATGACATATTTTTAGGGGGAGTTGAGTTTATAAAAATTCGTCCTATCATAAATTTATTACAAAAACCATATTTAATAAAATATGTTTACAATTGACTTACATCTTTGGTTGAATTTTATTGTTTACGAACAGCTGTCCGTGTTCGAATGACAGTTCGATCAAACGAGTATGTTCAGCACTCGTTCACATATGTCATGGTACGAAATAGGCATTTTTCTGGTACGAGTCGGTCGTTCGGAGATGTGATGATTCGACCCCTGTATTTTACACAACTTTCTTATATACTATGCAAAAACTACTGTATAGGTATATGTAAATAGTAAGCAAATAATTTTAATTAAGGGTAAATAAAAGCAACTACTCTGCTGACAAGTTTTGACAATTTACTTTTTTCTCATTTAGTTTTAATTAAAAAAAATAGTCAAAAATCAACACGATTTTTGCGGCACTTGAATTTCTCACTTTATTATAGCAACATTTAATGGGCTATATAAAACTGTATATCTAGAATTTTTCTAGAAATTACGATCAAAAAATGTATTTTTATATTTACTTTATATGCATACGTTTTGTATAAGGAAATCATCTGAGTTTATATAAACAATTATTAAAAATAAATGAGAACGCAGATAGCTAATACATCTTACTATCTATTGTACATATATACAAATATTATATTCACATTAAAAAAAAATTTAAAAAATCGTATTTTAATATGGTGCTATATGCAGCTCATATAATACATACGAGTACATATAACATAGTATAGTACGAGGGGTGCCTTTTATATTTCGGGAATTGGCAACCCTGGTGTTGCAATCTGGCAACTGACAGCTGTATCGCAAAGTTTGACATTTTCTGGCTTTTACGTACTCAGAACGTTTTGAAATACCAGCGATATTTGTGTTGTTTACAGTAACTTAAAAGATTCATCTCGGTCCAAAAATGGAATTAAATCGTGAACATTTTTCGTGCGATTATTTTTTACAACTTTCGACGTAGATTAACTCAGCAACATGGCATGGATGAACTTAATTCATTTTTTGGCGATGAAGCTCCATCAAGGACCACTGTTTATCGATGGTATGGTGAATTCAATCGTGGTCGTAGTTCACTCCAAGACGAATTTTGTGAAGGTCGTCCAAAATCAGTTGTTGTTCCGAAAACCATTGATGCTGTGCGCGAACTGATATTGCAAGATCGTCATGTGACCTATCGTGAGATTGAGGCAATCTTAGGCATTAGTGGGGCCAGCATACATTCAATATTGCATAAACATTTGACTGTCAAAAAAATTTGTTCGCGTTGGATCCCACACAATTTGTCAATCGCTCAAAAAAAGGCTCGTGTCGATTGGTCGAAGGAAATGCTCAAAAAATACGATCGCAGGGCTTCGAAACACGTCTATGACATCGTGACTGGTGATGAATCATGGATTTACGCGTATGAGCTCGAAAGTAAACAGCAGTCGACTGTATGGGTGTTTCAAGATGAGCCAAATCCAACAAAAGTTGTTCGCGCACGAAGCACTTCCAAGCAAATGGTCGCCTGTTTTTTCGGAAAAACTGGACATGTCGCAACCGTACCACTAGAACAACGCAAAACAGTAAATTCTGAGTGGTACACAACCATTTTTTTGCCAGTTGTCTTCCAAGAAATTAGGAAAACTAATCGCCAAAGACGGATCACTCTTCACCACGACAATGCGAGCTCTCACACATCGGCTCAAACAACTGCATTTTTGAGCACCCAAAACATCGAATTAATGGGTCATCTGCTGTATAGTCCTGACTTGGCACCGAATGACTTCTTTTTATTCCCGTACGTAAAAAACAAACTGAGAGGTCAACGTTTTTCGACACTTGAAGAAGCGGTTGCGGCATTCAGAATGCATGCTTTGGAGGTACCTCATTCAGAGTGGCAAAAGTGCTTCGACAATTGGTTCAAACGCATGCAAAAGTGTATAGATCTTCATGGAGAATATTTTGAAAAACTATAAAGTGATTTTCGATGATTAAAATTTGTGTTTGTTTTCTAATCCCGACTTATAAAAGGCACCCCTCGTAATATATAAATATTACAGTGTAAATATTTTCGTTAATCGCTATTCGTTTTATAGTTTCATTTCATTAGCATTACTCGCTTACGGTGAACGCCAATAATGCCGGAAGTGCGTATGCGTCAACGACCTGGTGACCACTTGTGTGGCTTAGCCAAATGGCATCCGGCTTGGATGCAACGTTTTGCAACAACAAAATCATTCATGGGCGTCTATGGATTATTGGGCACGATTCAAGCCATGTCCTACATGTATTTTGTCGTTTCGTTAACCACAATCGAAAAACGTTTTAAAATTCCAAGTCAGACAACAGGTAAGTAAAGAGAAATATTAAGAGGGGAATTTAAAAAAAATTAAATTTAAATTTTTGTTCGTATAATTTATATTTAATGGCGCAGCGGAAAATAATACTTTTCTATTAATGATTTGTGGTTCAATGAACCAAATCAATACGGTTGTACGGGACGTATGAGTAACTTTATTAAGTTCACCCACGTGTAATAAGATTAATTGTATAGAAAATTTTAATACATATGTACAGTTTCCACTGTTCTGTACGTTTGACTTATTTAAATTGTAAATCCGTTATATTATAAAAATTTTGAATTTTTTTAAATAATGTTAAAAAAAATTCTTTATTTTCTCACATTTGAGTTTTTAGTCGCGATGTAACTTTCTGCGGAAATGCTCATATTCGTGTGTTTTTAATTATTAACAAAAAGTAACTTACTTTTAAATGTAAATATAATACAAAACATCTAGCTAACTTAAGTTGAAAGTCCAACTGCCCCCGAATAACGTAACGTGATTGCATAAAATTGTAGACTAACTTTAATTGCCGCTACTATTTTAAGAATACAAAAAAAAACACGAAGGCAATTAAAATCTCATTTTAACATCTCTTTGTATTACACATTCTACACATCCATATTTTATTATTTTATTTGCAAACCGTTTCTGTTTACTTTCTCTCTACTCTCCTACCCCCTTTCAATAGGCATTATTTTGAGCGGCAATGAAATATCACAAATCCTACTGTCACTCATTCTCAGCTACATTGGAGGTCAACGAAATCGCCCACGTTGGATTGCTTGGGGCATTGTATTTTGCGGTCTATCCTGTTATATTTTAGCGTTGCCACATTTCATTTATGGTGCCGGTGACGATGCGCTACATCTAACCGTTGAATATTTACAAGAGCACTCGTCGACCCTAGTGGAAAATGTGACAAGTGCATTCTCATTGGTTGTAGGTGAACAAATTTAGTACATTTCATTTCATACTAATCTGACTAGTTGCATATATTTGCGTCATCATATGAGCGTGTTCTTACGTAGGTGTGTATGTAATACGCAATAATTGAGTTCAATTTAAATTGCCCAAATGATAGTAGTGCACTAAACACACATTGTTACATTTTTCTGCACATCAAATTTTTACCTATATGTAATATTTGCACACAACTTTATTTACCGACACGCCATTGTTTGCTAATTCATAAACAATTTCTATTGTAGAACTCGTCTATCTCTATTCACAATTCTCAAGAATTGTGCGGTCTAACGAAATCATCTCAAGAATGTGAGTCACTTTTGTCCATTGTGCCGCTGATCTTGATTTTCCTGTCGCAATTTGTGCTCGGTATTGGCAACACTCTGTACTATTCGCTGGGTCAAACCTATCTTGATGATAATACGAAAAAGTCAAATACGCCACTTATGTTGGCTGTGGCCATGTCGCTGAGAATGATTGGACCCATTGTTGGCTTCTTTTTGGGTAAGTTGCAATTATGATACATTACAATAAAAATTACAAACATTTTGCACGAATACATCATATCAAAATGCATTTGTACATAAATATCGGGTGTTTATTTAGCTGCATGAGATCTATCGATATCGATCGAAAATACTTTTCGTCTATGAATATAATTAAAAACCACAGCAGCAAAGTAAGAGGTCTTCGTTTTCATTGTCAAAATCTTCATACTTGTGTTAGATATGAGTTTTACTCTGGTCTATCAATCACTGAAAAGGTCAATGAAATTATGACACAAAACATCTATCGCTTAACAGCTTTGAACTATTTGAAAAAATGATGGATGTAAACTTAAGTGTGATGTGTGGATGCAAGAGCACAAAATATCTTTTAGGCCGAAGGGTCGGTCACTGGGCACACAACAGATACTAAAATTATAGTGGATGCCACCTGAATTAGCAATGAAAACATTACCGAAAACGGTTCACATACGACAATCATGCACGAAAAATAATGTGAACTAGGCACCTTCTCAAACGGAATCGAGGACGGCTGTGATTTTGGTGCGATTGGAGTCAATATATATATATATATATATATGTAATATATATCATTGGCGCGTACACCCTTTTTAGGTGTTTGGCCGAGCTCATCCTCCTATTTCAAGCTGATTCCGAACGACAGATATTTCTATGAGGAGCTTCTTCATGGCAGAAAACACTCGGAGTTTTGCAATTGCCTGCCGAGGGGCGACCGCTATTAGAAAACTGTTTTTCTTAATTTTGGTGTTTCACCGAGATTCAAACCTACGTTCGCTCTGTGAATTCCGAATGGTAGTCACGCACCCACCCATTCGGCTACGGCGGCCGCCGATAGTCAATCCGGGGCAAGCCAAATATTTGACTCTGATCTACTCTACGGTCAACAATTAATAAGACTTAAGCAAACTACTCAATTAAAATAATAAAAATTTAATGGAGTAAAATTGTCTTCAATAGAGGTCAGCGAAATGCATTCAAACGAATTCTTCGCCTAGAAAACCTAGAGATTCTTATCTCCTAGAAATTATGGGGATAAGGTGTTGGCCCAATGCAGACCTGCTTTATTGCCTTTGCTCGCTCTACTTTGAAAGCGTCTATGGCCAATTGATGACTTCGAACATTGTCAGAATAAACGGCAAAAAATAATAGTTTTGGAAGCAAAGTAAGAACCAGCACCTATAGACTCTCTTTAGATAATGTCAAAGGATCAGCTATTGAAGTGGATCATATTTGATTTAATAAAATTCATTAAAAAATATTTTAAGTAGGTAGGTAGATGAAATGGTTGAAGTATTACACTGGCACTCCCTAAGTACCATTAAAGCGCCATTTTGATACCATCATGAGACCTCCAACAGGCAGATATCTACAGCCAGCCGGAGCTGTTAATGTAATGGAGAAGGTTGTTGGGATTTAGGTTGACGCACTGCCCCAGGATGTTGAAGAAAGGAGTCCCCATTGACCTTCATCGTCTAGCTGCTAAATCTGGACATTTACAGAGAAACTTGGGCATTTACAGTATCCTTCTCTAAAAGGTCACCACAGCTTCTGAAATCGGGCTTAAATGGTAAACTTGGTTTTTGCGCTTGTTTGTCGATCGTCCAGTGACAGGTAAACAGAGCTACGGGTTTGGAAATTGAATGGCGTGGAGTTTCTAGGACTTAGGAGCACATAAAGAAATGGAGCTTCAGCTTTTCTGCGCTTTCCTAAGAAATAAGTTGTGCAATTCCCTTTTAACAACAGTCAGGGGGATGCTGATGACTGGGTAGAAGGTCTCTGAGACCAATTCAAACCCGTTCCTGGTAAGCTCATCAGCAATTTCACTTCCCTCTATGTTCCTATGTCCTTCAACCCAGATCAGGGAAATGTTACCTACACACCCAAGATATTTGATCTTCTCTTTACAGGAGTTGAATAATTTTGGCCATGGCGTCGTTGGGGCCTTGATCGCGGCTTGGCTATAGGGAAAAATGTTTTATTTCCCCCGCTCCCACATTCCCTAAGCATTTTGCATGCCTACAGGATCGCAAAGACTTTTGTTTGAAAAACACTAGCAGTATTCGGCAATTTTAGGGAAATTGTTAAATTGGCTGATTTAGAGAAACTCCTGCTTCGACTCCCAATTCCATCTTGGAACCGGCAGTGAAGACAGAGGCACCAGCTTCGGTAGAGATCTTTCCCTCGTTCCAATCCTTCCTACTTGGAAAGCTTCCCCTCAAACTTCAGTTTGCGGATAGAGAGATATGGTTGAAGTTCGGAGAAATACGGTGTTAACTGCCCAAAAATGCTAATCCCTTGAGAGATTGCCTCCAGAGGCCAACCTCCTTTAACCTGATTGCACTTTCAGCAGCGATGGAAATACTGTGAAAATCAATGGGAAGTAAGTGCAAAACGACATTCAGGGCAGCACTGGGGCAAGTTCTACATTTTTTTTTTTTTTTTTTTTTTATAACTTACTTTATTTGCAATCTATCTACTATAAGACATTCAGCAAATTAGATCTTATAAGATAATGGCAGCGGTAGTTTTGCTTTTGTGCAAATCTACATAGAAATTACAACAGCTTATTAACTTGTACAGTTCGTTATTAAATTATTAAAATTCATTAGTACTTCAAGATTGCTTAAATTCATTGTTTGTTAATATTATCACTTAAGATTAACTTACTTAATTTTACCTTAAAGTTTATAGGTTGAGTAGATTCATACTAGAGGAATGGCAAGTCTAAGATATGATTGCGTTTTAACCGTATAGTTTCATTGGTTGTGTCTAATAAACAAATAGCAGCTGGATTTATGTGATTAGATAATCGTTTCAGATATCTAGTACTATATTTTCGAATTTCATTCTTTACAAAAGGAATACCTAAGTCCTTATGGATAGATTCATTGGTAATAAACCAAGGGGCATTAACAAGGCTTCGCAATGTTTTCGATTGGTAACGTTGCAAGATCTCCACATTGGAGTTGCTAGCAGTTCCCCATAGCTGTATTCCGTAGGTCCAAATGGGCTTCAGAATAGCTTTGTAGATCCGTATTTTGTTTTCTAGGCTAAGTTGAGAGTTACGGCCAAGCAGCCAGTGCATACGTGTTGTTTTAATTTTTAGTTCTACATGAAATGAAATTTTTTGGCATACCGACAGTTATGCCAAAATTAAACAGCTCAAAGAATTTTGTGTTAAACAAAAATTTAAATGCAATCATGTTGCATGTCAATTCAGGCAGTTTTCGTAAGCAACTTCGGACGTACTTATATAAATATAGGACATACATATATTTGACAAAAGAAAATTCTAAAATCGATATCGTTTTGTTGGGCAAAAGCCAACTTTCAAATTTCTTTCTGCTTTAAAAATTAATTGTCATGGACCAAGTTTACGTTTCTCCCTTTATCGATTATTTCTTAATTCCAGGCTACATATCGTTGAATATGTACATCGATCCATCCAAAACCCCTATCATTGATAACAAGGATCCACGCTGGTTGGGCGCCTGGTGGTTTGGCTGGATGATTTTAGGCACACTGATGGTTCTATTCTCCGGTTTGATTGGACTCTTCCCCAAACAATTACCTAAAAAGAAGTCCGAACATTACAACTCACACTTGCCGCGTATGATGCGTTTAGAGGAGCTCAAAAAAGAAGACGGCATTCCGTTGGGCAGTACACTCTCTCTAAACGCTGCTTTGGATGCAAATGCCGCTGCACCAGTCGATGCTGATTTTCCACAACTCAAAGGTGCGACTTGATAATGATTCTACAATGATATCTATGATAATAAACTCTCTATTCACTCAACGTTAAGACTTTCCTAAGGCTTTGATGCGTCTCTTGCGCAATAAATTACTGATATACAATATAATATCGGGTGTGTTCTACATTCTGGGCGCTGCTGGCTACATGACATTCTTGTCTAAATATATGGAAGTCCAGTTTCATAAAACCGCACAAACCGCCACGGTAATTGTTGGTCCAATATCGATCATTGGTATGGTGATTGGTCTAATTGGATCTGGTCTTATTATATCAAAAAAACGGCCTTCACCGAGTAAGGTGCTCATGTGGAATGTGATAGTGGGCTTTGTGTACATTTTAGGACAAACATCATATATTTTCATGTATTGTGGCGATTCAATTTCCTTGGAGAGCGTTGGAAAGTAGGTTAAACAAAAATTTGTGCGCAATGATTCACTAAATTAACATTTTATTTTCCAGCTATAACTTCACCACTCAATGTAATAACAATTGTTCCTGTAATTCTGTGCCATATTCACCAGTGTGCCATGAGGCTAGTGATACAACATTTTTCTCCGCATGCCATGCGGGGTGTAAATCATGGGATCCAAAAATAAGGGTGAGTTCAAGAATAATTTTTTTCCTATAGGAGGGCAATATTGAAGCAGGACATGCGAGAGGTTAAAAGTTCTGTGAATTAAAAATCACAGGTTTCTTTGGCTAAAAAACAGATCTCACATTGTTATATAAGTACATTCATATGACATTTACACACCTAAAAATTCATTGGGTAAGTAATTAATTATCCAGTAGAACCCACGGCTCTTGCTAATTTTTTGTGTAAACAACGTATTCCATCTCTGAAGGAGTGTTTACCTTTTTACAAAGCATAATTTTGATACTTTATAAAAATTGAAACGCTCTCCAAGAAATGCTGATCGCATCGATCGAAATAACTGAATTGTTATAATATAGGATATAATATAGGACATTTATATTTATAGGTACTTTGTTACTTTTAAAGTGACATGAGGTCTGACGTTATGCTTGGTGAAAAATTAGCCTATCATTTCTATTTACTCATTTTGGTAAAAGTGTCTAAATGTATCGCTTCAAACTAGAGTTGAGTTGAGTTGGCTCCCTCTCAAAAGAATGTAATGTCCCGCTACTCTTTCTCATTTATTTCATATAACATTCTCACTCCGCCGCAGTAACTGGCATGAAAAAAGTACTCACTCTCGATAGACAGAATAATAAGGTGGTGCCGATCGTGGTACCGCTACTTTGCTCTCAGCGAACTTGACAGAACTGATGCGTGTATGACGTCGGACTTGCTCAATTTATTCATGAGTTGTTTACGTAATTTATTCTTTTTCTGGGACACTGTTGGCATTTTCACATCTCTTTCATGCAACTACACCGATGTGACGTCTTGCTCTCTCTGATGGGGGCGTTCCTGTTTCTATCACTCTTGGCTCACACTTGCATCTGAAGAGTGGACTGTTATTATTATTATCCAGATCGACTCCTATTGGCAACTCTTGCTTATAATTTTTTTCGTGGACGATTTGCTATTGATAGGGTGCGAAAGGTTACATATAGATTTGTTTCCTTCGCGCAAAGTCAATATTACACTTTCTACTTCTCTTCCAAAGAAAGCATCCACATACTCGTATCAATAGTATTTCGTAGCATCAGTAACACTTGCACATTAAAGATGTTAAATAAGTACACAAAATAATATTTGTTAATAATTTGTTGACACAATAACGAATAATTCTTTAAAATATTTACAAATTTTCGTTTACATATAGCTTAAAATTTATGGGAAGTTGTACGAAGCATGTAAAATCAGGCCTTTACCGTCCCTACTACAAACTTCATTAGTTGTCACCCAAGAATGATAGGATGCAAGATTTGACCATCCCAAGCAAAATTGTGGGAGTAGCACGTCATAGGAGACTTCACAGACTAATTGTGTCCGCTCATTTCACATGCGTTCCTACGCTCTTCCAATCAGACGGTAACGAAGTAACTTGCATGTTGGTTGCGTTGATTCCTTCGTATATCACCAACACAATCTCAGTTGTTGCCGACCTCTGTTGTATACAAACCGCGTTCATATTCGTTATTAAGTCAGCGAATCAGCTGATTCTTCAAATTTGCTGAGAGCGGATTAACGGATTGATATGGGCCACACCTTTCAATTCTGTACATTGTGATTTCCATCGATAGATATCGCCAGAGATGGTTTCAGCTGCTTTCAAACTGCTTTGACAAATTCCGTATGCCACCAGATATATAGCATTATTTTTTTAGAATACAAATTAAATTTTTTACGGCTTTCTTCTTTTCTTCTCAAAATTAATAGTTTGGTACAAAGCCTGTCCTTTTAAATCACTTAGAAATAATATTTACCTACACTTTAACAACATCCAATATATAAAGTGCGATCAGATTAGAAGTACTTTTTCCAATAGTGTTTTTCTGACAGATCACGCGGGACTATTGTCAAACTAAATACATAACTTTTTTCAGTACTCATTGACATTTCATCAACGTTTACAAATCGTACAATTGTATTACGAAAATCAATCTATGAAAAGTGTTCATCACGCGCTCAGTCCAACTTATGGGGTACATAAGGATTCAGCGATAAACCCCTTTTTGGCTTATAGTTAGATCAACAAGTAATATTTCCGTATTTAGGCTGAAGAGTAACCCGAAGCTATTCAAGAACTGCCATTATATCCACTGAAAATAACCCTTTGGTGCGGCCTCTGAGCTGGAGGAATCATTGGCCCATATTTCTTCAAAGACGAGACTGGCGCCAATCTAACAGAGAATGGCAAACGCTATCGCGCTATGACAAACAACTTTTTGATGCCCGAAATTAAAGCCCGTGATCTCCACAACTGTTCAATTTGATCCCAACAAGGCGCTTCAAAACGCTACTTGCCATACAGCCCGTGAAACAATGGTCTCTGACCAGTGGATTGGCCACCAAGATCGTGTGATGTTACGTCTTTGGACTTTTATTTGTGGGGGTATGTAAATTATAAATGTTTGTGGATATACCAGTCTCGATGTAGGCACTGGAAGCCAACATTACTAAAGTTATTCACGTGACACCGACCGAAGTCCTCCAGCGAGTCATTAAAAAATTGGTGTTTACGGATGGCCGAATTACGGCGCATTTGCGACCAACATTTGAAGAAAATTATCTTCAAAAAATAAATGCCATGAATGGTTCTACACAAAAATAATAAAGATTACCTAATCAATTTGAATTTTCGTTGTTTTATTTCAATTTAAATTCCGATCCCTCCAAATTGATCACCCTTTAGTAACGTCTGTATAAGTTGACCACTGGTAATTCAATAGACTCTGTCCAACTTTTGCGAGTATCCAAATTACAAAACACTGATTGTTTTTTGCTTTTTTATTGGCTTCATTAAACTTCGATCAGGCCTCTTTTGTAGTATTACAAATATTTATTCATTGCATTCCTCTTTACTTACCATCACAGAAATTTCTCGAGAATAGTTGTTTATACTTCTTCGACGTTTTTAAAAATAATTACATTACCACGAAGGATAGCAATAATGCGAGAAAAAAATACTGTAATTCGAGCTCCCAGTAATACGCATACATTTTTTTCCTATTAAACATTTTCTCTGCAGATTTTTTCAAATTGTTCCTGCGTTGAAGCAATCGATGATTTTACCATTACGCCCTCACACACGGCTACTACACCTAGTTTTCTTACCAGCCTAAGCACTCCAGAACGACTACTAAAACAAATGCAGTCAGAATCTACAACAGGAGCGCCACCACTTCCCACAACCATACCCTATTTTAGCAATCCGATTACATCACCAACAACCACCAATAGCAACGTTTCACGCACACGACGCTCCATAGACACGCTCTCCGAAATACTCACACCTGGAGTATGCTTAAAAGGTTGTTCTGTGGCCTTTTACAGTTTCACAATTGCCTCGATGATCGTGAATTGGTTCGGCTCATCTGGACGGATTGGAAATTTATTGGTTAATTATCGCTCTGTATCGACCCAAGATAAATCCTTCGCTCAGGGACTCTCTTTAATGATGATCAGCTTGTTAGCACTTATACCTGGTCCGATTATTTTTGGGCGTATAATTGATTCGACGTGCTTAGTTTGGACGGAAACTTGTAATGGCAGAGGAAATTGTCAGCTGTATGAACAGACAAAATTCCGCTACTACGTGAATATATTGGCTTTGTGTAAGTCCACTTACTGTATTAAGTCCACACTATATGTATTACGTTTTTATGTGTAACTGTTTTGAATTTTTCCATTCCAGCGCTTACATCAATCGGTATAGTCTTTGACATTTTGGTCTGGTACCATGGCAGACATCTCGATTTATATGGTGAAAAGGAGACCCAGCATCTTGAAGAAATGCGTCGAAAAGACAAACCACTTACTCCACTATTGGCACATAAGTCATAATCTGTATGTGCAGCAATTGAAGTCTCACATTTTGTACATTTTTAAGTCTATTGACATATTTTAAGTTAAAGTACTATGTTTTAAATTGAGGAATTCAAAGAGAAATAACGGAACTCTTAAACTCACTGAATTTAGTTTGCAAGACATGTACAGTTTGTCATATGTATTGCATACATTTCGTTACCAAAATTCACAAAGGGCTTAACCGGCAATTTTTTCAAATCAAATTTTTTCACAATTTCTATAGCTTAGACTAAATTAAAGCTCTAAAAAAACAGGAATATAGTATGTAAGCCAAATATAATGAGTTTACATATATTAGTCGACAAATGCGGGGAAAGGAGGGAGGAGGTGGGTTTTTGTGATTAGCACTACATGGGGAAAAAGAAAAAAAACACTACTCGGGAAAAAAAAACAATCCATTACTTCTTCGATAGATGGCTGTAGTGATCGATATCTCGTGAAGTATCGATCAAATAATTTAAAGTTTATGCTCGTTGTCAAGGTGACATTTCACACTAAAAACTCTTTTGCTGTTTTTTTGTTTGTTCCATACAGTTGTGAGTTACAGGGTGTTAACAATGGAAGTTAACAAAGAGAAAATTCGGTGCATTTTACAATTTTTCTTTGATAAAGGCGAAAATGCAAATCAGGCCGCTGAAATTGTGAATGGTGTTTATGGTGACGAGTCTGTAACAGCTAATTACGTGCAATTTTAGTTTCGTCGATTCCATTCAGGCATTTTTAATCTTAAAGAAACTGTCGATAAAATCACAGAAATATCGCAGTTGCCCGGCATGTTAGTAATCATAGCATCGCCCAGGATATTGATATCTTGATGTTGTTCCACAAATGAAGGGACCGACTCCGAACGGCAGATATTTTATGAGGAGCTTTTTCATGGCAGAAAAGCACTTGAAAAATTAAGATTAACATCAAACTCTGATTCCATGCCATAGGAGTATGCCGAATCTGTCAAGGCTGTGATCAGTAGGAGTAACTACAATGGGGTAAAGGAGACCTACACCATTACATTAAGTTTATTTAATGAATATTACAATTAAACTTTAACCATTTATCTGTCCCTCTAATTTCTGCTATTAATTTGTTGCATGTTTCTGACTATTCCTATATTTTTCTCAAAGTTTATTTTAATTTTAGTTACGTTGCGCTCCACTTACAGTTAAATTTAAATTGAAATACTTGAATTTCTTACAGATACAGCTTCTCAAATAAATAAACAATAGTCTACATTCAGAAAAGTTTTGTCAGGGGTGTCAGTTGCTCTGAAAATCGACTGACTACTGGAAACATTAATATTAAGAAGTGCGTGGGCAAAACAAAGATAGATACATACTCGCAGTATTTTGTGTACATTTCTGAGTAAGCAAAAAACGTGCCCTTTTACAGCATTGAGTGCAACATTGAACAATTTTTATACCGTAGAAAGGCAACATTTTTCCGTAAAAACTAAAACACTATTAGTTAATCATAAAAAAGATTTAAATGCTGCAGGGAATTAGATAAAAATGAAGCAGATATTGACCCAAAATATGTTTCTTTCTCTACACAAGGCGCCCACTTACAAGAATTTAATTACAGTAGTTGGCCCACAAAAATGTGGCCCTAAAGCACTCAACCGTCCTCCCTATAGTCTAGATTTAGCCCCTGCAGATTAACCTTTATTTCCTAAAAATAGTGCTTCAAAACCTTTTTAGCCTCCACTTCTAATACTAATATTAAAAGTGCTGTTCTGTTCGAGTTTTACATATATTTTGCTGCTCTTGTAAAATGTCAAAAAAGTTGGATCGAACCTTTCGTTAACGATGTGGATACTAAATTGAAGTTATGCCATAGGAGTATGTTCCAAAAAAATTGTCATAAATAAAGTAAACATCATCCAGATCAGTGAATATTGGATGTGCTGTGCCTTAACTACAGTACAAGGAAATATGTAATTCATGAATTTATTAAGTGTATCATTAACATTTTGCCTACTTCCTATGTGCACTCGTATATACTATTACATATATACATAAGTAGGTAGATATATACATATATGTAACCGATATTTTTTATTATCTTTGCAGTTATAAATCACAGTAATTTACCATGTAATTTTACTTTATATAATCATATTATGCAATAATATTTCGAACAATTTGTTTCAATATTAAAAAGTGTAAATTGTAAAATGTAATATAATTAAAGTATTTTATATCTTTGTATATATGTATTATACGAAAAAAATTGTAATTATCATTTTTATGCAAGACATAAGCACATAAACAACACACGCATGTATTTACATGAGAGACTTTGCCGAAGCCTGGATATCTTTTACTAAATCAAAAATAAAATATTTTAGGATAAAATTGAAGATCAGCGTTTTCTTAACCATAGCGCGTAGGTCTTACGAAGCTCGCCGTGTACGCTTCTTGATTAGTGCGTTAACCGCTAAAGCGAGTTTAACAAAGCGCGCCAGTTGTTTCTTCATCGTGCTAACCGACCTCAATCGGAATCACCAAGGGAAGTCAAGTCCGTGTCCACTTCAGAGCAGGTATTTTTTAGCATTAACTTACAAACAACGCTTTCACTTACGAGCTTGATTTGTTCTTTTTTCATTGAGTTGAAAAATTCATCTCCCCAAAAGATGGAGTTAACTTGGTGAAAATTTGCGTGCGATGAGTTGTTATGATTTTCGATGTGGGCTATTGAGACAGAAGTGCATTGAACAACTTACTTTGACTTATGCCCAAAAAAGGACTCATATCGATTGATGTAAAGATATGTTGAAGAAATTCAGCCGCGGCGGCCTAAAGCACATCTATGACAGTGTCGCGGTGACGAATCTTGGATCTATGCATATGAGCCAGAAACAAAAGAATAATCGACAGTGTGGGTGTTCCAAGACCAGCTTAATGCAATAAAAGTTACTTGCCAGAAGTTTTCGGAGAATTTACCAAGACATTGCGAGCTCTCACTAGAGTTTTTGAGCACTCAAAAGATCGAATCAATGGATCATCCGTCTAATATAGCTCATAATGATTTCTTTTTGTTCCCGAACACCAAAAATAAAGTGCGAGGTGAACAGTTTTCAACGCAAGAAGAAGCTGTTGAAGCCTTTAAACAGATGGTTTTGGAGGTTTTCTGAGAGGCAATAGTGATTTGAAAATTTGTTTAAGCGAATGAAGAAGTGGATTTATTGTGATTAAACATTGAACAACCTTTATGTAAATGCAACTCTGCTCGTAATATTATTTTTACTTCCGTTTTTGTATATATAATTCTTGCTTCTAATAAACAGATGGTTCTATTAAAAATATAATTCTAATAGTATTGACTTCTAAGGAGCATATTTTGAAAAATAAACTGCTGAATCTTTATTTGCAACACTGTGCTTATGTTACCGCAAAGCTTATCCTCATTGTTCCATCGTTGGCGATATTCGCCGTCGCCAACGTGCAAAAGTCCAAAAATCTTCTCGCGAGCAATCGCCTAGATTTCTGCCTTATAAAATAGGACGGCTCGGAGAGGTCTTTACCAATACCGACAGAACTGCTGGTACTGTTCACCGGCATTTTGCACAGTCGTTTTGGTTTGGAGCTGATGCTAAATTTAAGCAACTATTTCTCGTGCTGAGGAAAGCGGCTTTAAGATCGACGAAGAGATGATGTGTATCGATCGGCGCCCCCAGCTTTATTGCCATTTGCACTTTTTCATGCTCAGGTCGACGGAACAATAGTCCCGTCGTGAACGATTGAAGAGGCTTCTATCACCATTCAGAAGGTTTGAGAAGTATTCCCTCCGCAACTTAAGTAGGCTCAGGACGTCAGTCACTAAGACACTTTGTGCCTACAGAAAACCGCCCGGGTCTTGAAAGTTGTTGTAGTCCCTCAAACTTTCTGGTACAGTTTTCGAGCATTTTAGCTCCAGGCAAGCATCTCAAGCTCCTCGTTTTCTATTACAAGCTCTCGCTTCTTCACGCTTTTCCTTTCTAAACTCCCAAATCGCGCTGCGCTCAATCGCCGCGTAGCTCTATAGATCTTGTAGTTTCTTCGATGGCAGTTTGGCATTCCTCCTCGTACCAGTTGTATTTTCGGGCTCGCCGAAACCCGATTTATTTTCAGCGCCAGTACACGGAGAGTGGTAAATGTGGCTGAATTGCTAGCGCATGTCGGCATGTTGAGCAGGAGTAAGTCAAATCTTCTGACTGTCTATTGCGATTGCATTTCGCTATATAATTAAGAAATTTTATTAAATTTCAGTTTAACTACTTTAAAAGTAAATGAGATGTTATACAAAACTAATTGTACATTTATGTTTGTAGATGTACACATATGTATGTATATATTACATGTATATATGTACATAAACGACAATCACGTCCGGGCTTTCCAATACCGAGTCTTGGCAATTCCGTTTTAAATGAAGTGAAAATGCGCCCCGTCTAAAACTCTTTAAAATAAACGCCATTTACGACTGTGTAGCCCACTCACTCAGACTCGAAAAAAAATAAATTTATAAGACGAGACGGTCTAAGCTTTGAAATGTAAAAATACAAAATCAGTTGCGGTCGATGGTCCCATCTTTTTCTGATAGTGAAATTCGCTTTATTTTTTTTACTATTTATTCTTTTGCTACGTGTTAAAAGAAAAAAGAGCTTCCACTTACCTTGACGAAAGATATGGTATATTAACACGTTCCCTGTCCCAATACAAAAATGCAAAATTGACCGACAAGTCCAAGTTTTTTGAATAATTTGTTTTTTTGTAGTCATAGGATAGCTTTAGTAATAATAATAATAAAAAAACGGATGTAGGGTATTTCTACCTGAAACACATATGGTCCATGAGTGTAGAGGGGCATTTTTGCTTCTGCACGTTTATGAAACACATGTGGTTCATATACCCCCTGACGCACATATGGCTCAGGAACGTATCAGTGTTTATCAGGCGCACATTTACTGAACCATATGTGGCTCAGCGGACAGGGAACGTGTTAAAGGTCTTTCAAAAGACAAGGATGTGAGCACAAAATTAAATGACGAAAAGCTATTCTAAAGTACCTGATCTCTTAAAAGGCGCGCCTAGATGTTGTTTTAAAATGAATCATTTTAAACTTTAAATTCTTTCAGTTTTCACTATTTTTATTCAATATACGGCTATTATATGTAAAAAATTACGTCATTTAAATATCCACCGTGAGTACGTCTAGAGGTAAAATTCGCCAAAAACTCGAATCGTGACTGCCTAATTGTTGAGTATCGACTTCGAAAGTTGTTCAGCAACACTTTGCGCTACAGCAGCAATATTCTCAACATAACGTCCAGTTTTTGGTCTACCAGTCGTTCATCCTCGACTGAACCGGTTTCTTGAAATTTTTTCACAAACCTTTGAATTATTTCCACCAAAAAAATTACGATCATTTTCATAATAATTTTCAATAGTTTTAACGCGTTGTTCTATCGGGAAGAATTGTATCTTTGACAGATTCGCCTTGATTCAAACACTAAAAGTTAATAAGATTAGGCAAATAGAAATGGAAAAAAACGCAAAAAATGGAAATGGAAGCGAGAATTTATTTTAAAATATTCAGTTAAGGAATAAAATAAGTCAAATCTGTAAAATGTGAAGTTGATAAAGCCGCATATATTTTTTTTTTTCTTGATTGAATGCCAAAGTTCTGGCTTTTTGTTATTGCTGCTTGTGTCTTTATGTTCCCTTTGAAATTTTGGCATTCAAATCAACAAATTGCAAAACCAAAATACATGTAAATATGTAAATGTTGTTTTGCTTTTTTATTTTTTGCTCTAGTTACTTCACATGGTATGGATTCGCCCTGGAAGAAAACACTCGGATTAGACCGAATTTTTACCATTTGTTTTTTTGTATATTTTTAAAATGTTTACCCCTTTTTTTATTAAATTTTTTTTTTTTTTTTTACTTTTTATTAAATTTTAAGCTTCTATCTTCTCTATACATACTTTAAATGTGAATGTATGTACGTTGTAAGCGCATCACTACGAAACGACAACACCAAATGACGCAAAAATTTGTATACATTCATATTTTCACCCAATGAAGATGAAGAAACATGCCTATTTTTATGATGGAACTCCCTTCCCACAGCTCCCAGGCCGCGCCACCACTCTCATTCATCACTAATAATCGAATATTTGCTTAAATTTAATCTAAAAAGTCTTAGTTTTTCCTATTTCCCACTTTAATAGCACGCTCTAGACTTCATAATCCGCATAAGTTGTTCAACTATGACCCAAATGCAAAGTTCAAAAACGGTTTGAGATAGAAAATTAATAAAAATAATTTTGCTTGATATTTTTCTGATTGGTTGGTTTGATTTTATTCAACGAGGCATAGCAACAGATTCCGGGTATTGTAATATAATATTATGGTTATTAATAAAAAATTATTTTCTGTGAAATTATTGTTTGTAACTCTTTTATATACATATCCTCAATCCCTCAAAATTACTCCTACGCGAGCGGGGCCGCAGGTTAAAGCTAGTACATATTATTCTAAATAAAAATATCAGTTCGGGCTCAACCGGGATTTGAACCCGGGACCTCTCGCACCCAAAGCGAGAATCATACCCCTAGACCATTGAGCCGCTTAGTATAAACTAATTTCCACATTATTTTGTATTTGTAGTAGCGGCCAAGCAGAGAGCTTCTTCCCAGAGCGAGTTTTGTATATGAATATGAAGATTCTTTCAATTTTTTTTTCTTTTTGTAAACCTTTATTGAAATTTTGTCTATTTAATAATACATCGGTAAATTAGTGAGCGAAATGTTTACATATCAAAAAATAAAATAAAATGTTAAACATTTAATATTAAAAACTAAATAGAAAACGATCGTAAGTACTGAACCAAGCGAAAAAAATAACTAAAACTGTTTATTTATTTATATGGAATATAACAATAAATGATTCTACTTATGCAACACAATTAAAACAAGTGCCACCAAAGGCTATCGACCTGAGCAAAATTGTAAAAATTATCACCAATGAGCGAGCAATGAAGTTAAAAAAAATAAAAAATTATTTATAAAGAGACAAGGAATTTAGTAAGCCTAAATAAGCCAATTAATTCAAATTCACAGATGTTAGATTTACAATTAAATAAAAATTGTCAAAAAACAAAAAAAAATGTATATTTTGCAATCTAATTTGCCAATGTTATCCTGAATTTGCAATAAAGTTTTGTTTATATATTTAATATAAAATAAAATAGAATGTTTATTGTCTAAAATAATTAGAGAAATAAAAGTAAAACTACTAAAATCAATCTCGATTGTAAATATCGGGAATATCAAAGTAGTTGTAGTTATAGCAGTTATTGGTAATTTTTGTGTGCTATCAAATTCGCTGCCTATACTTACGCCGCCGTAGCCGAATCGGTTGGTGCGGGGCTACCATTCGGAATTCACAGAGAGAACGTAGGTTCGAATCTTGGTAAAACACCAAAATTAAGAAAAAAACATTTTTCTAATAGCGATCGCCCCTCGGCAGGCAATGGCAAACCTCCGATTGTATATCTGCCATGAAAAAGCTCCTCATAAAAATATCTGCCGTTCGGAGTCAGCTTGAAACTGTAGGTCCCTCCATTTGTGGAACAACATCAAGACGCACACCACAAATAGGAGGAGGAGCTCGGCCAAACACCCCAAAAGGGTGTTATATACATATAGGTAACATATAGAAATTCCATCAGATTTGTCTAATCTATACGCTGAGAAGGAAGCTTTTCGATAAACTTCGAGCATATAACACATGGACTGAAAAGTCCCGGGCCTAACAAAGAAAACAAGTTTTTTTTTGCTCAAAATTAGCTTTATTCATCAACGTAATTTCATTCAAAAACATCGCAATCATTCCAGCGCCTCTCTAACATTTAAATAGTACTTTTGTAGAACGATTTATCTTTTGCCTCAGAATTGGTCTCAGTTTCAGCGAGCATTTGCTTTAGGTCTGCGAACAGCCAGTAGTCACTGGGAGCCAAATCTGGCGAATACGGTGAATGTGAAAGCAACTCGAAGTTCAATTCATGTGGTTCTTGTGTCATTAATTGTGACGCGGTGCCTTGTCTTGATGAAGCAAAACAGTGAGCAAACGCGGCACGCACTTTAAACAGAGCTCTCTCATAGTCAAATGCTCATGCAATATAAAGCCATATTTTGATATCTTTACGATGTGAGTTAAATCACGCAACGCAACTTCAATTCGATCATTCAAAACGATTTTGTGAATTGTTTGATGTTTTCTGGTGTTACCGGCGGTATCGCTACCACCACGACCACGTTTGAAGTCAGTCAACCATCGTTTTATTGTTGCTTCTAGGAGTCCATAACACTTTGCAAACCACTGCTTAGCTTGAACAGTATTTTTTCCAATCAAGAAGCAATGTAAAATTAAAACACGAAATTCTTTTTGGTCCATTGTTTTGAAAATAATAAAAGAAGCGTTAATCTTAGCACAATAACTCACGAACTAATGAATAGAATATCATGAAATTTTAATTATCTGAAAACATTTCAATCCCATTTTATTGTTTCCACTCTACCCACCTTCGGCTTCGTTGCTTGGGATCGTTGGCTTCTTGTACAATCCAAGGTTGACTAGTTCTTCCAATGCATTTTGGTAAATTTTATTCATCAAAGCTGATTGCAAATTGACGGTAAACACAAATAAACGACCAAATGATTTTTCGGAGAAACATCCACAAAGATGAACCTTAACTGGATTTTTAACAGTTCATTGAAGTTGTCGAATATCAGCAGTACACCAGGACCAACGCATGCAACTATTAGCCCAAAAGGAAGATTTGTCCGTGAATACTACGTTTGTCCTATTCTACTGTGAATTTTCCTTAGCCTAAACAAGACTTTTTTCAATGCGTTATAATAAGAGCAGCGGTTTTTAGAATGTGCGTCATTTGTAATTTGGGGCCTTTTGTACGTAAATGCCCTCGAATCGTATCTTTTGATATATTAACACCACTTTTCCTTAAAACTCACAAGCAAATCAATGATTTTCAAACCTTGCTTTGAAGAAGTTGTTTTGTTTCCGTATAAAGTGCAATTCACACAAAGAATATTGCCGACAGACCATTCACGTCGCTTGGAATACGGCCAAACAGTCGCTCGAATGATTGACACTGAACCCAATTTTTGGAAGCAAGTTTTAATGACTGTCGAGGCACATTTTAACCTCTCTAGCAGGGTGAATAAACAAAATTGCTGCATTTGGGGAACTGAGAATCCCAAGAAGATTCATGAAACGCCATTGCATGACCGGAAAGTAACTGTTTGGGCCGGAATTTGCGCCAAAACCATCATTGGACCATATTTTTGCCGAGAAACGAGACGGTCGATGGAAACCGATAGCGATGGATGTTGGCTCATTATGTCTGCCCGCAAATGCGTGAGAAAGGTTTAGACGGTTACTGGTTTCAACAAAACGGTGCGCCATGCCACACTGCGAATGCAACAATTGAATTTCTGCAACGAAAATTCCCGGGACGTCTAGTGTAAAAAAAGAGGCCCCCCAGATAACCTGACTTAACCCCCCCGGACTTCTTTTTGTGTGGTTATCTGAAAAGTAAGGTTTACGCCAACAAGCCGCAGACTATTGACCAGCTTACGGCAAACGTTCGTGCCGAAATCGACGCTATAAAACCCGAAATGCTTGACAAGGTGATGACAAACGCAGAAAAAAGATCGGAGTGTGTGATTGCTAATAACTTGATTGATATTGTATTCAAAAAATAGTTTTAATAAATTGTAAATAACCCAACCAAATAAAAATACCTCACAAATCAGTTGTTTTTTTTATCAAAGTTATTCAATGTTTTCATACCGACATAAAAGATGGCGTACCCTGTGCATAGGAACACTGCCTCAAATCGTTTTTCATACGGAGAACTGATTTTGTAATGCTTACTTACTTTTGTGGCGCTACTACCGTGTGTCGGTTAAGGCCGAATCCAAAATGGCGCGCCAGCTGTATCTGTCCTGCGCTCGTTGGTGCCATTTGGAAATCTCGAGTGAAGACAGGTCCTGCAGCACTTGGTCCTTCCAACGGAGATGTGGTCTTCCTCTTCCACGCCTTCTTTATTGGGGTACTGTGTTGTAAATTCGCCTTGCTGGTACGTCTTCTTTCATATGGGTGGCATGGCCAAGCCAGCGTTACCGCTTTATTTTTGCAAGCTTAACTATGTCCATGTCTCTATACAGGAGCTCTACAGCTCGCTGTTCCACCGTACACGGTACTCCTCACCAACGCGGAGGGGGTAAAAAATCTTACGTAGAATTTTTCTCTCGAAGGCTCCCACAGCTTTTGCATCTGCTGTTGACATCGTCCTGCGCCATATGTTAAGACGGGAATGATGATAGTTTTGTAGAGTGCCAGTTTGGTCCTTCGAGAGAGAGCTCTACTTCTCAATTGCCTACTGAGCCTCAAGTAAAACCTGTTGGCTGAGTTATTATCCGTTTGATATCCACGCTAAAGTCATTTCTGTTGTTAATGATGGTCCCAAGGTAGACAAAGTCCTTCACAACTTCGAATTGTTGGTTGTCAACGCTGACATATTGTCCAAGACGCGAAGATTCCTTGTGTGTTGACAGCAGGTACTTTGTTTCGCCCTCATTCACCGCAAGACCCACATCACTCACCTTTCACTTTAAACTGGAGTATGCCGAGCATGCCAAGCATACTGCATCCTGATTTTGTAATGAGTTCTCACAAAACTTACAAATTTCACAACGCGTATTGCGGAAAGGATGTTCCAGCAGAATTTACATTTTTTTATAAAGGAACTCTAAACTTTTATAAGAAACTCTAATTTTGCCGATCACGCTTCCATTAGACAGACTGTAGAATTGAAATTGTCTAGTTTGTGAAATATGACACCAGAGTTGGGCATGATTGGTTGCTTGTTTTGCTCATTCGCAACCCTTTCAATAGGTAGATAGATAGATAGGTATATTCGGCTTGCACTTCGACCTCATGGTCTTTTGTGCCCTCTACTCATGACAGTACCTCATCCAAGCCCGATTCCCTTATTAAACTCAGGATAGAGCTGCAATTGGTTAATATGTCTCAACTTTCTCCGCGCTATAGTGCTGCATTTTAGCAGAAGGTGCATTGGAGTCTCCTGAGATTGGTCACAGAAACGGCAAGATTCCGTAGACCAAATCCCGAGTTTGCAGTTACCTGTAAGGATGCCCGTGAGCATTTTCAGATTATCCTTGGGGAGGGTTATGAGTTTTTTAAACCTCTTTTGGTTGTACCCTCCCAGTAAGGATTTCGCCTGTCTTAGAAATAGAATTGTCAAATTGATCTGCCCACCAGATTATATTAAATTATGGGATAGACAGAAAGTGGTTTTAGTCGCATTTTCATGCAATAATATACTCAAATTTTTTTCGTTTTTTTTTTGTGTTTAAAAAAGTTGTCAGCTTTTTGTGTTTAGCATTTTTACGCTTTATTGACATTTTACCGACTTTTAATATGCGTTTGTCTTTCTGTTTTGTTTTATTGTTGGTGTTCATTCTTTTATATATATTCTTTTTTGTTTTTGATTTTCCATTAAATAAGAAGAAAATGCGTAAGCAATAATTCGTTTGAGTTACACTTTTACAATGTTTAAAGCATTTTATGAAATTTTTTATTTGATTAATTTATATTTAATCTTTAGTTTTAAAAATATGATCCAAATGCATTCATACATTAATAAAGTGATTGTTAAATCAATTATTTTTAACATAAGTTTATATGATTAAATATGGAAGAAAATTAATTCTCAATATATGCCAATGGCTTACAATAAAAAAACCAAACATTTGCTTTCGTTTCTAAGAGCATTTACGTAGGTGAATAAATATACGTTATTCCTGATGCTATTTTGCTTTAGTGTTTAGCAGTATAATTGCTTTTCGTTTCTTTAACTATGTTTGTAACTTTTGATAATAGAGAAGCAGCGTAGATTTGATAAGAGAAACGAGTGTTACAATATGACGACCAAAGCCGATCATACCAAATACCAATGTATTTTTTATTGTAAAGTATCACAAATGAAAGAGTACGAAACAACAAAAAAAAAAACATTCGTTGCAATTATTTCCATAACAAAAGTAAAGTAACATTACTTTCAACTACCGAGAAGTTTGTAATTAGTTATTAATTCTTATTTTCCGGATATATTTGGATAGTAAAATACATTTTAAATGTTCCGCCGATTATATAAAGCTGGGAGCTGTAGCTTTAAAATGCCTACTTTGGACGAACGCATTTTTAACGAATTGATTTACAATCCATGCAGTCTTACGCCATCGACAACTATCCATCTTTAAAACAATGGGTTTTTTATCTACTTTGAATTCGAATTTTTGCACAAATTTTAGTTAGGCATTAACTTAGTTTAAGAGGTTACATAACGTGGCAACCTTATAAATAAACAAAAAAAAAACCTTTCAGCATATATGTTTCAAGTTAGGTAACTTTGTGTATACGTATGTAAATGTATCACGCACTCACCACTTAATCAGACTAATCGACTTCAGTCTGTACATATTTTGTTGTGTTCTTTTGCAGTCGGCGGCCAGAAGTATGCTGTGTAAATATTGCTAAAATATAGTAGTATATTTTCAGTGTCATTAGCGGGTGAATGAAACGTAATGTTGATGTGTTTGTGTATGTAGTTTGTGTACGTTCGATTAGTGTTCTGCGTCTATATGTATTAAGTGGTTGCTTGGTAATTTTGTGAACGAAGGAAACTGCTCTATGTTGTCTATTTATTTATTTATTTTTTGTTTTTAATATCTCGATATTAAAATGCTATCGACTTTTATATATATAAAAAAATCAATTCAAAATTACTTTACGCTTACTTTTAGCAGCTGTTATTTAAATGTTCATTTGCGTTAGTAATTCATTTACTGTTTCTATGACTTTGTTATAAATTCAACCGAAATAATAAAATCAATAATTTCATATAAGTTTTCTCATATTTAATTGTAGCAATAATATAATTATATATTTATGTTTACTTTTCATATTTTTTGTTTTTCGTTCGTTTTATATTATAATTGTTTTTCTTTTTTTTTAATTTTTTATCTTCATCATGTTTTGCCCAACTTCATTACTATTTTCATTTTTGTCTGACATGGCGTTAATGATTTCCGTTAAACGAGTATGACGCTGATCATTTAGGCTCCATGTTTGTTTCTTGTTTAGAAGAAAGGCGTTGAGATGAATTTAGCTTTACTCAATTTATTCGATCACTTTCAATACCTTGCCAATGGCAATAGTTTTGTCTAAAAATAATGAAAACAAAAATATTGATAATTTCAAGCATTTAAAAATACATTTTCTAGACAACTCACTCTCATCGCGAAGTGTAAATCTTCCCATTTGTGGGAATAGCTTAAATTGCTCAAGGCATATCATTCCGGAACATTCAATACGCATAATTGCCACTTGGTCTTGTTTAACAAACCTAGGACGTGTTTTTGACTTTTCTCCTGTCTTTTTGTCGACCAAACAAATTAAGGCCTATAAAAAGGGAATCATTGAAGAACAAACGCATATTAAATTAGCAAAAAACTGTTTCTTACTTTCACCGTAATCTCTTCAGCCGCACAGTGAATGTGCATAACCGCCGAATAGCCAGCGCAAATAATAGATTTGTGCTCTAAAATAACCACTTGCGCGTCGAAAACTTTGCCAGTTTTAATAGGATTGGTGGCATCGCACAAAACAAAACCAGGTGAAACATCCTCCTCTTCAATTCCCTATACCGAGAAAATAATTGAGAAAAAGATGTAAATACTTTGAAAGAACTGTGAAACTACAACAATAAAATGTTCAGCGTACCTTCAGTTTGACTTTAATGTTCTCGCCAGGACCCACAGATGTAACTTCATCGTCATCTGAGAATAGTTGATCCACAGAGACTTGTGTCTATAAAGCAAAGTAAAATAGATCGAATGTAACTTTTTTTATTACATACTGCAACAATAAGACTTACCCTATTTGGCATGACCAATAAGTTTTGTCCCTTTCGCGCAGTTCCTGACTCTACTTTCCCCATTACCACTGTACCCATATCCTTATATTTGTCAACGATAGGCATAATGAATGGGCCCTCGGCATTGCGATTAAGCGAAGGCAACTGGTCAATGAATGGTATAAACGCCGGCCCTCTATACCAGGGGCAAATATCGGCTGGTACAGGATCACGTAAGCCGGCGCCGCCCAAACCAGAGCAAGGCATAAAGGTTAAATCCTTTGAAGGGTTGAAACCCAATTTTTTGAGGTATGGTAAAATCTTGTCCCTACATTCGTTGTAACGTGTTTCATCCCAATTTACAGTCGGATCGTCCATTTTATTAACCAAAACAACCAAATGCTTAACACCAGCTGTCTTAGCCAACATAGCATGTTCACGCGTTTGTCCACCCCGATCAAACCCAGTTTCGAATTCACCTTTTCGAGCCGAAATTACCAACACTGCCAGATCAGCTTGGGCTGCACCACCAATCATGTTGGGCACAAAGCTTTTGTGCCCAGGCGCATCCAAAATTGTGAAATGTTTGCGCTCTGTTTCGAAGAAGGCTCTGCCCACTTCAACAGTTTTGCCCTTGTCACGTTCCTCCTGATTAGTATCCAATGCCCACGAAAGGTACCAACTTTCTCTTGATTTTTCTCGTGCCTCACGTTCGTATTTTTCGAGAGTACGCTTGTCAACCATACCCGTGAGATACATTATCTGGCCACCAATTGTTGATTTACCAGCATCTATAAATTATAGTGTGAAACAAATAAACTTTCTGAATGTATCTAAGTAGTCAAGTTAGCCGCATACATACCAACATGTCCAATGAAGACAACGTTCACATGTTCTTTTTTACTACGCGATTCTTCAACCTTGGGTGTTTTCTTCTTTGAGACCTTTGGCGTAATATCATTTTCAATATCATCAATAGCTTCGTCAGGTTCGTCGTCGTCTGGGGTTATGACAGGATCATCCTCAACGTCCCAACTATCAGCTGGATCGTTCTCTAAAAAAACAAAAACATTACCATGTCATTATCCATTTATGCGGGAAAAGTGTATAAACTGAGTGCCATTTATTTAAGCATAACTTTAACGCGTCGGTGGTTTTCGTTATAAATTACAATTCAACTTTGTGATTATTAAAATTATTTAACTAACTTCTTCGAGACACACGTGGCATTATTTATTTCATGTGTGAAAACAAATTAATTTAAGAAATTATTTTAATGTAATAAAATTCTTTATTATCACTAAATTAAAAATTATACGAAACAATTATTCCTTGTGCCGAGTTGTACAAATAAAATTTTCGAAAGCTTTGACTGGCCACATGCAACTATCCGCTGACTAACAAGAATAGCTCGCTGCTTCGAGTTGCTAACAGATAGACAACCAGTACTAACAGGTTAAGAGCAGTTAAAACTGCAAGCCGCAGAGTCGCGAAGTTGGTAAAAACATGCATCAAATAATTGGTATTGTATTATGCAGTAACAAGTGAAATATTTTGGGAAGCTTTTCGTACATAATTTCGCAAAAATAAAACAAAAGATGTAAATATGTATAAAAAAGAAAGTTGTCTATATTGAGAGAGCTCTGTTAAAAAGTCTGCTCACTTGGATATATCGTAGGTGCACATTGACTTGAGCAAAAATTTAAAAATTAACACGTCGGAATAGAAAATGAGATTTTTTAAGGAAATTTGTGGTAGAAAGAGCCAACTTGAACGTACATAAAAATGGTAAATAATAAAAACGAGTACGTGAAAGAAAGACAAACTCACTATTTCGTGTGAAGTTAAAAATAGATGGAGAGACTGTCTGCACATGCTTAGCTTACTAATAGTGCAATATTCTATTATTATGGTAAAAAAATTGCAAGATGCAAGACATACATTTCGCATACATTGTTGGAGGTTATGTTCGAAGTAAAATAAACTAATACATAAATGTGGTATTTTTAAGGTTGTTAAGTAAAGCAAATAACAAAATCAAAAAAAAAAAGCATGTGTAGCAAAAACTGCTTGCAGCCGGTGCGTTCCTCTAGATAACAAAAACATACATACATATACATATAAGATCTATAAGCAAGCATGTTGGCGATGTTGTGTTATTAATGTAAATATTGTATATGTTAACCTTATAAATACGTATTCTCGCGAAATTTTTATAAGCAGAATAAGGGAGGCATGAAAAAACAAATTATGGGTTCGTCCCTCGAAAAACAAATAGTACGAAAGATGTAAAAGTGAATATGTACGGTGTTTTGCTTATTCTTTTTGAGCCGATAGGGTACTTTACCATTGTTGGCAGCGATTTTGTCTGCGGTGTTAATGTTTTCCATGGGTGCTGCAGCCGAAGGTGTGGTCACAGGTGATGTTTGCATGGGAGAATCAGATGGAGTATCGGTTGCTGCTCCAGGCGGTACCGCTTGTAAGGCAGCGGCTGCGGCAGTGGCATTCAATGCATTTGTAGAACCGCCTGAACCGGCAGAATCTGGGGTTGTGGCGGGAGTGGCACTACCAGACTCCGGCAGCGATGATGCATCCATTGGTGCAACGTTCGGTGTGGGCGCAGCTGTTGTTACTGAAGCCGCCGCAACTGCTGCCGCACTAGCTGCAACGCTGCTATAACCGTAACTTGGTACAAATTCGACAGCGTTCACATTAAGCGTCGAAAATTTGGTAGCCATCTCAGTGTTTTCTTGAGCCATATTTGATATCTAGTATATTTTTGATTTGTTTAACTCTATGAAAATTATAAGTCCACTCAAATTTATCAGATTTGCTCAATGACAACTGTGTTTTTTTCACCGATACACTTTTGACTCCACCACGTTTACCACCAAATTCGAGGTACTAACATATACACAAGTGACGGAGCCGCACACGTTTTTTATATTTTCTTTTGTTTGTTTTTTTTCTTTTCTTTTTCTTTGTAAAGTAAACGCTTTCCTTGAGCTCCGGTTATTATCTCCTAGGTTCCAAAATCTCTTTACGTTCACTACTTGCAGCTCGGCAAATCACGTTTTTCTTTGTCACTTCTGCCAGCCGAGCCCTGTCTTGACGTTTTTGTCTATGACAAACTTTTCAAAAGCAGTATCTAAAACAAAGTGAAGTGAAGTAAAACTTAGTAGATACTGTACAGGCGATTATTGTGTATTATTCGCGTTACAATACAGGTATGCAAAAATCACAAACCTCTGCGGTAACACGAAATCGGTTAAAATGGCCACGCATATATGGAAAATTTACCTGTTCCGATGTAGCAACTTTAATGGAACACGGTGGTATATGGAACATTCTATTATTCAATAGGGTGATTTTAAATATTAGAAATTTTGAAATAAATATCTTTATTTAAAAAAAATATTCATATGCCTCATATTAATATGTCTTATTAAATATTAATGTTTTATGATGGATAAAATAAATAATACAATAAAAAAGCCAAAACTTGGACGCAATAGTGAAAGTAGTGAAGAACGTAAATCAGCTGGCATGTAAAGCAGTTGCCACGTACAGGGTGGCTGATGAATTTTGCTACATTAAGAAACTCAAATAACTTTTTTTTTAGTGTATGGAATTCATTTATTTTTTTTCAAGTTGAAGGTCATTAAATTTTATTAAATGTAGCTTAACTAGTTTTAAAAATAATTGAATTTAAATGCCCCCATGCTCGTTGACACAAGTGCGGCATCTTAGTAAAAAGTTGTTCATTGCTGCTTTGAGAGTTGCGACAGGAATAGCCGCAATTGTTGCCCGAATGGATTGTTTTAGTTCATCCAAATTTGTTGGCTTTGTTTTATAAACTTCTTGTTTACATAAACCCCACAAGAAAAAGTCAGATGCAGTAAGGTCAGGCGACCTGGGGGGCCAACGAAATTCGGAGTTTCTTGAAATCAGTTTATTGGGAAATTTTCGTCGCAACTTTGTCATACCAGTCTGGGCTATGTGAGACGTTGCCCCATCTTGTTGAAACCACACAGAGTTGAAAGGAATTCTCTTTCAGCGTAGTTCTGGATAGAAAAATTCTTTCAGCATTTTCAAATAACGGTCTCCATTAACCGTAACGGTGTGACCATTTTCTTCAAAAAAATAAGGCCCGACAATACAGCGTGAAGAAAGCGCACACCACACTGTCACGCGAAGAGGATGCAATTCCGTCTCGTGGAGTATCTGTGGGTTAGAAGTACTCCATATTCGACAATTTTGTTTGTTCACATTGCCGTTTAAATCGAAATGGGCCTCATCAGACATGAAAATTCAGTTTAACATGTTTTGGTCTTCTTCCACCATTTGCAGGATCTTCTGGCGAAATTCCAAGCGAATCGGCAAGTCTGCTGCATTCAGTTTGTTAACCATTTGAATTTTGTAGGGAAATAAGTCTAAATCTTTGTGCATTATTGTTTGCAAAGACTGTCGGCTGACACCAAGTTGGGCAGATAAGCTTCTTGTTGAAACCCTTGGATTGCTTTGTATAGCTGCAGCTACAGCAGCGATCGTTTCCTCCGTCTGAACTGGTGGGTTTCGATGATAAGGCCTTCTTGCGACTGTTCCTTGCTCAGCAAAATTATTCACCAGTCTCATTATGGTCCATCTGCTCGGGGGATCGCCGCCAAACATCCGCCTGTACTCTCTCTGTACCAAAACTACGGACTCCAGTGCGTGATAGCGGCGGACTATCCAAATTCTTTGTCCCAGTTATCCATTTTAATAAATTTTAAAGATCAATCTGCAAATTAAAACAAAAATGGAACAGATAACTTAAAAAGAAAAAAAAGTTATTCAATTTTTTTTTGGTAGCGGCTTTCATCAGCCGCCCTGTATTTGACAATTGAGTGACGGCAGCATAGAAAATAAACAAGCCTTGGTGTGCATTGTCATCAGATATATTAGTACAGATAAAAATATGAGTAAAAGAAATAAAGTTCGAAAGCGCCAAAGAATATAAATCAGCATGGCAAGACCATCGTTAAGAAAAATTAGCCTTTTAAATCCTCTCGAACTATTAGAAATAATCATTGGAAACATTGGAATAAATGAGGAATATAGACTGGATATATCAAGCGGACTTGTGCGAAAGCGCCATATTGAAAATAAATTGTATGGGCGTGTCTGCAGAAGAAACCCGTTACTGTAGAAAAAAATATCAAGGCGCGTTTGTCTTTCCGAAATGCCCATAGAAACAAAGAAACGAAAAGTAATAGAGTAATTCATTTGTAATTAGTTATTAATTCCTAGGTCATCCAGTATAAATGCTCACCATTTTATGTTATTGTGGGGAAGTGCACTATTTCTCTGTCTAAATTTCACCTACAAATATAAGTAGATGATCTACTTTTTCGAGCTTAACTTTCAATCCGTAATCAAAAAGCAAGTTTTCCCATACAAAATTTCTCTCCCAAAATCTGAGATTAAGAAATAATCCTAGCTAATAACCATTCGGAATTCGCAGAGAGAACGTTGGTTCAAATCTCGGTGAAACACCAAAATTAAAAAAAAACATTTTTCTAATAGCGGTCGCCCCTCGGCAGGCAATGGCAAACCTCCGAGTGTATTTCTGCCACGAAACAGCTCCTCATAAAAATATCTGCCGTTCGGAGTCGGCTTGAAACTGTAGGTCCCTCCATTTGTGGAACAACATCAAGACGCACACCACAAATAGGAGGAGGAGCTCGGCCAAGCACCCAAAAAGGGTGTACGCGCCAATTATATATTGTATATATATAATAACCATACCTTCTGACATACAACTCTGTGTTTTCTGCGTAATAGATCATTATTTTTACGAATGTTAAGTCAAAGTAAAAACTAAATAAAATGAATGCCGGCAAAGAAAAAAGTTTTGTAAACATAATTATAATAAATATAAAAATATTATTAATTTTGCATTCATAGTACAGAAAAAACGTGTGTCCTATAACGCTTTGTCCTCTTAACTTACTTATAATAAAATATAATATCAAATTTCGCATGAGTATTGCTGCCATAATTTTTTGAAACCTCAGTAAACATTGTTTACGGATTTCCTCCAACTGTTTCTTACTAACAGCCAATTACGCAATTAAATTAGCTATTCCCTTTCCTTGTCTTTTCTTCACATCGCTAATAATAAATAAACAAACCAAAAACTCCAAAATATTCCACCAAAACAATTTCTATGAAGAAAAACCTTTAAAAGAAGTATTGAAGCTGATTGTCAATTTTGGAGGTAATTTGCCATATGTGAATGGGGAAATAATTTTGTGGATTTATTGGTAATTACTGCATATGTGAACGAACTTTAAGTCTTGCCTAATGGCCTCTGGTGACGGTCAAGCATTGTTTGACAAGAACTTTATATGTGTGCGTGTCGGGTGCTTGACGCTAATATCTAAAATTTTTGATTTTTACCGACAACAAGTATGTGTGACACGACGCTACCCGACTGCACTAACACATACAAAGCTCAGTCAAGCATGCTGTATCGTCACCAGAGGCCATAAGGAAACTCTTAGGCGTGGCATATACGAGCAATATTATTGTTTCAAACTTTAGTTACAAACATCCAATGCTATGGTCAATGTTACACGTGTATGAGAATGTTTTAAACAGGAAACGTAATATCATTTATTTTGTGGATGCAGAAGAGCCATATGGCATATAGGAGTTTGAAAAAAAGAGAGTCTTTTGAAACACTTATTAAAATTTATAAGCAAATGCATCCGAAATATTTTTTAGTTCCGCAGGTGATGACAGTTTCAGTTGCTTTAGTAAATTAATATGCGAAAGTTCATCTCTTTTGAAGTAAAAATTTTTAAGGCATAGTCTCTTTCTTTTTGGTTCTTTCAAACATTCATCAATAATTAATATTTACAAGAATTTTTTACGCTCTTGATAACTATATTCAATCGATTTTCAAAAAGTATGGTTGCGTTTTTCACGTTTTTTCTAAGTGGCAATATTACGGCAGCTATCAACCATGTTTGTAACTTATGATTGAAACAATGTTCCCCGTGTTCGCCGCGCTTTACTTTATCAAAAACTTGCTTTCAATTTGCAACACACCCACACTTTTTTACAACCTGTTTAAATGATCCAACGTCCACAGGTGGTTTATTAAATTTTGAAAATTTGCCTACCCCTACGTTTACACCAGGCGACTTTTAGTTGAGTAGGAGTTTGGTGTTTAGAAAGTGTAATGAGGTTGAAACACAAATTAATATCACTTAATATAATGCTTTTCCAGCATTCCAAAAAGTTTGTAATATATTAGTACACAATTTAAACAAGCATTATTTGTTGGCGACCAACCTTGTTGAAAGGCAAACGGCTTAATCATTCTACTAAGAGCTGTAAATATAGCAGAATTTCATTTTGCGTTGGCATTTCATGGTGGCCGCCATAGCCGAATGGCTTGGTACGTGTTTACCATTCGGAATTCAGAGAGAACGTAGGTTCGAATCTTGGTGCAAAACCAAAGTGGAAGTAAAGTTTTTTTCCCCCCTGCTGAGGGGGCCATTAAGGTGTATTTCTGCCATGAAAAATCTCTTCATACAAGATATCTGCCGTTCGGAGTCGGCTTGAAAGTGTAGGTCCCTCCATTTGTGGAACAACATCAAGACGCACTCCACAAATAGGAGGAAGAGCTCGGCCAAACACCTAGCATAAGTTACGCTCCAATTATATATTATATATATGACATGGTATAACTTTTATTTGAAACAATAAACAAAATTTCGCTAACTCAATCTATAAGCTGCTTTTATGCGCCAGATGTGCTAAACAGGTTAATGGAATTAGAAGTATATTTTTTTTTAATTTTTCTTAAGTTTCGTAATGCTATGTGTGAGATGATTTGCATACGATCAGCGTACGCATGTTGGGACGTAGAGTAAAAAATCACTGGTGCCAATCGCTCAGAGCGATAAGTGGCAACGCTACAAAATCAGCGGTAGGTGGCGCCTGAGGTCACTTAGTTGATTTTTCGTCAACCGATTTGAGCGGACGTGCATTCGTAGCATTTTCGTGACGCCATTTTATAATTGTTCTTTGGAGTGCGAAGTGTGAATTAGTTTTTATTAAAACGTAATTTTTCTAAAAATTGTTCAGAAAGTAAAACATCTGAAGGAAATATACTATGAGTGGAGGTGGAAATAATTCTGCTCGACCGCCACCAAGAATTGACGGCATGATTTCCCTAAAGGTGAGTGAAGTAATAATCGAGGATTTTCCATATTTCCGGTGTAGTAATTAGCGCAGCACACTTCAAAAAATTAAAAAAAAAAATTGGGTGAGTGAAATTTTGTGTATTGTTTTTCTTTGTAGGTTGATAATTTGACATATCGTACTACTCCTGAAGATTTAAGACGTGTCTTCGAACGTTGTGGCGAGGTTGGTGACATCTATATACCTCGCGATAGATATACTCGAGAAAGTCGAGGTTTTGCCTTTGTTAGGTAAGTTCAATCGAATATGAGTAGAGATAAAACAGATAGATAGTGTCTCAACATACCACCATCATTTTTCTGGGGCAACTGCGTGGGTCGATTCTAACCTCAAATACTATTGCACTTAATATATTTCATGGTTTCTTTCACAACCAGTATGAATCCATAATTTAAAGGTGCAAAAAACAAATATTTTCACTTTGCAACTGTTGTCTACGAATTTGTCCTAGTCAACCTACGTACGAAAGTAACAAACTATTTGAAGAATTCGGCGCTGTACAGTTACGATATATGAATTTCGTGTATAAAATATTTGCTTTGCTGTTTGCGTACCAGGAATAAGCTAAATATAAAGAGTTATTCTGAGCAAAAATGCATATATGAAATGCTTTAACTTTGCAACTGCTGTCTACGAAATAA
Source organism: Anastrepha ludens (assembly GCF_028408465.1). NCBI lineage: Eukaryota > Metazoa > Arthropoda > Insecta > Diptera > Tephritidae > Anastrepha > Anastrepha ludens. The sequence goes on from NC_071501.1 coordinate 73,965,551, forward strand.
TCCTAGTCAGTTTACGTACGAATGCAACATATGTAAATAATTATGTTTAATTTATTTAATATATACTTATCTATAAATTCTTTCGGAAATGTGAAATAATTATTGCATTACCATGTTAAATTAAATTTTGATTGCAGATTTTATGATAAACGGGATGCTGAGGACGCATTAGAGGCTATGGATGGCCGCATGCTCGATGGCAGGGAGTTGCGTGTTCAGATGGCCCGTTACGGTCGTCCAACTTCGCCGACACGTCGCACCAATAACCGACGTGGAGGTGGAGGGGGCAGACGGCGTTCTCGTTCGCCTGTACGTAGACGGTCTCGTAGTCCTCGCCGTCGGTCGTATTCACCTAGATCTAGATCACGTTCGGCCGGGAGCCGTTCCCCTGTTCGACGTGGGAAGTTTTCACGGAGTCCAGTTGGGCGAAAATCTTTGAGCCGTAGCCAAAGTCGGAACGGAGTAGCAGCTGGACGCAGTGTGTCACGCAGTCGAAGTCGGTCTTAAAGATTGTGACTTGACGCAATAAATAAAATGGTTGATTTAATAAATCAGGTAAATTGATTTAAAGTAATTGCCTGTGTCAATATTCATAAAATTTTTTTTTTTTAGAATTGCCTAAATAATAGTGCACAGTACGCATAGAAATATCCGCGTATAGTTGATTAGCAGCGATTTCGTTTTAAAGCACGTGATTTGGGCATAGTTCTGCTAATTCAACAGGTATAACTTTTTAATATATCAATTGTAGCACTTCAAATACAAAAACATTTAAAAAGGAGAAATCAAAGATAAAAATAACAGGAAACTCAAACTTGCCCTTTGTCTATCTTTCCATTTATAATTACCCTAATTTCAGAGTGTATTCTCGTTTACGCATAACATCATTTCATACATTTCTAACTGATGTTAAATAATCACATTATTATACCCATTTCCACTTGAAGTGTACTACAATACATATTAACGTATTACTACCCGGAATATACAAAATATGTTAATAGATCGGTAGATTTTAATGCTTTTAATTTATGATAAATATGACCTTAAATTAAATAATATTTGGAAAAGCATTCTAATTTAATTTGTTTTCCATTTATTGGAAATCAGTTCTGTGAAATTAGGCTATCAATAACCAATAATTTGATTGATGAGATGAAAATAATAGTTTTAAAATTCTCCAAAATTATTTGTATTCGTATATTTAAATCTGAAAAGTAATATGAACGTATTGTAAGTTTTATAAAAAAGAATAAATGTATTCCAAGTAATTTTATGCAATAAGCGTATAGGCTATATAATAATAGGAATTCTGAAAATCCCTACGTACTTGTTTTGACTCAATACCAAAATCAATTTGTAATTTCAACATAAGGCCTACATACGAATTACACAACACATCATCCAAATGTTTGCATCATTAAGTTGCTAAATTTTTGTGTAATTTTTATGTAGTTTACACTTTATAAAACCCAATCTAATTACATGGCTTGATATATTTTTTACACTTCTATATAATGCAGGCAAACAAAGATTGCTGTATGAGCTGCTGTAAGAGCGCGAAAGAGATAAAGGCAGAGACAGTAAAATGAAATATAAAAGAAATTTATGGGGAGAAAGAATATGCAAGGAATATATGCAGGAGGCAGAGATTCTTATATTTATTGGTGATTGCTGCGTAGAGAATTTACAATATACGTACTCCTGCTACTCTTGTTGCTGCTACAGCTGCTGTTTGCTGTAATATTTATACACCACTCGGGCCGATGCACTTACAATTTACTGCCTAATTATGCCTAACACTTGACTGGATTTCTCGTACATCGTCTAGAGAAACGCTAATCAAGTGCTAAGCTCACTATAAATTATTGTTCGAGTTCGCATCCTGTAGAGTAAAATGTTGCTGTTTACTGAGAGTGATGTTGCTGCCTCTGCTGCTGCATCAATCTAGTTATGTAACGTAGATACAAAATCCAGCCAAAGTACTTCCTTTAAATGCAGATACTTGATAGTAAATAAGTATTCCGAAGCCTGCTACGTACGACCAGCCATTTAATTTTTATATCTGGTAGGCGGTTAGCGGTTGGCGGTTTCAGTGTATATGCGCAGCAGTTGGAGCGGTATAAGGATAGAAAGTTTTGATTGATGCATGCGTAAATCTTGAAACCTGTACTTGATCCAAAAGTTCAGCGAAATCTATGATATCGGACAAATATTTGAAGGCAGTCCAGTAGTATTTATAGCGGCATGCTTAAATGCGTAGACAATGCCGTAGTACGTATAACTGGTGCAAGTAGCTGTAGCCGGTAGCTGTGTGTTGCTGCTATATGCTGTTATTCACTTCAGTACGCTTCATCGTACGTTGTTCATCTTCGTTTGGGTGGTAGTTAATGACTTTTTGATGTTGGTGGTCTGCTGTTTCGAGTTCTGAATGGTTGCTGTTTCCCCGAAAGATTTTATTTCTCCAAGTTTGCAGCACAGGTTAATCAGTGAATTTTCGACACTTCCGAAGTTAAACTGCGATTCAAGGGGTGCGATGACTGGGAAGTTCAAAACTAAAAAAATCTTGGTAAATGAGAGACGATTTTGGTACAGGTAGGTGATTGTAAATTTATGTAATAATGAGTTTTATTGCAGAACAAGATTTACCAATTTAGAAATAAAAATAAAATTGGATGTGACGTATCAAAACTGTTTTTTTATTGATAAATATATTAGGCCCAGAATGAATGATAATAAAGTTAGCACTTCAAACTCAGTCTTTTGCGCTTTTTACTCATTACAGTTTCTCGTCCGAACCCAGTTTTCTTGATAAACATACGATCTAGAGAAGGGTTGGCCATGTGTCTTTTTCTGGTCGAGATATCCTGTCCTTCACGCTATTAGCATCACGTTTGATAAAAGTGCACTGAGTTAGTAGGCACAAAAATGAAATCCAGGAAGCATAAAGCAATTCAAACTTCGGGTTCGCAACGGTAATGTGTTATGTGGCTGTTGGTGTAAGTTGCCCAATATTTTTGTGGGACTCTGCTGTACTGATGTGACCACCGGATATAAAACTACTTCGCCAATTGATAGTTTGCGCTTCACCGCCGCAATCGAATTGTTCGTTCGAGGCTGTCATTCCACAGGGTCAGCGTACAAAATCCACTGGCCCTGAAATAGTAGAAAGGTTGTGTTTTCCAATAGCCATATTCCATCACTTGCATTAAAAAAAGTCCTTAAAATACCACCTGCTGTTCGAAGGTGTCATAAAAGAGTAGATTCCTTCATTTGTGGAACAAGACCAAAACATGCACCATAAATTGGCGAAAGCTCGTGTGAATTATATGCATATTTAATATATTCCGTGCATGAAACGGCAAGGTTTTTTTTTTTACAAACCTCGAAGCACCATTAAAAAGTACCTCAAACCATTTGTCGTCTAAAACCTGTAGGCTCCTCCATTTGTGGAACAACATCGAAATGCACGCCAAAAATGGGAGAAGGAGCTCGGTGAAACATCCAAACCAGGTGTACGCGCCAATTATTTATTTTTATATATTCCAGGTGTGAAGAGTTCAAGCTATTATTTTAATTCGCAATGTGTGGTCCATGCAAACTGGAATTAAGTTCTTAAATAATAAATAAACTACTCTGTAACTTAACTTACTTATACTTCATTATGTTCTGCTTATTATGCTAGAAATTCACATTTGAAATGTATGCCATATCTAACTTGGTAACCCCTCGCTGTTGCCAATAGTGGTTTTTTCAATTACCATGGTGTTTAACGAGCAAAGATTTATTTCTTTAGTAAGCGTACGCATTTGCTCTCAACTACAATAACTAATTTCAAAAGAAAAAGCTCGGTTTTTATATTCTTTTTGTTTTATAAATTCTAATAATTTTAGTTGCGGAACTCATATGAGCCGTAATATTAACATAATGCCGAAGATGAAGATACGCATACGGAATGCCTGGTATGAACCAGACTTGAGTAGTGAGGGGATTTATCTTTGTCCAATGCCTCAACCACCTCCATCGCCAGCAGGTGCGTTATGGTCCACAAACTTGAAACCGCACGAAAGGCTCTTCTATCATCAGACATTGAATTCTGTACGACAAAGTAAACGTTTTATTGCAACACCACAAATACCTCGTGATTCGTTGGATTTTAGGCTACAAGCGCGCTACGATCACTCCCATGAAATATTTCCAGAACCCGTGGATACAGTATTACAACGAGAAACTTGTGCCTACCAAAGAATTGATGGTGATAGCCAAGATAATATTGTGGAGCTGAAATCCTTTCGTGTTTTACAGAATGTCAAGACAGTACAGTTGCCAGCAAGTGACGCCCAAGATCATCCTTTAAAAATTGGTGGTATTAAAGAGAAGATTTCGCCACATAGTGTTAAATTAATCAACAGTGGTGTGCACAGTCAATTGGTAAACAATGGATTTTCACGACAAACTGGAGATGGGAATTTTTTCCGTTATTAGACATAACTTTTATTTATAACATAAAAATTAATTGAAAAATTGCTTCAGAAAATGTCGTTCATAGTAGCTCCGAATTTTGCATATGCACATGATTCAATTAAATAATAATAATTGATTCATGATATATACCAAAACCAGAAGTTGCCCAAATTTATTAAAAATATTTATCCTTCATTACAATTCAATCATAAGAAAAATTTAAATAAAGCAAATAAGTACATCACGCTTCCCATTTTGGTTGTTTACTTTTGCTTTCATCACTTTTCTCAGAAAGTGTGCGATCCGGATGAATCCCTTTTTGTTTTTGTTTCTTGTTTTGGTTACGATGACTTTTTGCTGCTTTGTCTTGGCCAATCCTATAAAAACCGGAACATAATTTGAATTTTGTTAGCAGTTTCTTAAGGAAATTAAAAAAGAAAAATATTAATAATTGATACACATAATGCACTCACATTATGGTCGCTCTGGTGCCAGGACCCCAATACGCAGTTGGATTTGCTTGGAAGCGCGTTAGAGCATTGCGGCGACTGTAGGGATTCGCCTCGGGGTGTAGATCGTTAAAAATATAGTCTTCTCTTTGGGGTGAACGGTCCAGTATAGCTTTAAGTGCTGTACCCTCTACCAAACGATCCGTCTTTACGGGATGTATTTTAGCCCAGCAGCGCAAAATATCCCATAAAACCGCCGCTGGTGCATCTGTTTTAATAGAATTTTTACTGGCATGCGAGAATGAAACGCGATATCCTGCATGCAGAAGCGCCGAACGAAATTTGAGCACCGGAATATTCTCCAACTTAAGCACACAACAAAGTTTATCTAATACGTAGTACAATGGTACGTCGGATAACTCTTCACGCACCACCGACAGCACACCTTCCAAACGCCGTTGTGTGCCCAATTCACAGAGGGGTTTTCTCTCTATGGCATGTAGCAATTCGTTGACGAAATCAATGTCATGTATAGGATGAGACCAAATTGGACCGCCCATCTACATTGAAAATAACGTGATTAGATTTAAAAGCAACTACAGACTTAAGTGATTGCTTTGACTTACGTGATGCTTATGACCACAGTGCTCACAGTTCGCGCTAACATTTGGCCCAGTGGGAATGCCAAACTTCGTTTGAGTTTTACCATTGGTTGTGGTGGTGGTTTTAACATTGCCCAGCGGTTGTAGTGTAAACGTGTCACAACCGGTGCATTGAAAAACTACCGACTGCTTGCTGTAAAAAATAAAATGATTTGGAATGTGCAATTGGTGGAACACACAGCCGATGTGCTACTCACCTCATGCTATATTTACACTTCGCTTGACTACTGTGTACCCTCACAAAAACCCGTATATAAAAGTCGACCGAAATGCTCAAAAGTGGTTCAATATATTTGCCATAACGATTTGCATGCATCTCAATACTGTGCAGAAGTATGCGCAACGCCATTTCATGACAGCATTTTAAACGCAACGGCACAGACCCATATTTGGCATAGCAGGCTTCAGGTGTGTTGCCGGCTAGGACTGACATATCAGTCGCTGTTACAAGCAGTAAACCACCATTGGCGATAGCTTGTATAGCTCCATCTAGAAACCGATTGGGACAGCCATACGGATCTATATCTATAGCATCAAAGCGTTTATTATTGGCTGTAGAAAGATACATAAGCGTCCTAAAAGCAATAATTGAATAAAATGTTCCCAATTTTTTTTTTTTTTAACTCACATTGCATCTGATTGACTTGGAACAATTATACCTTCTACGTCATTGTGTCGTACATTTTCCCGTATAGAATCAACTGCTCCCTTTGAAAGGTCATTGGCAATAATCTCTCGCACACCAACTATTTCTTTCGCATAACGAATGCTACGCAACCCCGTTGCAGAAAGTGCCTCCAATATGCGTAGACCGTTGTCGTATTTCACTCCAGCAGTGCATACGCTATCGTCACCCTTTATAGAGTCATCTGCCACATCTTTTGTATTTTTGCATGCTGCCGTTTCCCTCTCCTTTCGTAAGCGTTGTGCAAATACATTAAGCACGGCAATACTTAGGTCACGATTAAATTCTTGCACTGGATTGTAAAAGACGCTGCCTCCAGAAACAATTTCAGCACTGCACTCTTTTATCACCCTTTCAGGTATACAAACACTTGCCGCCGAAGGATCTGTTGTGGCCTGAGAATTTATGATACATTTTTGGGTAAGAAAATAACGGAAGGTTTTCAAAACATGCAAAATACTTTATTATTTGATGTAGCTTCCAATTCCATATTTTTCCGGATTTGCTTTGCATCCACGTTTTTAAAAACAGCTGGCTGTAGGTGTAGAAAGTTGCGTTGCCATTTCAAACGGATTAGGAAATTGCAAGCTGTACAAACGATCCTGTTCGTTTGAGCATTGTATATATAATTCATAATTCAAAAGATACCGCTATTCTTCGGCATTGAGTGCGAATTAGCACCTTTGAGTTTGTAAAATTATTTGTGCGCAAGTAAAGAAAAAGTGGTGTAAGTGGCAGCCTTAGCATAGCTAAAGGGTGTTTTTTTATAGGCGGAACTCTGGAACTATTTTTATTAGATAGCTCACGTTCTGTCACATAATTTCTGCAACATTGGCAACTTCACGCGTTCAGTAGGTGAAATGTTGATAATCTGATGATAATTAGCTAATCAAGTACAGTATAAAGTTTTCATTGCGAAGTTGAAATGGAAGAAAAAAAGTAATTTATTTAAACGTATTTATTCAATAAATACTACTTTGAAGTTAAGAACTGTTTATTTATAGTGCAAAATTAAGTTCAAATTATTCATATTTTCAAACATCACGTTCGGCGCGAAATAATTTCTGAAATTTTGGGGCAGTTAATCGCCGAGTATTAGCAACAGGCCATCAAAAAAGGTCGCACTTTTGCCGTAAATAATGAGAGCGGCGAACACACCCTAGATTTCAGGCATGTGGCCGCCGCAACTGGCGAGTATATGGCATAATCTGGAGGTAAAATTTTCGTACACTCTTGGTGGTAAATCAGGTTTTATGGCGTTAATAGCGCTTCCAATGTTGAATTGCAAGTGCTTAATTGTTAATGATCCCCATAAAAAATAAACCAAAGGGATGAAATCACGCAATTGAGGTGGCCAGTGACTTCATTTACCCATATAGTGCCCCAAACGATTCCAGAAAAAGTGGAAGCAATGACTTTCGACAATGGTTTGTGATCATAGCAGTAAAATAAATCATATGTATACCTCAAACAAATATTGACGATTTACAAATTGCTTAGTCCGGCGAAATAGGCCCTTCAGAATAAATTCGTAGCGGGTTATCCATGCTGTGACTGCAACTGCCACAGAAAATACCACTGCCGTTTTAAAGTTCTTCTTTATTCTTTACCCATTAACATTTAACAATTAACATGAATTTCAAATCATTTATTTGATTTAATTAATATATAATTTTATATATTTTTTCGTTTCTATTATTTATTTATTGTGAACTAAAATAAATCGTACTGTGAATGTTTTTGTTATGTCCACACCGATGGCTCAACCTATGCAATCAGCTGTTCCCAATGAAAAAAATATAAGAATATAAGAGGCAGTAATTTAAAATTTTTCCAACTTTGGTTTTTTGAATAGGGAAAATGAATAAAATTTGTAGCAGCTTAATCTGTGTGCTGCGCCCATCCAGCATTGAAAAAGCCTACACAACCTCGGTCATTCTCGGGCGGAGGATTTCTTTTAAAAGCGAATTGTCGCTTGATAAATTATACCCCAACAGTCGCCTGAAGCTTTATACGCCCCCACCGGTAAATAATTCTTAAATTATTTACTTCATAAGTAATATTTTCAATTTCACAGCCTACAAATTCAGGGGACAAATTCTCTGGTTTCATACCAATCAATAAACTTGAAATAACATACAGCCGCAGCTCCGGACCTGGTGGGCAGCACGTGAATTGCGTAAACACAAAGGTGGACTTGCGTTTCAAATTGGCAAACGCAGAATGGATACCAGAAAAGACGAGGCTAAAGCTACTGGAAGCTGTAAGTGAAAATAACTTCAAGTTGTAAATCCAAAGTAGCTCTTACGTTTAAAGTGTGGTTATGTTCCCATTGACTTGAAACCGTTCATGGACATAGGGCAATTGCAATTACATATTTCCGAAATTTCCGGCATGTAATTAGTCTTTTTTGTTCTTACAAATCGCGTCTTCAAGAACTAGCAGTATTACACAATTTTTACTGTTGGGGGGGGAATATTTTCAGCTGTTACAACAAATGCACGGATAAGTTTTAAACGGAAATGTAGAGGGCAAATTATGAAAGCTTTAAACTCAATGCTTTTCTAAAATATTTGCGTTTCGACTTAACTCAAAAAATAAGTGATTATTTTATCTTGTTACACTTCAGTTACAGAATAAGCTCACCAAGGAAGGTTACTTTGTCATAAAAAGCGATTTGACACGATCACAGCAAATGAATTTGGCTGATGCCTTGGAGAAGCTACGTAACTTAATACGTGAATACGAAATAGAAAAACCTCCGCCGACAGAAGAAAGCTTAGAGAAGTTGCGTCGTAGGTAAGTTAGTCAAAATTAGTTTAATTTCGCACTTTCTTGCCAGTTATATCAATTTATTATCCCCACAGACTGGAAAAATCTGCGCGTGAACGTCTGTTGGTGAAACGCCAACGATCACTTACTAAATCTTCGAGGCAAGGGCCAAATATCACGGACTTGTAGAAAATGTTGAATTGTAAAAGAGATTTTTTTTTCCAAAAAGTAAACTTGTGAACGTTTTGTAAATTGTTTAATTGAAGAAGAAAAACTGCAAATAAACATTTTTAAGTTAGAACGTGTATATACACTAGCTCATGTATGTTTGTAAGAATAAGTAACGTTAATGGTTATGAACTTGCATGGAAACTACAATTGTTGACTATTAACATTGATTTAAGCTGCATCCACTAAGCATCCATTTCATCACCCAGATCATCTACGGGTGTTACGATAAATTTGCGTCGTTTGCGTTCGTCTAATGTGCTAGTAGGCGTATTAGTCATTGAAGATCGTGAAGATGGATTCGCTGTAGACGAATCTGCCTCGCCTACTGTATTCAAAACATTGGTGGTATGGCAGTTTGCCTTAGTGGGCAATGTTGTACGGCGAGGAAGCTTTAAATATATATTTTATAGTTATCAAAACGATATAAGAAAATAATTAATATTTACGCTGCCTGCAAAAATCTCGTAAGTTTTTCCATAATCTCCAGTGAGACTTGTTGGATGGCGATAAAAACTGCCTCGGTTTCTATAAAGGAGAAAACATTTACGACAGAAATATGAATATGTACATACATACCTAATTGGCTTTAAAAAATTGTAACACGGTTCATAAAAACATTTATATGATTACTTACCTCCTATAGTTAAGTGTCTGTTGTTGATTCATAGTCGAGTATAAACGCTCAATTTGATGTACAGTCAAATAATTATCATTTCTTTCATCTAGTGCAGATCGGCCAAACAATTGTCTATTTCCAATCGGAGACCAGGTGTTTTGGTAAGAGGCGTCATCCAAACGTATTGCCCTCAACCAATCATAATCAATACCCAATGCTTTTTGATCTTCTCTAGGAAGATTGGCAAACTCATCGATGAGTGCTGTATTGGTGTCGATACCGTTTTTGGGAAGACCTCTTGCGATTTTTATGTGATGCTTCCAAAATTCTCGATGATTTCTGGAAATAACAGGAGCTATTTCTTTTACTTTCAGTACCAAAACGCCCATAATATATACACAGATTATATTCGAGATGGTCACTAGCATACTAATGACACCCAAAATGACCAACTCTTTGGCCTGATTGTCGGAAAATGTGCGTGACTTCACAATGAGATTGAAACGAGAATCATCCGTTTCGAATAATATGTAAATGAGAGATAAGGCCCAGAGGACGCCCTGTTGAAATTGAAGAAAAGAAAATTTTGTAAATAAATAAATTCGAAACTGAACCATATCGGCTGAGAGAACTAGGAATGGTATTCAATTTACAGACTACTTGATTGATAACTTAAACATTTCTTTATATCTCCAAAAAATTAGTATATTTCAACTTTCGCACGTATAAGATATTAATTTCATCCAATACGAACAATTGCATTTAACTATAATTAAAAGCATAGTTTTTACGTTTATTACAAGAAAACTTACCGCATTGATGGCCGGCGGCAGGAGGGATGCCGATATTGCAACACCCACGAGTGACCCAATATTTCCCCCAAGAATAGCTACAGCAGCTGCTGCACCAGAAGGTATTGCCGTGAACAATCCAACCAGCAGTGAGTGCAATTCACTGCGTGAAAGCATTTCAGCCGTTAATCCTTCGCCATTGCCATAACGCTCATCGAGAGTGCAGATGATTAAACCGAAAATAAAGCCAACAACTGTTGCAATTAATACGCCGATTAACTCATTTCTTAGTCCCAAAGTACGCAGTGTAGGATCTTTGATAGCGGTACCGAAAATTGCCGCAATTATTGGGCCCATCAACGGGGAAACCAGCATACTTGCTGCTAGAAAAATAGTGCTATTCTCAGCCAAACCAATGGCGGCCAAAATGCTGATGAAGAAATTTGTAAAATATGTGTTTAAATAAAATCATCGCAATTTAAAATAAACCCAACTTACGTTGCTGAAATTAGCAAAATAAGAAAGTCAAATGTAATGGCTGCATCCTGGCGTACATCACGCACGATTTGCGCAACATTCAGTCGACTTCTTACCGAGTTCATGAAACGATTCCAAACGCCTTGCTTTTGTTCGTAGAAATTGCTTTAAAATTGAATGCTTCCGCATTGTAGCTGTGAAGATTTGTATAGACAAAAAGAAAATAAATACTTACACATCGTCGTTGTCTTGTGATGAATCGCCCTCGGTATCTCGTCTAAATGTTTTCGAGACCAAGCAATTCATTACCGATACAGAGGATCCGACACGATCGCCAATACCCCACTCGTAAAGTTTATGCAATAAGTTTTCATAGTTCTCATTAAACTCAACTGTAAATATTATCTTATAAGAAAATTTCATTTTAAAATAATATTTTATAACAATATCGTTAACAATAACAGTAAGATTTGTTTTATGTGCGAATAAAAAAATTTACTTAAAAAACTCGAACGTGAAAGGTACGTCTGAAAAGGAACATTGAATTCAAATAAATCACTTAAATCTCCCACGAAGGAAAAAATTTTAAATTTTACGCGTACTACATACAAACACACACACACATATGTATATATATATATATAAATGCTTACTTGATATACACGACCATCGGCATCTTTCGTCCAAAACGCATTGAATATTTGAGATTTTTTCAATATTTCACGCAGTACTGTCTCCATGCACGAATCGCTAGGAATATTTATTTGTGCTGAATCTGTTTTCCTTTGCCGGCGGCTTGAATATGAGAGAACGTCACGCAAACCTTCCCAAGATCTTCGTACAAAATCTGAGCCATCCTTGGAATTGCCAGAAAAAATTAAATGTTATATTGTAATAGCTACAATTTTGGCGATAAATTCATAAGTGCCACTAGAAAACCGTCAACTCACCGCATTCTCCAAATCAATGTCTTTTGCACTGTCTGAAGCGCTGCCTATGCTACTTTCTCTAGCGATGGTGTTCTTAAGTATTTGTCCAGCATTCCCAAATAAGAACTTTTTATTTCTTTCAGATTTCCGACGTTTCGGAAATGTACTGTATTGCTGATCCTGCGTCTGAGGCGTTAGAGGATTTTCCATTTTAGCGCCAAGGCTAACAGCGTCAATCTCTTCAGTATTTGTTGACAGTTCTTCGGGTACGTTGATGATAATTGCTGGATTGGTTAGCGTTGCAGTTGTTGCAGGTGTGGAAATTAATTTTTCACTATCTTGCATGTAGTCGTTAGCATCTGCGTCAGGTTTTTTCCTTGAAAATTCACTACGCAGCTTTAACTCTTCAGCTTCCGTGGGTATGGTAATAATAAACAAAACAACGGCCATTTGGAAAAAATAATTATGTATTTTTTTTCCGAAAAGAAAACAATAACGACATAAATATATGTAATAGTTTTGATTCAACAATTTCGAATATTTTGTTTTAGACGAAACTGTGACAAATTCACGTCAATACATAAAGATTAAGAACTAAATATAATTAAACAGTACATAGTAACTTAAGTATATAGTAACGGTACACTACTGTGGGGAATTGCAAATGATATCTCAACGTCCCCCACTTTTTGGCTCAAGTTTAACCCTACTTTTCTGTAAAACTAATTCTAAACGAACCATCGCGCATAATTGAATTTAGCTTTTAAATCCACCACTGTTAAATTCGTTTTGCTCTTAACAGAACGGTTACTTCTGAAAGAGGATCCGAAGAGTAAATTAGAGACAAATAATAGCAAAAGAGCGGCGCCGCGCACTTGTGCCCAAGGGCATTATAAAGGGTAATCACACTCTGGTGATTACTATGGCAACGCAGCAACAAATTATGTGTATTTACCATCAAATTTTGCATCAAACATAACGGTCGTATGTAGCAGCATAGTGGAACCGAGTTGGATGTAGTTCAGTTCAATAGTATCATAACTCAAAAACCAAAATGTCGAGAAAAATGGCTTCAAAGTTTTCAATTTACTATGTCTCCCTAAGTAAAGTAAACATATTTTCATATAATGAGATCTTGTTAATACATATCGCCATGCATTTTTTACACAACATACAAGAAGAGCTTGTGGTCATTTCTGCATACTTATCAAAACCTTTTTTTTGGATTATGACATTATTGAAATAAATTATATGTATGTATATACAAATCACACATATACCGAAATGAATGATAATGGCGAGAATTTAGCCATATATTGTATGTTCATTCATTGGTGCGCTCGATAATTAATAGGGGTACCCACAACAATTTCGTTACTTTGGTAGTTTGTTAGTAGGTGCCTGATTTCTCTAAACTACCTTAAATCTCTTTATGACTTCGTACCAAAACGCATTTCTGAAATAATTTTAAATAATGATGGTCGTACAGATTATTAAATAAAACCAATAACAGTTTACAACTAAAACGTATTTTTATCTTAAGATTTCGAGTTAAAAGGGGTTTTAAATTCTAACTACCACTGAGAGTTCTAACTATCATTATTTTTAGTAATCACTTTTTTAGAGTATAATTAAGTTAGGCAAAAACAATTTTTAAGAGTATAATTAAATTACTAGCAAAAACAATTTTTTTGATGACTCTGAAAGGAAATTCGACACACATAAAAAAATGAGAATATTTGCCTTACACTCTGTATTTAAGAAGTGCGATGTCACTAAATGGTAAACTGGGCAGCACATATTTGTATCTATAAAGACTCAAACTTCCACGGTGAAATAATTTTAGTGAAATTTGCTGCAAGCAAGCGACGAGTCGAAATCAACTTATCATTTTTTACTTTTTATTTTCATGTGCTTAAGCTCTTTACTTAATCCATTGTGATTTTTTTTACAAAAATGTTTTTGTTTTTGTCTCATTGAGGCGGCCATTCGGAATTACCCAGGCTCGAAACTCCGGATACGAAACATAAATTGATGGATTTTCTAATAAATACCGGCTCATTGGCAAACAGACGACAATGGCAAACCTTCGAGTATTTCTGCCATGAAAAAGCTCCTCTAAAGAGCATCTGACATTCGGAGGCGACATAAAACCGTAGGTCCCTCCATTTGTGGAACAACATCAAGACGCTTACCACAAATAGGAAGAAGAGCTCGGCCGAAAAGGGTGTTAGCGCTAATTATATAACAAAACTTATGTTTTTTTTTAGAAAATTTAGATAATTTTATAATATTTAATAAATATGTTTCCTCTGAGATTTTTTTAAATGATTGAGCCTAGTATTTTCAAGTGGACGCGTTTGCTCCCAGGTGCAGTACTTTTATTTAGCGATTACTGAACTGACTGAAGTGTTTAATGTACCGGAGGTCTCTGTGTTGACGAAGTTAGCTCCTGATACGCATACCCACACTGAGTAGGTCTGTCATAAGCAAGCACTACCGGGTTAACACTGAAATATACTCGCTTCACTTTGAAATAATACATCATTTTAGACGCTTAATATGAACAAGAAAATTAGAAATTAAAAACTATTGATATTACATAGATTGTAATTTCTTAAACTAAATAATACATTATCTGTTCCATAAAAATCATACTCCATAGAATATATGTTCCATAGAATCATATTTTTGGAAGTTTTGAATAATTACACCAAGAAGATCTTCTTAAAACAACATAAGGTGTTCAAAGAATATAAGTATTTCAAATACAAGGAGGCGCAAAATTAATCATCCGAACTGAAAAATTATAATTTTTGCAAATGGCGTTGTACGTCAATCATATTTGACGCTGACAGCTAAATTATACAAATAAACGTAAAGGTCCAAATAAAGATTTCCATCACTTAAAATATTTTTTTATTTATTAAAAAAGTTATTCAAAAACAAATTGAGCCACCCTATACAAATAAGGCCAAATTTGCAAACAAAAATACATATTACTGGGAGGATCAGCGCACTAGAGAGGACTAGTTTACTGGGGCAGTAGGCTTTGGTCGGGAAACACCGGAGTAATTCCGATACGTAGAACCAGCTGCCATGGGAATGATACACATAGTCTTTCTCCAAGGCGGGTTGAACGCCCATCTTCCATATAACGGTAATTTTCAAAAAAGCAAAAAAATGTGATATCTCTGTTATAAATTATGCAAAATTACTTCAAATCCCTACAAATGCTGAACCCAAAAAAAGTAACGAAACCGCAACCGTCACGTCTATTCTTGGTTAAATGCGTGGATCTTAAAAACGGCTTAAAAAACTCGTTCAAATTTGCTCCCCACTTCAATTAGAGCTGACATAAATATTAGTAAGATTGGAGAAAAACTAAACCCACTTTTTATATTTTAAGACTAAATTTCAGCTTGCCTGTCTGATGTTAGGTTAGGTTAGGTATATCTGGCTAATCTGAATATGTAGATCCCACTAAGACCACAAGCTCCGTTACCAACGTTATTGGAGGGAGTTGCGTTAAACATAGTTCGTGATGCATGCTTGGCGAGTTTTAATAAACAGTTTAAACTTATGTTAGAAATATCCTTCAACGATGAAAAGTATATCGATCCCAGGCAGTTGTAATGAGTTCTGCTTAGAGCAGGACAGTGGCAAAGGAGGGGTTCTAACGTGCCTCTTTCTTCTTCGTATAAGTTACGCTCATCGTTCTAGACCAATCGCTTCTTAATTGCGTGATGTGGAGTGAGACAACGTCTCGTCAGTACTCCAACCAATATTTTACATTCCTTCCTTGGGATTGTTAAAATAAAGTGGGTTGTTTTTTGTTGCAAGTTCGTAGTTTTTTTGGTAATACAGTGAGAGGGTGAGGTTTCCAATATAGACTGTGCTTTCAGAGTTAGTTCCTCGTCTAGTTCCGTCTTCAAAACTGAGAGTAAGGTATATACAGGGTGCGGCACTCGAAGTGCAACAAAACAATTAAAAAGGCCATAAATTTAGTTTGGAAATTACTTTTATTCAATTCAAAGTAAAAAATGTGTGAAAATAATACAAAATTAAGAATCAATTTACTTTTGCTCGATATAACCACCTTTGGCCTTGACTATGGCCTTGAGGCAGTCCAGAAACGAATCGCAAGCTACCCGAATGTGACTTGTAGGAAAATGGTCACGGAAAATTGCTTTTTTCAGCGCCTCGAGACTGGTGAATATTTTAGTTCGGAACTTGCTTTCCAAAATGGCCAAAAAAGAATAATCCACCGGATTCGCGTCTGGTGAATTTGAAAGCCATTGTGGACGTTATGAAGTTCGGAACGTTGTTTTTTAGTCATTCTTGGCTCACTCGAGATTTGCCAGACGGTGCCGAGTCCTATTGAAACGTCTATGGTCTCCCACGGAAATGTTTGTCTGCCCACGGCTTCAAAGCAACCTCCACAATACTTTCCCGATAATACATCGCCAGGCTCGATGAAAATGTTTGGAGGACACCCTTCTGCGGTTACAACGAACCAAACCAATACCTGTTGTTGTGGTTGTAGCAGCATAAACATTCCCCATACTTACATACGGGGAATGTTGCTGGAGTGACAGTCGTTGGCCGGATGTAAATCCGGGTCGTTTCGGTAACGTAGAACCGACAGTCGCAGAAACGTAAACCAAACCATTACCTGTGGCGGACCCTGTATGTTCGGAGGGAAGTAAATTCCAATGCTAATTCAGCTACAATGGCTAGGAAGTCTCAAAGAAAATTGTATGCGTGGTGATCGGATTCTAAACTTTTCTGCCAGCCATTTTGTTTTTGTGGAATAACGTGGTCAAACCTTCCATTTCTGTCCTGTGTGTTAAGTCTTAGTAAGAGCTGTCCAGCCATCCTCAGTCTTTTGGCTGAGTCTCTTAATACTAATTTGATTGGATGCCGGTGGAGAAGTCTTTCTATTGCAGCTGTCGAAGGTATGCTTATAGCGCCGGTTACACATATTCCTCACATCCTTTGCCCGCTTCCCAATCTTTTAACGTACGTCATTTTATTAAACGCAATCCACCATACTAGCGAACCATAGAGCATTATTGGTCTAATGACCGCCAACCGATCAATGTGTGAGACGAGGAGATAAGCTCCAAGTCTTACCGATAATTTTTCTGCATGCGTGTAAGGCATGAAACTTTCTTCATGGTTTCTTCCCCATTCAACCTCCATGACCGTTTACTATCTGCTTTTACTATAATTTTAAAATTAATATATTACTTCTCATTCTCAATGTCTATAAGTTTGTTTAATTCCAAAATTAACAGTCAGCCAAAATTAAATTTTACTAAAATGTGTGCGGGTCTATAAAGTTCAGTCAGGATTGAGTTTAGCTTCCTTACTTGTTATTAAAGTAAATAATTGCCGTGTACACCTCTGTTAGGAGTTTGGCCGAGTTCTTCCTCCTATTTGTGGTGTGCGTCTTGATGTTGTTCCACAAATGGAAGGACCTACAGTTTCACGACGACTCCGAACGGGGGAGGAGCTTTTTCATGGCAGAAATACACTCGGAGGTTTGCCATTGCCTGTCGAGGGGTCACCGCTATTAGAAAAAAACCTTTTCTATTATTTGATGATGAAGGCGGCCGTCGTAGCCGAATGGGCTGGTACGTTGCTACCATTCGGAATTCACAGAGAGAATTTAGGTTCGAATCTCGGTGAAACACCAAAATTAAGAAAAACATTTTTCTAAAAGCGGTCGCCCCTCGGCAGGCAATGGCAAACCTCCGAGTGTATTTCTGCCATGAAAAAGCTCCTCATAAAAATATCTGCCGTTCGAAGTCCGCTTGAAACTGTAGCTCCCTCCATTTGTGGAACAACATGAAGACGCACGCCACAAATAGGAGGAGCTCGGCCAAATACCAAAAAAGGGTGTACGCGCCGGTTATATACCACTGCCGAATGGTAATCTCGTACTAACCATTCGGCTACGGCGGCCGCTTATTGTTATTACTATTTTTTTTTGAAAATTGTTGAAGCTCCATTTTGATAATAATAATAATATTTTAACGTTTGAAAGAATAAACCATAAATTACATGCAAACACTTCAAATACTTGGCCAAATAAATGCGGCATTTGTAATTTCATTTCAATAGCCGGTTCTTTTTACTTTGCTATCCATTTCGTACTATGCATTTACTTACATCAGCTTTCTGCAGCAAGTCACCGGAGCTTTTTTCCTTTCTTCACACATCGCCACAAATGTCAAAAGTCATGTCTGCTTATGCCTGCTGTGCTACACTGAGGTGGTCCAAGAAAATTTTCAGCCAGTACATACAAATTCAGTCATCGTTCGAGTCGTCTAAAGAAATGGCAGCGAATCAATTCTACGAAAACAGATTTACAAATTTTCACAAAAATCATATAAAACTATTTGCTGTTTATATGAAAACAGCAAATTTAATGCAAAACTCAAACGTGTTAAAGCGATCACTTTAAACGTGCAAAATTATACGTTTCATAAAATCTAGTGAAGTTATAAAATATTATCATACATATACCTACATGCATATGTACATACCTACAAATTTTTTTGGAGCTGTCTAGTAGAACAAAAGCATTGAATTTTCAATGAAATGTTTGCTTTTTAGAACTTTTAAGTTAATAAAAGTGTAAAGCGGCGGCCGATTGTTTTAATAAAAAACGAGCTGGAAAGTGGAGTACAAAGAGATATTGGAAATGTAAATGTATGTAAAGAAAAAATTCCTAAAAATATGCTACTCTTTGAGTGATTTCTCATATAAAGACTATTCGCATGCTCCACTACTTATCGGCCATTGTGCACAGCTCTAGGATAACAAAAGCGCGTCCGAGACATGTGCGTGCATGTGTATGCGTGTGCGTGTGTGTGTGGTAACTTGCTTGCGGCGGACGACGTACAAAATTATTATATAATATTTTGATGGATTGGTGTGCAAAAGTGTTTTACTACCTATTAGTGGATACGAGCATGCTCTTATAGAGAAGCGTGTGCGACGTAAGATACAAATACACATGCAGGAAAATAAAAGTGAACAAATGAAGAACCAGCAGCTATTGTTTGGCGTTAACTTAATATTTATACAAATTTAAATGCTCTGGCTGAGCCCTTGGGAACGCATTAGATCACCTACACCCACATTATGTACACACACACACTGATGTGAGATATGAACATATTTATATGTATGCATATATATATATATGCAAAAAATCAAAGAGGCATTGTCTTTTGCGGGTTCGTCAAGTAACCAAACACCTACTAGCATGATCACACCCTGCAGGAAAATCTACTATGTAGTAGCGAATTCTTGAGCTTCCAGTGAATTTATTACTTTGACTAGTTCGCTTGCCTTGTTTTTTCTATATAAAAAAACAGGTGAATTTCACATACTGTATCATTTTTTTTGTTAGTTCGAAACTTGTTTTAAATGCTACAAATGAGATCAAGTACGGTAGGTTAGAGGGCAAGAGTACCACGGAGAGATCAAGTACACTTTTTTTCAATAGTTTTTCGGAATCAGTGTTAAATTCAACGAATTAATTCCATGAGAAATAAAACTGTGTTCTAGCCGCCGACTCTGTAGGCGATAGGATAGAGCACTGAGGTGCTCTATGGTGATCTGAGGGTTAATACAATTCACAGTTGTAATTTTTTTTTAATTATTGCACTTAATGTATCATTTAAAAATTTAATCACTCAAACTAAAGGGCCTTTCAAAAGTGACGCCTGGATATCAGTAGGGAAGAGTTCCTAGGCTATCTTTTTTTATGTCATCTTTGATATACGTCCAGTACACTGATGTACAACTTTACATGATTGATGTACAACTTTACGCGTTTGAGTTCATTGAAACAACATATTGCAAAATTCGTGTTTTTTTTGGTGGAAATTATCGAATGAGTCGTCAATCCAAATATTGGTGAACAAATTTCAAGAAACTTGCTTTTTCGAGTTCCGTTGAGTAAATTGCTGTTGTAGCGCAAAATGTTGCTGAACAACCTTCAACATCGATATCTCGACGTTCTCAACAATTAGGCTTTCATGAATCGACTGTTTGACGGATTTTAACTGTAGACGTGCTCATGGTGGACATTTAAATTATGTAATTCATCAAATATAATTATTAAGAGCCTCATTTTGAATAAAAATAGTGAAACCCGAAAGAATATAAATATTCACTTTTTTTTTTATTTTAAAACAACAGCTAGGCACCTCTTTTGAAAGACCCTTTAGATTAAAGATTGAAATGTGACATATGTATAACCTTTCAGCTCGACTCAAAGCAATTTCGACGCTGTTAAACCCTGAAGACAAAAGTAGCTACCCCGCAAAATAAGTAGTTCTATGGTTTTCATTGGCGAAATCGTACTAGTTCTAGGTATATCAGAAAGCTGTTTCATTAGCTCACATCTTGCCTGCAGGGCAGCAGGAAACCACTTATGTCGATGTGTGCACAGATGTAAGGCGGTTATGCCATTACTTTGCAGCAATAACTGTCAGTCTTGCGCGCAGGACTATTTTCTTACCATTTGACAATTCGGCATTAGCACTAGACACTTGGTTAAGTATGTGTGTATTTGTGCGCTCGAGAGCTTTTTGTGCAGCTGTCAAAAATACAAAATCAGATGTTTTGCCTGCACACGTACGCAACGAGCCGGGCAATACATAAGTTTTGTTGGAGACTGAATTTCTGTTTAGTTGAGTTTATGAGAGAGTGCGAATTTATAATTCTCCGAAGCGGCGGTTATTTACTTACATACATACTTATGCATGCATGTATATTTAAGTAAGTGCTTTATATACAATATTTGCAAGCTGCAAGCGACCACTGCTATTGCTGCTTCTGCTCTTATCCTATCCTAACAAAAACATTGTTATGTATCGGGTGTTTTGCATAGAGTGCATATATGTTTGTATGCATGTGTATGCATGTAAGTTTGTGTTTGTAAATGCTTCCTCATTGGTGTGAAAATATACATAGTTGTTATAGGTTTCTGTTACCAATATAATTGTGGTAGTTTTTACGTCATTCTAGTTAAAAATCTTGGGTAATATTTTGGTACGAATAACCAGTGGGCAGTAAATCTCAGAAAAATGGACATCAATGGGCGGCAGAAAACAATAGAGGTTGGGTAATGGAATTTTTTTAAATTTACTTTATAAAATGGTGAATATCTTAATTAAGAGCTTGAGAACTTAAAATGATAATACAAAACAGAAATTTTTTTGCAATGAATTTTTTTATTATAATCGAGTTGTAACTCCGACTCTCTTCATAATTTCGCACAAATTAATTATTGCATTTACTCCACTCAACAGTTTTTATAAAATTTGGGTGTGCTAGATTTTCTTGCACATAATTCCATTGATTTTGCTTTGAATTTTTTACAACGTGAGCAACTCCTGATGATGTAAAATAACACCCATATCACAACCGATGAACCACTATGTGTAACTGTTTTTTAGTGTACTTCCATCATTCTCGAAACTCATTAAATTTGGACCCGCCACTCCAGACAATTAATTATATCTAGCAATGGGTCCTTTTGAACAATTTTCCTGAAGTCGCCTTCATACAGTTTGGGGTGATATTTTACCTCCATAATTCGCGTTCATTTGTGCTCTGATTTCGGTTGAGATCAAAAAGCGCCTGCCTTATTCTACCTGGCTAGTTTTCTGTCATCAGCCGCTGCCATTTTCCTGTGCTTACATCGTGACAAATTTTAAAATATTCCATTTATTAAAATATGTGTTTTTCGCATAAAATTTTTGTCAAATAAAAGTTCCGTTACTTTTGTAACCGTTTGCAATTTTTGGTATGAACCCCATATGGACTTTCTTTCGGAAGGATTATTGCTCCTGTTCTTACCCATTGATAAATAAAAGGCCTCTCAAATGTGGCGCCTAGATATCAGCAGTGAATAATTCGTAGACGGCACCTTTTTTATGTCATATTCGACGTTTGCCAAGTAGACAAATGTACAATAGAAAACGCGTTAAAATGATTGAAAATTATAATGAAAATGGTCGACCCTTAAGAACATTAAAAAAAAAAATATAAAAAAATAATTGGCTCATATAATTTTGTTAGTGTTTTGCCGAGCTCCTTCTCCCATTTGTGGCGTGCGTGTTGATGTTGTTCTACAAATGGAGGGACCTACAGTTTTAAGCCGACTCCGAACGGCAAATAGTTTTTATGAGGGGCTTTTCATGCCAAAAATACACTTGAAGGTTTATCATTGTCTGTCGAAGGGCGACCGCTATTAGAAAAAAATACCAACATATCGCAAAATTCGTGTTTTTTTTTGTGGAAATAATCGTCAGAATGAGTCGCCAATTCAAAGGTTGGTTATAAAATTTCAAGAACTTGATTCTGACGAGGATAGAAAATTGGCAGGCAGACCAAAAACTGCATATTCTGTTGAAAATATCGATATCTCAACGTTCTCAATAATAAATGATGTAATTTTTCACATAAAATAATAAAAATTGTGAAATTTGAAAGAATCTAGATTATCACATGCTTGACTTTGAAAGACCCTTTAATCACAAAATTCTTTTACGAATATTACTAATAGCATATACATATAAGCTATAAGCACTTTAATTAATGAAGTAAAGTTAAAAATATAAGAGCAAAGATTCAATTTACCCCTTTCAAATAGGATGAATTATGTGAGCACAGTACCAAAAACGAAGAAAAAAATTTTCTTTTGCCCCACTTGAAACAGAATACTTTAACACTGAAATTAATACTTTTTAACCGACGCTGGTGGCCTAGCTGCACGTGCTTTTTTGATTTATTTTGTGATTGTAATTTATTACTTTTTCAATTTTAATAAAAAGAAACACGTTTTTTGCATCTTTAATTACTTTCAAAGTAAATTTAAAAAATGCGTATCTGCATTACTCATTGACCTCTTCAATTTCAATTCCTGTAAGTGGTTAGCTTCAGCTGCAGTGCAACTGAAACTGAAAAAAGCCCTTCATTACCCAGAAGCCTTTGCCACACCTCCCTTCAATGTGATGCGAGTATATCCGCACGTGTGGAAGATTCAATGTGCACCAATATGGGCAGCCAGCTGGTAGATTTGCAAAATTTCAAGTACAAGGACGTTTTCTTTCAATGTTACTTTTCGCCTTCAACAGTATGTATGTATTTATGTATGTAGTTGGCAATTGGCCGTTGGCAGTAGCACCGAATTGAAGGATTTAACGAGCGCATGGCGACAGAAAGAGTATTAAAGTGTTTCGTAATGCAAATGGTTACGTATTTTATGCACACAAGAGACCTTTTCCACATGCGTGCATAATCAATGGAGGTACATATGGTAACACGCCCCTTTTCTATACGATTTACAACTAAAGTAGATGTTAATATGAACGTCGTTGGATTTACATTGCAACATACAAACAGACCGCATCTGTTTTATATGTAGTTCTCTAATTTGTGGATGGGTTTTGAATTTTTTACATAAGCAAATTACGAACTTCAAGGATCCCACCTACACAGTTAGATATGCATGTAGATACATACATACATATATGAATTACTTACAAATCTTGACATTTAAAATTGCATGCTAAGAACAACAAACATCGTTTGTAAAAATAAATCAATAGTGGGAAATACATTAAATATCTCGTACCTCGAACTAGTTGCTGGTGGCTGCACGAAAGGCTACACCCATACACTCTTATACTTGTATGCATACATTGTGGAACGCAGGCGTCCATCCACCGAAGTCGAACGTAATTATAAAGCCAGCGATTGGCAATCAGCTGAACTTGTTGGCATTTCGCTTGGCTCTTTGGTTGACACCCGGTTGCGGTCGACGGGCGATGAGCGGAGGTTAAAATCATTAAGTTCATTGCATATTTGCTGTTGTCTTATTGTGGTTGTATTGTTTGCAATGAACATAAAACGCGCAAACATGCAACTAAAGCAAAAAAAAAAAACAAAAACAATGAAAAATCCAAAGGACTTGCGTTGAGCCACTCTGCTCCATACTGTTAGCCCGAGTCAAGTTCAGTGTTGGCGCCAGTCTGTTTTGGAAACTAATGCGTTTAACTCGTGATATACATAATTATCCGCAATTTTGTCTAATTCGCGAGTGCTACATATGTATTTGTATGGAATATTGGGCTAATTACTATGAACGTAACGGAACGGAGTCGTGACGTAACGCTGCAGACTTGACATAACGTGACAGATATGCAACAGTTGACAAAATTTGAGTTTGTTTACTAAGTGCAAGTAACAAAGTGACTGAAAAGAAAATAAGAGAGGCAAACAATGTGAGGAACGAGAAAATTATGAGTATCGAGCAGTGATAAAATATTCATTTGCGAAAAAGGAAAACCAATGATGAAATTAAAACGGACTAAAAGTGTTTTATGAGGACTCTGTACCTTCATTGTTAACTATAAAATATCGAAGAGCCAAATTATAACAAGGCCGTATAAGCAGTTTTGATGAGGACAGCGCAGACTGTCCCAATGAGGTTACCACACATCTTCACCTTCTACAGATTATTTTATGAAATCTCTGTTAGAAGAGAAATGTAAGGTGCAGACCGCGAATTTCAATGTTAAAAAATACTTGTATCGAATTTCTTGCCATCTCTGTCTTAACATCAACTGTCATTTCTTAGTTTGACAACTCAATTTTTATTTTACTGTGTCATGCACGAATTCAAAATCCGATTTGGTTCAAAGCGATTTGAATACAGAAGGTGGCGTCTTCCGAAAACCGTTACTATATTTTTCGCGATTTTGAAAAACGTGTGTTTTGTTTATATACCTATTCCCGGAGCCTCGCTATTGTATCTTTTTGGATTTGTTCGATGCCATTTTGAAAATTAAATGTAAAGACAGCAAGGTGCCCACATGAGAAAATGGGATGAAGTCAAACCAGAAATTCGACGGATATTAAGGCACATTTACTGAAAGAAACAAAGAAACAAATGGGGGAGAAAGAGCGAGAGATTGCTGAGATTGTGGGTTTTTCCATTGAATGGATTCAAGATATTTGAACAATTCATTTGGATATGAAAAAGCTTTATCCGCGGTGGGTGCCGCGATTGCTCATAATACATGAGTACACACTTCCGTCGCCGTCAGGGCGAAATTCCATGAGTTAGTATACGAATTGCTTTCTCATCTACCAAATTCTCTAGATTTAGCACCTAGCGATTATTTCTTAAATTGTACAGTTGTCTAGAAATTATACGGTGGTCTAGAAATTTCAAAAAATCGATTTTTTGTTTTTTCGATATTTCGAAAGTATAGTATCTTTAGAAAATACTGTGAAATTTGTATGCAGAAATTCACAATATCATACCTTCTACAGTCCACTAACTAGGAAAAGAGCGGTCCGCGCGCTTCTGTACCTCCAACTTTAAACTCATTTATGTCGAAACGATTTTTTTGGAGTTGTCATAAAAAAAACTATTCAACCGAATCGTCTGAAATATTAATATGTTGTTCACAACATCAATGACTATCCCCCGTACTAGAATCATATTATTATTTAAATTATTTCGTATTTTTTTGATTAAAAAACTGAAAAAAACCCAAATTTTAAAGTGTTACATTCAAAATCGCGGCATTTTGTCAATTTTTGTTTTATTCTAGTAGCGGGACATAGCTACAGTCATTCTGATCAATATTGTTTTTAGTTTTTGTGTTTCAGATAAATGGAAGTGCCAAAATGGACAACACCGTCCATGTCCAATTTTTCGGCAGTGTCAACTTCAGCGCCATTTTTTAAATTGAAATGAAAAAAAAAAAATGTTTTTCGTTTTTGTATGTAAAAGAAGTTAAATAAAAAGCCTACAAACAGTAAATATCGTTTTTCATTTTTTATTGTAAAAACATCCTAAAAATACCCTAAATTTTCGAGCTCTAAACCCCTTACATATGAAAAAAGGCCTTGGCGGAAAAAAATTGGTTCTAACGATGTTGAGTTCGTCGTATTTTGAGGAGTTCCAGGAATTTTATTTTTTTTTTAGGTTAAGTGTGTCGAGGTGAAAGATCGATTGAAAAATAAAGTAAATTTTACACACAAAATAGTTTTTTTCTGGTCAATGCATGGTAAATCTCATACAGCCCTCGTACTTAAGGTTTTCGACCTCGATTTTTTTTTTTTTGTCTTGACTTCAAAGAAATTTTTCACTTGTAATTATATTATATGTATGCATGACTTCAGAATATTTCAAGTTGTTGTCGTTGTAGCAGTTGAAGTCATTTGTTTTGCAGCTATGGAAAATTACTTGTGAGCAAATTTTAACAACGGTGGTATAAAATTTGCTTGAAACAATATTTCTTTGAGGAAGTATTTAATTCTACATTTGCTGAAAATTATTTCATTTACGAATTCATCGTTTTGTTTTATAATTTTACGAAAAAATTGCACATTTAAAAACGTCTTGTTGAATTCTGGTAAAATTGTCCACCAATATTACAGCATTTTTTTTTTAATTACTTTGTTAAAAGTGTTACAAATGAGTTATAATTTGATCACACTTTGTGCGGATGCATGTAACTACCGTTATCGATAGCATTTTTTAGACAAAAGCAACTCTAGTGAATAATATGCGAAATTGTTCTCAGCCAACCAATGGGTTAAAACAATGTCTCTCGGAATGGTTTTGTTTTAATACACTTAAGCTCGTGCACTTAAATTTGTAAAAGTTTGGACACAAAAAGCATAGAATTTAACAAGTTTTTTTTCCAATGAAAGAGAAAATTACCGATCACTTTTTATCACCCTCCTTTCTGTTGTTGAAAGGGCCGAATAAAATCGTGCATATGAGAGTGAATATACCATACGACGAGGATCGCTGTTAAATTATTTTATTGTAAAAAGAAATATTTTTTTTTGGTTTGTTGTCATGTGGAGGCAACCTAATACGAGTTATTCACAAAACTAGTACTCTTTAAACTGCTTCTTTTTGTTTTTATTTCATTGTTATTTATTTTAATTTATTTTTTTAATCTATATATATTTCATGCATTAATACAGTCACTAGGGTGGTTGAAAAGTGGTTGCTTCGTGAAGTAAATGTTTCCATAACACATCCGCTATTATTTCAACTTATTTCTGCAATCATGAATTTCTTCCACTTTGTTGTTGGGGTTACCGAATCCTGTACAGTTCTTGAGAATATGTTCAATACTAAGCGTCGTGAGACATCATAAGTTAAGAAGAATTCTATGCTATATAAAAATTGCCTCGATGATTTTGGCATCTTCAGAACTTCCAAACAAAAGCTATTCGTCAGCCCCCTTTTTATAACCACGAATGCGCTTTCTACGTGCAAAAGACAATTACTTGGCAGTTCACATTTCACTACAAATGGCCCCATTTTTTATTAAACTCTGCAATAGAAATTAGTTCGTTTAATGAAATTACGAATAACTGAAGAAAACTGTTAAAAGAAAGCATAATTTGCGGCGTGAAAGTTTGCCCAGTTGACTTTCAGAAAGCTTGAATATAAATTAATGGATTAGTGTAGGTGAATTGCTAATGCCTGGTGATGGCAAAAATACGAATAAACTAATTGCAATTAAGTGGACTGTCGAAGGCTGATTCATTCAAGACGACTGCAAGGTTCTTGCAATTTGATACTTTGAATATCAAAATTAGCAGATTACCATCCCCATGGATTCCCGGAATTCCACGAATTTCAATCATAAAGTAAACAAAACAGTTCACTTTGACACTCAGAAAAAAGGAAATAAATCAGTTGCTCGAGTAACATTAAATAAAAATTCTCCTGGTAATGCTGTTTTTTGTACATATCTCAATTTATTAATTTTTTTTTTTCAAACAAATTGTATTGAAAAATTTCTGTACATTCATATATTTATGGATATTTCCAAACATACATATATATATATGTATGTAATTTGGAAAACAAAATTCTTAGTATAATTCTACTAATTTATATATTTAGGCATGGCGCTTAAACTTATTAAATGAATTGAGATGAATATCTGAAAATGAAAATAGTGGCTGTTGCTGAGTACTTAAAAATGCTTTAAAAAAACCGATCTACCAAATATTTCGCAATTAATTAATTTTTGAATATAGGAACAACTTGCACAACAACAACAACTTAGTTTAGCTAGAAAGCAAATTATATGTTTTGTTATCCCAGATGTTTTGTAACATAAACACCACAGTGGTGAAATTCGGACGTTTGTGTTGCCGTATGTGAAATTTATTTATGTACGATTTTTATTTAATTTGACTTAATTGAAATTTTATAAAAACACTAGATTTAGTTTCAAATGAAAAAAATATTAATTTTCCATAAATTCCATAAATTCCAAATTTATTTAAGAAATAAATAAATACATAAGTGTGTATTCCAATTTCCCTTTTCTTAAAAGGGAAAATAAGTTATAAATAGGGTATTGCAACACTAAACACTGACACAGTGGTGCTATTTCAAAAATGAAAAATTCAATTTACATTTACATTTGTGTGCAGCGACGCTGTCGGTTGCCAGTTTTTTTCTGCTTGCAAGTAAACGAGCAAAGCAGAATTGGAATTTTGTTGAGTTTACACTTTCAGTGCATTATCTGTTTATTATAGGTTTCATTTTGCTTTTTCCAGTGACTCGTTCGGGTTGTTGTGTTGTGTTGTCGATTCGTGGCGGTTTGTGTAATAGAAAAATTTCTTAAAATATATACAATATTAAGACGTGTGCAAAAGCGTTTCCAAAGCAAATTAAAAATATGTGCATACATCCACTACAAACAAAATAAAAAAATGTAGTGGGAAAGTAGACGGTTTTTGTTTTGTTGGTTTGTCGGCGTGTTTGCTTGTTTAGTGCCTTGCAGAGAGTACGCGCGCATTTGTATGCATGTCAATTTTGTAAAATACAATGTGTCAGCATAAAAATTGAACTATGCACTTACATTCATATGCAGTAGATGCATTTTTTTATGGAAATATGAAGCTGAACCATTTATTGTACGTTCATAAAAAGTTTTAAAGAAGTCGAGAAGTGTATAGTTTTGTGAACATAATAAGTCAAGGACGAAATTTTGTAATTCTGGAAAGAATGCTGCATAAATAAAATTAGCATAATTAAAATTGCAAAGAAAGAAAAGGTGTTTTTTCCTGCTTTAAATAAAAACAGAACGGAAGTATAAGCTACCAAACAGATGCAACTAAGTCAGTGTGGGTCAGGCCGACGCGGAAATTTGAGAAATTTGAACGAAATCATTTACATACATACATACATACATATGTGAATTGGAATATTCAGGTATTTAACAGGAATAATCAAAAATTTTTCAATGGGTAAATACTGCTTTTGGGCATTCTTATGGGAAAATCTGTGACAAGTAGTCTACTGCATTTTCTTTTTTGTAAAATATACTTCGTTTTTAGTATTTACCTATGCACCTACCTACCCTAGGTAGTGTACCATGAGTTCATGTATATGTATGCATATGTATATACTCTTCCGCGGATATGTATGTATATTCGTAAGCTATTTCTTTGCTTGCATATTACTTATATATTATAGGTATGTATATCGGCCGTCGTAGTCGAATAGATTTGTGGGCCCAGGTTTGAAATCCATTGTGGGCACGAAAATCCAAACATGGATAGAATACATTTGTTTAATAGTGGTCACCACTCGGTGTATTTCTATGCATGTACACATGTATTTATGTATATGTACTCTGAAATGACATATGTATGAAATTTCAAAACAACGTGTGATAGGAGTCACTAGCATTACTATTCTTCAAATTGGGTAAATGGTTTAAAAATAAATGAAACGTGAATCAAAGGACTCTGAAGGCAACAAAAATAAATACAAAAAATTGTTATTGATATGAAATATGTATATCTACGTACATATATACATGCATATGTAATTGTAAATACATGTGGTTCATACATTTTTGTGAAGCCGCTAATTCTTACTAGAAAGAGCGGAGTTTTTGAGAATTAGAGCAAAGTTTTTGAGAAAAGTGTCATTGAAAACTTCAAAAAACGTGTTGAAACCATCATGTGATGTATAATTTGGACAACAGAATCGAATAACATTAATTTATAAAAAAAAAGTGAATTTTGTAGACCTGTTATTTTGCTTCCAAATAAGCCGACTCTTTTTATTGTCAGTGTCGCTCGAGAATTCCTGCACTGGACTTCTAGCTCTGTATGCGTTTAAAATATTGCCCGTATGGTAGTTAATCTTAGCTTATTTAGAGATAGCACAATGTCAGATGCTGTTGTTGATGTGTCGAGGCAAGTTTCTTTTTATACTGACATTAGGTTGTCAGCCTAAAGGCCATTCCCCTTTCGGGGGTGCTCACCTTACGTCTTTCGTTTCTAGGGCATCCACCAAGGTTTGTCCTTTCTTGTAAAAAGAACCTACTTGCTTTCCGCACTAGGTTAACAGTGTCACCACGTGAAGGCGATGAAAGGGGATTGGAAAAAAGAGGTGAAAGGCTTCATTTCTTTCGATCTGCCATCACGTTGCACATTCTTTCCCTTCGAGACACTTTGAAGTTATGGTCCACCACGGATTGTGAAGCTAACAAGAAGAATATCAGACATGCACACATATAGGGTTTTTCAGTAAGAGCGCTTCAACTTTTGTACTTTTTTGAATAAAACACAAACGGTTTGACTTTTTTAACTAATTTTTTTTTTATTATCGAGTTTGAACATATACATTTAAGTATGAAATTCGATTTCTTTTGCATGACCACCGCGTGCACGTTTTACGAAGTCCAATCGTTGAACCCAATTTTCGACCACTCTTTTGCATAAATCGGCCGAAATTCCAGCAATTTCGCATTCAGTATTGACTCTGAGCTCTCAAATCGTTGCTCCAAGATGAAATGTATACTAATGAAGTTTACAAATGACAAGCGAAAAATAAAAAATATTGCGTCGTTCGCCCTCCCTATCGGAAAAAAGTTGAAGCGCACCTATTGAATAACCCTATACATATCGCATACTAAAGTCAAGCCGTAGCACAACTCAAAATTTTTCAGAAAACCCAAAAAACTGTTTTTGGCTTATAAAATATTAAAAAAAAAAAATGAAACGTTGTTTATTGGGCAGAGAACATCTTTAAAAAATTATATTAGTAGAACTGTTTTTAAAGACTCTTCGAAAAAGTGATTTTTTTGATTTTGAATTATATCTCTTTTGATAAAATTTTCGCGCTTTTTTTTAATGAATTTTATTTAGTTATGCCACCTTTGATGATACGGTGAAGAACAATTAAAAAAAAAGAAATAGTCGAAACATATCTCTTTTCAATAACTGGTTTGAATATTACAACACAGCTTAAAATATGAAATGTTGGCCTATCGCCGCGCAGTAACTACAAATTAAAACTAACTGTTTTTTCCACAATTTCTTCTTCTTAATTGGCGCGATAACCGCTTACGCGATTTTGGCCGAGCTTAACAAAGCGCGCCAGTCGTTTCTTTCTCGTGCTAACCGGCGCCAGTTGGACACACCAAGTGAAGCCAAGTCCTTCTCCACCTGATCTTTCCAACGCAGAGGAGGCCTTCCTCTTCCTCTGCTACCACCAGCTGGTACCGCATCGAATACTTTCAAAGCCGGAGCGTTTGTATCCATTCGGACGACATGACCCAGCCAACGAAGCCGCTGGATCTTTATTCGCTGCGCTATGTCTATGTCGCCGTAAAGCTCATACAGCTCATCGTTCAATTTACCCTAACAAATATGAGGTATAATTTGGCGTATTAGTAAACAGACTAACTACGAGCAATTCCATAGGTTAACTGAAAAATAAGAAATCTCGAGTTGTGCCTCTTTTGAAGACATTTGTTATTTATCTGTGCATCTGCAATTTAATATACATACGTATGGTTTGGTCTGGAAGTCTTAATATGGCCACCTTGAATATCGCTTAGATTAGTTTTAAAGTAAAAAGAAGAAGAACTCACTTTAACCCATTACTGGCTGCACTCGATTCCGCCGTACTATTATTTTATTTTTTAATTTACAGACAAGTTGCTTCTGAAATTTCATATTTGTAACTATTGTCTCACCTGGTATTTGCACCGGGTATTTAAATATGCAATAGGCTAAGCTGGGTTTTTAGTGAATGTGAAATTTGTTGTCAACGGTAAATTTTTTTATCACCATTAAGGAACACTTCAAATCAACTGTTTTACGAAATGAAAAAAAATAATGTTATGCTATAATGTGTGCTTTTATTTTATTACAAATTTACCAACTCAGTAATTGTTAGAAAAGAAAAGCAAAGAAAATTTATGACTTGTGAGGAGCTGGAAGCAGAAGTTAATAGTTGGAGCTCAATACCCAGACAAAGTAAATGTTTTTATTACACCGCCACATGATGTTGATGGTATCGGGAAAAATTTAGTATAATGTAACATGCTTTGAAAAAAAGGTTGTTAGGGGGGATAGGGGGTGCATCTCCATCTTAAAACTGAAAACCGTATACTCCGGAGGCTTTTAGTTTTTAAGTAATTTATTGTTAAATTTGTGTAATTTAGCGAAAAGTTGGTGTTGCCAGACACCTGAAATAAGAACCAAGTTTGCATGCAAAGACGTTCAGTTTGTAAATCTGCAATATTTTTTTCTTTAATTTAGAATTGAGAAGAATTTCTGAAACTATAAACATATACAATTGATTTTACGACCAGAAGGGTTTTTGTAATTTGTATTTGTATTTTTGCTAGAACTTTTTTACGCGTGGGTGGCCTTCGGCCACGCGTCAAAAAAATAACCCTCATAAGTCCAACTCCGGCTATGCCATACACAGTATTTTTGCATAAAACTCCTTTCCACGTTCAAAACAATGAACCCAAAAGTAAAACGTCACATGCGTGTGTGTAGTAAGGAGGCACAATAAGCCCCATCCCCATCATCAACACTGAATTAAAACACTTCATTTTTGTTCATATTTTTATTTTCATTTGCAAGTATCCGGCAACACTAACTGTCAATTCCAATTAATTCTTACTCGCGTTTAAAAATGGAAAGTATATGGGTAAATGCATTTGCATTTAATTTTCATTCAAATATTTTGAATACAAATATAAAAATAAGTAAAAAGACGCGTGTGAGTGTATATTTTGTGAATTTAAGTGAAGTTTAGAAAAATATACAGGGTTTGATTGAAAAGTAATGAGCCTTATTTTTTTAAGCAGTTTTATTAAACCTTTTGGCTTATATAACTAATATTCTGCAAAATAGGACCCTTGAGCGTCAATACACCGCTGGTAGCGGTCCTTCCACTGCAGGAAACATTTTTTAAACTCATCCGCCGGAATCGCGTCCAATTCGGCTGTCACAGTTTTTTGGATCGCCTCGATGGAGTCGAAACGCCTCCCCTTCAGCTTTCTTTTCAGGCGCGGGAACAAGAAGTCCGGAGGGGACAGGTCTGGGCTGTAGGGAGGGTGGAAAAGCACCAAAACCCCCATCTTGGCCAATGCAAAGGTGCAGAAGAATTAGGCGACGATATTCAAAAAAAATTTTTTTTACTCAAAATATGTAAGTAGATTATCCTAAAGATCTAAGGAGATTAATCAAATGATAATCCATTTTCTTAAGCAATCAGCCAATTTAGTTTTTGAATAACTTTTTTTACTAATATAATTAAAAAGAAAAGTCATTTTAAGTGATGGAAGTTGCTGGCTGTGTAAGAAACATTTCCGGGATATTGTCTTTTGTTTCATGGGTAGTTAAATACCCATTTGGAAGTAATAGGTTAAAATTACTTATTACTTGCTCAATGCTTTATCTATACATTCCATATGCAAACATGTGACTCAGTTACAGTTGGCGCGATAGTGAAATAATCCGTGTTATACGTAATAAAAAAAGCTTTTACGAGCAATGTGATTCCATTATCCCATATTATATGGCGCACACAGTAAATTAGTTCCGTACAAGTCTGACTACTGAACTGTGAAAAAATGACTGCTATAAATTGCTCAATTAATTTCCCTTTTTAATTCTGAATGAAATTTCTTGAATTGGTCTATTATTAGTAATAGGTTTCAGACCCTTTTGAGGTATTTGCTAATCAAGAACGGGTATGTGTTGGAAACTTGAGATTACACTAGTTTACTGCCAAAAAACCCAAGAACCGGATCATATAATTTCTATGGAAAATCAGTAGCTGAGTCCGAAAATTCACATCGTTTTTTTTCTGTCGTATAGTTTTCGAGACATCGCTAGAAAAACATAGATCAGAAATATAGATCATAAAAAGTTGTAATGTTTGGAGAATCCGTTAACTGATCATAACAAGAGATGCTTTGAATTAAAGGTCGAAAGCATGGATCATAATAAGTTTTTCAATAATTTTTTTTTTATATTTACAAATTACCAAAAAAAAAACATGTTTTTTAACTCTCTTTTTTAAAACTCTCGATTTAAAAAACTCTCGATGGTAAAAAATATGTAAGAAAACGATTTTGTTTTTGTACTTAATTCTTTAAGCATTTGAAAAAAATTGAGATATAAAAAGGTTCTCCAATAAATAACGGGTGTTTTTAAGAGCTTGAGAACTTAAAATGATAATATAAAATAGTTAATTTTTTGAATTCGATCAGTCTAATATTTGACTACTCTTTCTAATAAATCTAAATAATAAATGTAAATGAGCCCAATCAGCAAAAATGCGACGCAAATGATGGTCATTTGCTTTCTATTCTTTCACGAGTTGTTTCTTATAGGCCCATAAGCCAAGGTCGTTACGTAAAAATTTCCACGTAGTCGAAGAACAAAAACCAACAAGTTGAGGACGACGACGAATAGATATTTAGGTGTATTCTTCAACACTTCGCTCTATGAACTTCACGAACAGGTTTATTTTCTTTCAAAGAATATTTCCACAATTTGGAAGCTTGTTCTGACATTAAACGATTCATGATGGCTTGCCAACCCTTACTGACTAGAAATCTCAACACAGTTGCCATTCTCAGTTGTCAAACCATAGTTGGCGATATCGATAGTTCTGATGCAGCTAAAAAACACCCGATATTGAGGTTATTCGCATGAGAATAAAACTACTAATTTTTGCATTAACTATATAGTACTCAAGCGGTCGCCGTAGCCAAATGGGTTGGTGTGTGACTACCATTCGGTAGTGCCCGAATTACCAATTGATAGAAAAATTTTCTTCTAATATCGATCGCCACTCCGCAAGTAATGACAAACCTCCGGGTGGATTTCTGCCATGAAAAAAACTCCTTATATAAAACCATCGGCTGTTCGGAGGCGGCGCAAAACTGTCGGTTTCTCCATTTGTGGAAGAACAACAAAACGTACTCCGCAAATTGGAGGAAGAGCTTGACGAAATACTCAAATCAAATTATAAACACAAATATATATAGGTACTTAAGTAAAGTTTAACAAGTGGCTAACTCAAAATCAATTTTTTGATGCTACTATTAGTTGGTTTCCGTAGTAATAAATTACTTTGGATATTAAATTGGAATTATAAAACTACATACCTGTATTAATAACATTTTTACTCTATCAGAAATGTTCAATTTCGCCAAAAGCCGGTTGGGCTTATAAAAAGTATAATTTTGATTCAATCGGCTGAAGGGACAGAGTGCTGCAAACTTGGCATACAAATGAATGGTTAGCGTTTCCGTAGGCCGGTGATACCTTGAAATTTGTTTTAGTTGCTTCTGTATACAAATGTGGGTAAACATATACACACATACATATGTACACATATGTATACATAAATATGCATCTTGGCCAGAGGAGTGTAAAGCTCAACAGGTCAGTCAAAGTGTTCGTCAATAGTATTTTGGTACGCGTCTATCAAGCCAAGCATACAACGGTTCCGTGGTGAAGATAATATTTACACATCACACAGTGGGCCAGGAGACCCTTATAAGTGGCCAAAATTCATAATTCCCAAAACACCAACAATTTATAACTTTTAATACCGCTATGTACAGGTTTTGGGGTCTCTGATTACGAATATGAAGTCAGATTTCAACAATTCAAAATGGCGGATCCAATATGGCGGACCTGAAATTTAAAAGATTGGATTTTTTTCACCAAATTTGGTATTTAGGGGTTTTGATGCTCTCTGATTACGAATATGAAGTCAGATTTCAACAATTCAAAATGGCGGATCCAATATGGCGGACATAAATTTTTTAAAATTAATTATTTTTTACCAAACTTAGTATTTAGGGGTTTTTGGGGGCGCTGATTACGAATCTGCTGCCAGATTTTAGAAATTAAAAATGTCGAATCCCTTATGCGGACCTTTTTTTTAAATTTTATCTGATTAATTTGAAACTTGTTACTCGGGCTTTTTTGTATCGCTGTTGACAAATCTGCAATTAGATTTAATCAATTGAAAATGGTGGATCCAATGTGTCAGATAAAGAGACACGCCTGCAGTTAGCCTATATAATAAGTTGTAGTTTCCGGAATCTACCACGAGGAGGTTACAGTGCGACTTCAGACTCCTTCTTTTTTTTAATTTTTTGTTGTTTTAAATTTTTTTTAAGTTTTTAAATATTATTTTATTGGTTTATATTTTTTTTATAAATTTTTTTAAAAATAGGTAAATACTAATTGCTTGCTCTACGAGGTCAAATATCGTCATTTACATCAGATTGTGCGTCTTCTTCCTCGGATAATTCTATGTCATCTAAATATAAGATTTTTTCTGTAAAATCAATTTCCTCAATTTCATATTCGTCTAGTTCTTCACTTACCTGTACGTAATTGGTACTTCCTGATTGATTAGAATCTACTTCAACCTCTTTCAATAAAAGTTGCACTTCTTTAGGAAGAGATAATTGAACTTTTTGTTGAAGGTGTTCTTTTAAACGTAAACTCGATAAAAGAGGATCAGAGGTGTCCATAGCTCTACAAAACAAGTCTTCCAAATTTGCCATCCTACTATGCTTTATACTATGCTGGAGTCTAAATTTTTTGTAGTCCTTATTTCTCGCTTCAGATGCTTCTTCTCCGAGCATACCTACCGGTAAGATGCTGTTTTTTATTATTTCTCCGCTATGAATAAGAATTTTGTGAACCGTTTGAGACATAGGGTACCACGAATGGAGCGAGACATACAGTTTTGCAGTAGAGGTGCAAAATTCTTCAAATCGACTTGAATCGAGAGGAAGATGACAAGAGAGGCTAATTAAAATTACCTTAAAACGTTGAAGCAATTCGTGATTAAGACCAAGGCAATCAGACAAAAGTTTACTATCTTTAAATGCCCTGCGAGCTGTGTTTCCATCATTGCTGGTACCACTTCCTCCAGGCTTTGGCTTATCCACTCTGAGTCCCATTTTTTCCCACAGAATTGATTGCACCTCTTGTTTTCTTAATGCTACCTGTTCTTTATTCTTAGCGCCTCTGCCATCCCATCTTTTGATAACCAATAAGAAACATGTAAGCAAAATTCGAAAATTCTTATCCAGGCATGCAAAGGGCTGATTCCATGTAACAGTGACTCCTCATGAGGCATAAATTTCACACTCTTTATATTAGATAGATCTTTAAATTGTTTAGGAACAGCATGACAGATAGCACAAGTTTTCATTGATGGCGTGTTGGTGATCGTATTTAATACCTTACCGTCAATTAAAGTCATTAATAATGTATATTGTACTTTAAGACGACAGCCTTCAATCAAAATTTCAAAGGCTTGTAATTTCAGAATTTGTTCTTCGATGGCCTTCTTTTGGGCAAGAATTACTTCTGTTGATTCCTTTGCGTATCGAATTTGAATAGGGCGACAAAATCTTGGAGATTGAGATGTAACATTATTTCACAAAATTACATCCACTTCTCTTGATAACCTTAAGGGGATAAGTGTAGTAACGAACAGATTTTCATCTGTAGGAGTCTGTTTCTCATTGTCACTATCATAACCTTGTTTGTAAGGCGAATGCCCACTACTCCCATCAAATCCCCAAGAACACATCAGAACAGTTTTGAGCTCAGTAATTTTAGTTTTTTGAATAAGACAGTGTAAAACTTCTCTTTGTAGTTCTATTATTCTATTCACCGTGTGGTTTAAAAGTTCTTGAAGTGATACTTCAGCTAACGTTTCAGAAATTTTAATTGACTCTTTCGACGGTCTTAACTTTTCTTTGGCCTCTCTAATCGCATTATACGCAGGCCAAATGTCTGCTCCACTAGATTTGGTCACTAATCGCATATTCTGATAGACTTGTTTAGACATAGAATTATCGAAAAGAAATGCTAAAGCCACTTCTGGGCTTTTCTTTTCTATTGTAGGAAAAGGTGTTGTCATTATTTTTCTAATTTTCTTAGCCTGTTCCTCGCTTTTTGAAAGTTCGTTAAGTACCGATCGCAAATCTGCTTCCCCTGAAACTCGTGCCGCATGACTAGTAGCCATTAATAGTTTTTGACGATCATTATCATGCTCTTCACTGATTTTAGACACTTCTCGTCTTTTCGAGCTAGTAGATTTTTCTGCAAAATCGAGCGATGGACGACCTCTTTTAAGTATTTCAGTCTTACTTATTTTAGCTGTGAGGTCTAAGTCAGGAATAGTAAATTCAGAATCTAACCACTCTGAATTTTGTGACTCAAAGACAGCTATTTTCCTACTGCAATGCTGATATTTTGCATTTCTTTTTGACTTTAAACTATTTAAAGCATTTTTCAAGCGTTCCAATCCTTTACAAGCTACATCTGATTTATTGATACCAATTTTAGTTAAAATTGAATCAACGGTTATATTCATGTCATTATTACCTAACATAATTTGAAGAGCCTCTTTTTTCTTCAATGAAGTCATTATGAATTAAATAAGTTAAAATTGTGTGACCCTTAATACTTGGTTAACTTTTTACACCCTATTGACAAATGATTCATATACAGTCAACTCGCGCATAGATCAGTAAAACTTCATTTTTTTTTAAAAGAAAATGAAAAACCGCAGCAAACCGCACCTTTAGCTTGTTACACATGAACTACTGAGGACGTTAATGTAAAGAAATTGTTAATAGCTTCTGGAGTTTTGCGCAAGGCTCAATCGGCGTATTAACAAGTAGTAAAAAAAACAACAAAATTTTTCACAATTATTCTCAATATTTCTAACATCAGATTTATTCTTTCAGCTATTGACTATTTTCACATACTACATGATTGCAACTAATGAGAAAATGCAATATAATTAATGACAAATACTACATTTCAGTAAAACAGTGACAGTTTAGAACAATAGCTGTATGGTGATCATTTAAGCCTTACACTTATATTAACTTATTATACAAGCTTATATATTTCATTAAAACTTATAACATTTACAAAATAACTACTTTCACTTATCTATATGATGATACTATATTGCATTTTGAAAAATCTTTCAATGACTTTTGGCCAAATTTTTTGGTCTTCTGGCCCACAGTGCATCAGCGCAATAGCAATAGATTTCCCGCTAATGTCCTAAACACTAGATTTACCTGCTGTTTAAATACGAGTATACCTACTTTTACCAAGACCGGTCGAAATGACTGATCTTTAGAAAAAGTGCTTAGTTACGTTTCCAGTCTTTTTTTGCCTTTAAGAGCAACAGAATAAATTGAATAATATTCATTGTAATACATAAATAGATCTATAGACATTATGAATTAATCACAATTGATTGTTTGTAGTACATAAGTCACAATATTCACTTGCGTGAATTTTGCTCTGGGTACACTTTTTTACAAACAGTTTTTCTGCATATAAACATATTGCATCGAGTTCGCTCTTACAGATAGCCAAGTGTTCAAGGGCCAGTACACGTCCTGCATAATAATCATGGTTTTCCCGGAATCATATGTTTTGTTCCATTTTGCTCCGAAAAAATGTTTCAGGGTTTGTCAATTGTTGTAGCTGCCCCCAAATTTCATCATATAGAAACTTGCACCAGTAATTTTGACTAGCACTGGTATAAATTTCAATAACGAAAAATATATGCATTTGTTACGAATATATATAAAATCATACATATATAGTTCATAAAACTGATTCTTTAATTATAGCTACAAAAACAATTTTGAGTTTATATTGCCAGAGCAGTCATTTTGACTGGTGTGGAAAATCTAGTGCTAAAGTCTCTCTCCATA
Organism: Anastrepha ludens; assembly: GCF_028408465.1. Lineage (NCBI taxonomy): Eukaryota > Metazoa > Arthropoda > Insecta > Diptera > Tephritidae > Anastrepha > Anastrepha ludens. The sequence goes on from NC_071501.1 coordinate 74,005,766, forward strand.
TAACGAAAAATCTTTAAAAATTTGATTGTTTTTTTACTCCAGAAATTAATTACTTTTTACGCAGAAGCCTATTTGTGTTATTTTCTTTAGAATTTATTTATGGTGAGCGTGCGCCAGTCTGCTTGCTGTACAGGCAACGACCGCGTTCGAACGCAACACGTGGATTTAAATGCAAGCATATGCATATACGGCAAATAACTATAACACAGGAACTTATTGGGAAGCTTTAAACGTTTATTAATTTCTATTTAATTTTAAGCTTTTTTTTTATAAAAATATTAGTTTGGGGAAAAAGAAATACATATTTTCTCGGTAGATGGCTGTAGGATCGATGTCTCGTAATGTATCGATCAAACAATTTAAAATTTCAGACTAAAAAAATTCGTGTGCTGTTTTCTGTTTGTTCCATTCTCTTGGGAGTGCCAGGGTGTTAAAAATGGAAGTCAATAAAGAGAAAATTCGGCAAATCTTCCAGTTTTTCATTGATAAAGGCGAAAATGCCAGCCAGGCCGCTGATGCTAAAGAAAATGTCGAAAATGTTGATAATGCCGATGAAATCACAGAAATAATCGAAGTTGAGTTTTAGAAACCATTTGCGCAAAATAAAAAATAATTCCAAATTTATATAAAGTACATTAAATAACTTTAACACAAGGACTTATTGGCAAGTTTTAAAAATTTATTTGTTTCTTATTCAATTTTAATATTCTTTTTTTTTTATAAAAGCGTATTTCATTCTCCACATATCTACAATCTAAGTTTCAAGCTTTTTCTTCAACGCTGGTGGCGTCAGCAAAAAAAACTTGTCAAAAATCAAACATGCACCCAAATATCGTATAACAGTGTGATTTTCTTACTATGTATATTTTTGTAATAAATTAATCAAATTTATGTTTGTCAATCACTGTTATCGCCTATTTTGTAATCGTGTAAAGTGTACATACATATGTATGTATGTATGTTTGCAATGCTTTTCTTATAATGTCTGGGGATGTCGGGCCCTATATTGTATGTATGTATATATGTATGGATATATTTACATATTTGTAATTTAGTTATCAGTTAAATGCCTGGCTGAACGCTTTTCTGGTATTCATGTGCCCATGTATGCACACATGCACATGCATGTAGATATATACATTTTTTGTAAGAGCTTGATTGATGTTATATGTATGCATGTGCTTATATCAAAACTTTTACTTACTTTGAAAAAATGTGATTCACGCATTAAAAGTAATGATAAATTACACAATTCGTCACATACCTACAAACATATGTACTTTCATGTATGTGAATATGTAGATCCTTGTTCCGTTGGCAAAGCAATAGTTTTGGTGAAAGGGTAAATATTAAGTATACATATATGTATAATAGATATCTATATACATATGTATGTACATACATACAAATTAAAACCTTTAAAGAAAGAACCATTAACGATAAATACAATTAACTTTGAATATGTCCATACAGTGGCTCAATAAAAAACTCGGACATACATAATTGGCATGCAGCTTCAAATTCAAAATTTATTTTAATATTTTTCTATTGGGTATTCAAATAGGATTTTAAAAATAGTAATAAAAATTTACAACGCGTGTAACTTCCAACGCACTAACTCATTAAAAAGATGGCACTATCAAAAAACATTTTTATGACGCTAGTCTTTTTTATTTTGGACTTCACCTTGTATGTACTTTTTGGCATTTGCCAAGTAGACAGTTGCACAATTTTACACGATAGATAAATGCGTTAAAATTACTGAAAGTTATTATGAAAATGGTCGATTTTAAACAAAACACATCGTAAAATTTGTGATTGTTTTGGGCGAAATAATCGTGCGAGTTCACGGACGATTCAGAGATTGGTGGAAAATTTTGAAGTACTGGTTCTTTCGAGTATAGAAAAAGGACTGGCAGAACAACAGTTGGACGTTCCTGTGGAGGAAATTGCTGATGCCCTGCCAAGTATTGTTGAAAAACCTTCAACATTGACATCGCGACGTTCTCAATAATTAGTTCGTTCGGCGGATTTTACGGGTAGACGCGCTCATAATGGACATTCAAATGATGTAATTTTTCATATATGAATGTTGAGTGCGGTATTTGAATAAAAATAGCGAAACCAGAAAGAATATAAATTTGTAAATGATTTCTTTTAAAACAACATCTAGGTGCGTCTTGTGAGAGACCCATACAAGTATTCCAAGCAATTGTGTACAAGAAAACAAGAAAAGAAATCGTTCTATTTTTTATGACGCCATGCGATCAAGATTTGTTATTTCAAGGCCAAATGCTGGTAAATATACATATGTATGTATATGTGTGAATGTCGCTTTTTGTGATTAGATAAGGCACTAAGGTTGAAGTTGACTTACATGTTTATATAAATATGTATGTAGGTATTTTCGTTGAAGTTGTTTGCTTGCCTTGTATGAGCATAATTTTTGTATTTATTATACAAATTATGAGAATTACACTGAGTAAGTCTGAAGGCTCACTGAACTGTATACTTTAACAATTTGTGTATACATACATACATATATGTATGCGCTTGTATTTCATGTACACATTTAAATAGTTTGCCTGCGGTAGAGAATATTGACTTAAGTTTGGTAACTTTTATAACGGTAATAAAAATACAGTCAAACCTGTTTTTGTGCGTACCGCTGAGAATAGCGAGAAAAGCTTTCCAAAAACATAAACGGTGATAAAATTTTCCGACGATGGTCGAATTTTGTACATACAAATGTATGTATGTATGTATGTATGTAGCATAAAATTAAGGCTTATAGTATGTATTTTCTGAATACTTATCTACAAGATTTTTTTGGATTATGTCACTATTGAAGTAAATGAGTGATATATTCCTTACCAAGAGCTCTTGGTCCTTCACCATCTGCTAGTTAGTACTTCAGTTCTAGTTTCCAATGTAATCGTCTTTCTCATTTTGCCGGGAGTAAACGCGAATAAAGAAAATCAGTAATGGATTTCAAACGTAATAGTGTGATTGCATTATGTTTGGCTGGGAAATCGGAACTAGCGATTGTTCGTGAATTCGAGCACCTTAAAGTAAATAAAGTTTTTGTTTATCGCACCATTACTCGTTACCATGATACTGGTAGCATCGGGAAACGTCATGGAGGTGGTCATCAAAAGACTGCAACGTCACGTGAAATGGTTCAAAAAGTGAAGAAGTGACTTGAGCGAGATCCCCGACGAAGTGCCAATCAAATGGCAAAAAAAACTGAAAATATCTGACCTTAGCATCCACCACGTACTGAAAACTGATCTCAAAGTCAAGCCTTACAAGGGCCAAAAGGCGCATGATCTCACACAAAATCACCAACAAGTCAGACTTGAGAGAGCGAAGGAGTTGCTTTGCTTGGCCGAAAGCGGTGAATTTCCGAACATTGTGTTTTCTGACGAGAAAATTTTTCAAATTGAGCAGTTCGTAAACTCCCAAAACGATAGGGTTTATTTGGCCGACCGTTCATACGATAATTTGAGTCATCGATTGGCCACTAGGAGGCAGCAACCGCTACAGTTAATGGTTTGGGCCGCCGTAACCGCAGATGGGCGCTCAGTTCGATTCGTTTCTGGACCGTCTCAAGGTGATAGACAAGGCAAAAAAAGGTGGTCATATCGAGCAAAAGTAAACAGATTCTTAATTTTGCATTATTTTCACACATTTTTTACTTCGAATTGAATAAAAGTAATTTTCCAAACTAAATTTATGGCCTTTTTAATTGGTTACACTTCAAGTGCCGGACCCTGTAATATCAATCCAACCTTTATTGTCGATGGATATTTATAAACGCACTTCGAGGGCTGATAATTTAAGGCGTATTCGATTAGCCAAGCAACTGAAGCAACTGACATAAATAAGCACATGTTGGCATCACCGGAACGGAGCTGCTAAAAATTACAATTATTTGGAAGCACTTTATGAGTATTAATAAGGCCATGTTCTTACAGGGAATTTTTTTTTTTGCTGAATCAACTCAATTTTGTGTTCTCCTTCTTCTCAATGTTGTTGTTGACTTTAAACTAAAAAACAATTGCAAGCAACGGAGCTGCCGTGAACACGAAGGGCAACACCAAAAAGAATGCGCAAAGTTGAAGCAACAAAATTTGTTCTGTATGAACGCGGTCTAATGAAACTTGTCTAATATCAGAAGAGAGATTTGGCAGCATTGAAAATAGGGAGTTGTACAAGTTTTATGAGGTATAATCAATACAAGTAAAAGCGATGCCAACTTCGTTCAAATTCACTTAAGGTTTCGATATTCACGTACCGCATAAAAGAAGGATGTTATAAAAGAAAACGCATAAAACCCGAATACAAAAAGAGTGCATAAAAGCAGGTTTAACTGTAAAAAGCTAGTGCATACATACCTTCCTAGCCAGTTAAATGGGTGAAGCTCTCCGAAGGGAGAGTGAAAAGCGAACATTCAAAAGCACAATATGGGAGCGTTTATGAATCATGCTGGGCCTCTTTGTTATCTTTTTTATGTTTATTTTTTTCGCATTCGCTTATTAATTACAAATAAATCAAATAATTCCAAAACACTTTGTTATTTTCGGAATGATTTAAGAAGTACTTTTTAAAATATCGTAGGCGAATAGAGGAATCCGTTCTATGGCCGTGTTTTTCCATATATACGAAGGTCATTTTCTCCGGCGTATGTGATCCCTTTTCGGCGCCCCCCTAAGAGGGTGAACGTATTGTATAGGGAGTCCTTATTCTTCACCATGTGGTCTCGGCTGGGTTTTTATTTACATATGTAGATGTTCAATCGCGCCATTTTATATACAGTTTATTTGACGCAGCCAAAAAAAAAATTATTAAAATATCAAATATATTTTATGGTATTTCCATTACAGAAAAAAAATCTTTTTTGTATTTTTTTTTTGTATGTTAAATAACATGTTTTATTTAAGAACAAAAAATGTTTCATCATAAGAAAGATATGGCAAATTAAAATAATTCAGTTACAGTTTTGAGGTCACAGCTTAAATGATGCACTAAATTAAAAGTATTCAAAAAACATAAACATATTAATATTTCGATTTCACAATAACGGCTAATTCTTAGTGGCGTATCCCTTTTGATTCAGAATAGCTTTTAATCGTGAATTCATAAATTTTACAAGTTTTGCTGTTTAACTATGTTTAACTGTTCAAATTTTGTCTGCAAAACTCCATACTTTGTTTTCCATTACGAGCATTAATCAACGGCTTATTTCGGGCAGTCCTTCCATGAAAATTTTCTTCGCGCAGAACTCTACGAACAGGGTTACAGATCTTGCCTAAGTATTTTTCGACTTCGTTCGTTATTTTGGAGCGCTTAAATGGGGTTTTTCTTTAACTTCGCGAACAATCCACCTCTTATCTGCATCATTAAATATTTTATTTGTCGCAGATCTACCCTTATCTTCTATCCTGTTTTCGTGGCGAAACCTTTCTATGATGAGCTGGACAGTTGAGGTACTAATAGCAACAATTTCTGCAATTTTTCGTTGGCTTTTGCCCTCTTTAATGACGAATTACGTCTTCCCTTTTTTCAAGGAAGGCCCGTTTTCCCATTTTAAAAAAATTTAAATTTTTGCAACTTTTCTTTATAAAAATCTTTTTGAGAATGTCTTAAGACGTTAAACTAAACCGAAAAAAATACATTTCACCGTTATTACATTCTCAGAGAAAATAAAATAAAATGCACTGCATCATTTAAGCCGTGAGCATATTTTGATAAGAAAACTGTATATTTTTTCAGCAAGCTTTGTTTTTGTTATTGTTCTGCAGTGGTAAACAGAGCATATGTACATATCTCATTACAAGTCGTATACATTTTTTTATTAAATCTAATAAACATCGAGTCATTTTATTTTTTCTAAAAAAGAATTACCAGCATCAAATAAGCTGTGAGTCACTGTGTTTATAATTGGTACACCCTTGTTGGGTGTTTGGCCGAGCTCCTCCTCCTATTTGTGGCGTGCGTCTTGATATTGCTCCACAAATGGAAAGACGCACAGTTTTATGCCGACTAGGAACAGCATATAGTTTTTATGAGGAGCTTTTCATGGCAAAAATGCACTCGGAGATTTCCCCTTGTCCGTCGGGGGGAAAGTCTGTTGTTTTTTGGACATACTAATGTAAATGTATGTGTATATACTTGCACATATAATAATAATATCGTTCATCAAACTGATGGCAAAATCTAAGAAGATAGAAATAATATTTTGCTGTAAAAACATTAAATCGGCTTTCTTTATTTTAGTTTTCGCATTATGACGTCGCGGCATTTCGAAAATTCACCGTTTAACCATAAAATCTTTCTACACCTATTAGCAAAAATATTGCATTATTTTCCAAAACAAATTTCGTCCATTGAAACATCTGAAGATGTTGCGTTTGATGGCAAATTGCCAATTATTATATTAGTGCAAGTTGATTAAAAATAAAAATTAAAATGTAAAATTTGGTTTTATTTTGAATGAACTGCGGGGCATTTGCTTATTTTTGTTTTGCTCGTTTCTAAATCAATAAAAATACTATAACTTTGCACATAGAATGCAGAAAAGTTCAACACATATTGCCAAGTTCAAAGTCATGCACGTAATTTTCATAAATATATGCACACAATTCGAAAACCATTGAGGCGCAGTGAAGGCAATCATATCCAAATATTTCCCAGTGACTGAAAATCTTGCATAACGCTTTTTGCATTTACGTCAAAATAATGTATGCAAAGAGGTATTTACATATATACGACGTGTGGCATTTGAATTTACACATCTTTCAATAGTGAGACCTGTCAAGCCAGCTCTACAAGCAAACACGTGTTTCTGACATTTTTGTTCAATGGTAATGTTTTCTGGGAAATTAACATGCAAAGGCTTGACACCCGCACCAGGTTTAGGAATCATGGTCATTTATTTTCGAAATAAATGCCTAGAGCATCTAATATTTCTTCTATCCACCGTTTGTAGTGACTGCTCATCATTAGTTGCTTCATCGTTTCGCCTGCAAATTCCATTTCGATTAAATTTGTGTATTTCAATTGACGTCTCCCCACTATGCGCTATCGGTCCGTGATCGGCTATTCATAAAATATTCATCGGAGAAGTGCAACGTTTTTACATACATTTTTTCAGGGAAATTAAGTAATTTTAGATAAAAATATGGGGTTTTCCTATTGTGGTGCGATTGAAGAGGGTAGAGCAGATTTTTTTTAAGTAAAATATGTATGTTCTTATTAACCCGTCGAAAACTGCGTTAGTGCCGCTCACTAGGAAAGGGAAAATCAACCTCAAACATCCAGTGCTAAATGAATGAACCGTTCAATTCTCCATAGAAGCAAACTATCTTGGCATCAATCTTGATAAAACGCGCACCTGGAACTCTCATTCTGAGGAAGTCGCAAAGCATTATTTGCCTGCACAAGTTTTTTTTTGGAAAAACATGGGTACTGAGCTCCAGAATGACTTACTGGATATTCACCACAGTTGTTAAACCCATAGTCACTTACACTTCTCTAGCATGAGCCACCACAAGTTAAGCAATGAAAGGTGGTAAATGAACTCAGCAAATTGTAGATACTGCCTCGTCTATGTCGAATATGCCCAACTGACGCATTAGGTGTATTCTTATGCACATCACCGCCTCCAATTTTAACTGAAAATGAAGCTCGTTTGAGCGTTTTAAGATTAAAAGACAACTCCGATCTAAAAAGTGGGGGTCTGGAAGAACATTTTAGAGAACTTTCGACTCACTCCTATATTTTTATATGGTTCATACATTATCACTCTAACCCATTCTATTCAGAACTTTCAATTGCTTATTAATGTACGGCCTGGAAAAAAATTCTATCACCTTCAAAACTGGCTCCTAGATATGGGCTGTTGGAGTAGCATAAACATTTCCCATACATGCACTGTCCTTGGCCAGATATAAACACGGCTCGTTCCAGTAACGTAGAATCGACTGTCGTGGAAAGCAGCAGCCGCTCTTTTGGGCGCAGTACGCATTAGCCTAATAATAATAATAAAGCCATTGCTTACAACCGAGAAACAAATGGTTTTTCAAGTACCTGCTAGAGGCGCACCAGAAAATATGTCACTACCTAGCACTCAAAAACGACATCATTAAAAATTTCAATTAACTTTAAAGTATGCAGGACCCGATTGTACTCTGCATAACATTATGTATATATATATAATTGGCGCGTACACCCCTTTTGGGTGTTTGACCGAGCTCCTTCTCCTATTTGTGGTGTGCGGTTTTTTTTAATGTTATTTCACAAATGGAGGGACCTACAGTTTTAAGCCGACTCCGAACGGCAGATATTTTGTTATGAGGAGCTTTTTCATGGCAGAAATACCCTCGGAGGTTTGCCATTGCCTGCCGAGGGGCGACCGCTATTAGAAAAAACTTTTTCTTAATTTTTGATCTTTCACAGAGATTCTAACTGACGTTCTCTCTCTGAATTCCGAATGGTAGTCACGCACCAACCCATTCGGCCACGGCGGCCATTATGTACTTAAAGTTAATTTACTGATTCAAATATAATCGATTTGAAACCTGTTTGGCAATTTAAAAACTACAAAACTTACCTACAATTTTAAGTATTTCATTTAAGTATTAAACTATTAAACTAAGTATTAAACTGACCTACAATTTTAAGTATTTCAATTTTGCAAAAATTACTATCATACATTTTTTTCCGGAAAATAAAGAATAAATTTTGAAAATTCGTATAAAAATACCGAATCGTCACTTTAGGCCGTGATGGCAACTTTCAGGTTATCTGTATTAAAAAGTTGGGTACGCCATACGCCTCAATGGCTTATTTGACATAAAGTTAGACATCTTGCACAGGATGAATATTTACTCCATATAGACACTTCAACTTACCCTAAAACATTATTTCAATTGTTTCTGCAGTTTCTGGAGTAGCTCATTCAGTTTTCGCAAAACTGATTTTTTTTCATTTTGTTTGGTTTTTTGAGAATCCTAGTTTTATTTCTCAAATATTTTAGCAAAGTGTATGAAGCAAGTAAGACAATTAATGTGTGTACATACATATATGTATATGTGTTATATCAGAAGAAATACAATACTTGCACAAAAAATTGTCCGCAATGTATAGAAATAGTCGGATACTCCCGATTTTTTCTTTAATATTTATGAGTCGATTTCTTTCATATTCAGATATGAAAAAACGAATAGTCACATGGAATTTAGAATATATTCCGTTTAATAAGTTCACAACTTTTATTATTAAAAAATAAAGAAAATTGTGCTTTTAGTTTTTAAAAAATTTGTTGTTTTTTGTTTTTAAAAATTTGTTTTTTTATTGTTTAAATATATTTTTTGTTTTTTAATAATTTTATTTTTAACAATACAATTTTTCCTAGATTTCTAGACTAGTTGCCGTGAAATGTTGGTTTCTCATTTTAAATTCGTATTTTCGAAGGGTAAATTCGTACATCAGACATTTATGAGAGTAATACTTCGAACTCGTTTATAGTATATATTCGTATGCCCGATTTTACAAGCTTCTACTGTAAGGTGTACCATTTGAAAAACTCCCTTAATTATCTAGAACATTCACTGACAGTTGAAAAGCCGTATTTCATTATGACAATGCGTGATCACATACAATGGATTATGAAAGTCATTGATTGATTGCTAAGGTTACCAAATAGAATGAATATTGTATCAATAACTGTAGCGCTGTGATGCTGTAGCCAGGTGCGTGACCACCATTCGGTTGGTCTTGGACTCGAATCCCACGGTGAACCGTAAATACCAAATGATAGAAAAATGTTTGTTCAATAGAGCTCGCCCCTTGACAGGGAATGGCAAACCTTCAAGTGCATTTATACTTCTCAAAAAAGAGCATCTACCGTTCGAGGGCGGTTTTAAGTAAGAAAGGCTCAACATATTACTTAACTACGCGCCCTAACTTTAAAAATTTAAAACTACATCAAAAACTCGAAACCATTTGAAGTACATTAAATCAATGATGTCTCAATATGCTCCACGCATAAAAATTAAAATTCATGGGAATTAAGTCGTTAAAGCAATTTCTTACATGCGTATCTCTGCATACAATTTTGCACCAAAAGAGTTACCGCCAATTAAATCAAGCGCCATGTCGTATACCTATGTTATCAGTAATCCCTGCGCTCACATGCGCTCCGTGCTACACATATGCCACCGACAATTGCCGTCAATTAAAGTCGAATAGTCGAGCACAGATTGTGAACGTACGCTCATAGCCAAACAAACTGGCTCGCGCCAACAATTACTACTTTAAATCGCATCACCCCCACCAACAACAGCAGAGACTTTATCATCCACAAATGCATTCAGCGATCGTATTGTTCGGCTAGGCACGCAAGCTTTGTTGGCTGATTTTTTAAATCTACCAACAGCACAACTTTGCTGTGTAGTTGTACGAGTACTATTGGGAGTCCGTTAAATCTACTATGTACATACATAAACACACAGATAACACGCAGCCACTTTGTCACTGCGAAATGCTTGTGAAAATAATAAAAGAGCAATCGCCAGACAATCAAATGTAGATTGAGCGAATAATGAAAAGTGAATCTGCAGCAGTAGGCAGATTTTGGCAGAAGAAAGAAGAAGGAGGCAATTAAGTGTATGACAGAGAGACTAGAAAGTGAATGTTGTACAATATTGAGTACCAATCTAGCAATGCTCTGTGCAGTCAAAGACATTTTTTTACATATAAGTATGTGTGTGTATAAATATGTTTTGCAAGAATGCGCTTGTTATATTGAAATGCTATCACACAAAACAGACTGAAAGTAAAATTAAATTTAATAAATTAAGAATTAATATGAATTTGGCATAGCCAGAGAGAAAGCTGAAGAGCGTCAAAAGCAAGAAGCACCTAATACAGAGCTACAATATGCCGGTATATATAGGTATAATATATTTATAATATATAAAAATCGCTCATTGCTCTGTGAAAATCGTATTCTAGGGATCAAAATAAGAAACTCTGCCGAAGGAACCATACCTCTAAAACGAATTCTGATGTCCCCCAATTTGGGTCGAACGAAAAATCCCACTTTGACCAATTTAGAGTGCTCCAATCGAGTCCAAATGTATGACCGACCTCCACTAACTTTGGGCGGCCGATCCACCCATGCCAGTGGCACACCTCCTGGAACTCTGGGGGGTTCTCCATACAGTCATTTCAAAATATCACCATTTTTGGCCATTACATGAGAAAAGAAACTAAAAAGTTCTACCCAAATTGGGGGACATCAGAATTCGGCAAAGTTTCTTATTTTGATCCCTAGAATATGATTTTCATAGGGCAATGGGCGATTTTTTTGCCTCCCCACAAATCGACCCGGCCTAATATATTTATATGGGTACCCTACCAAAGGTTTTAAAAAAGGTGTCCAAAGGAGGGTTAAAAATCCTTTTTTTAATAAAGAAAAATTTTATTTTTTGATTTTAATTAAATTTATTGTACATATGTACATATGCTAGTTTCACGCATTTTTAAATATCTATCATAGATAAACTAACAATAATATAGATAGGTCGCACCTGCAACCAGTAATTAAAAAATACAAACCTGTAATGGTACGGAAAATATGTATACTATATATACTAATTTACATATACAGTGTCGGATAAAAATATGCGACCGGTGTCTATTATTGACACCATCATCTCTTGCACTGGCAAATATTATTCTGAATTCAATAAAATTATTTGGAAACAAAGAAAAAATAGTTATTTTAAGAAAACATAAACAATCTCAGAATATATTTCACTCCGTGACATGATATACGAAAAACAATAGCAACAATATTCAATATTGAATATTATTAGACCCCTTCGAATAGCCTAGTGGTGAATAGATGAAGCACCTGGCATAAAGAAACATATGTTGGTAGCGCTGGAAGAGTTGCCAACAATTACATTTGTTTGGAAGTACTTAATGAGTATTAATTAGACCACGGGAAACCCTTGTTGCTTCAACTCGTTACTGTGCTTTGTCAACACCCTTGGTGATCCCGTTCCTCTCAATGTTGTGGTTGACTTTAGATCAGAAACTAAATGTTGTTGACTTTAGATCAGACCTAACATGACGGTCATCACCAAAAAATAATTCGCAAATTTGAGGCAACTTGCTAGCGGTGATACTTGAGAACTTTTTGGTTGCTTTCACAAGCAAATTTTTCGTCAAGTGAGCAGATCCCAGAGATAGCGAGCAGAGAAGTGGCGTATCGAAGACTCCTATTATTTAATATTTTATATCTTTTATAACCATTGTTTCTGAAGATATATGCGTCTGCGTAGAAGCATAGAGCCATAGGTTGTTTGTGATTTCCGAAGGAATACTTAACCAGGCGAGTACTGCAGTTTCAATTAACTAATTTTTATCAATATCAGGGTGTCAATTCTCTGCCTATGCTTTCGTTTACTATTTCCCAGAGATTTTTGATTGGATTATCTGTAAAATTTCGAATTTTTTTTTTTTTTTCATAAAATGTTCATATAATCCTTTAAGAATATGTCAAACAATTTTTAGACGTAAATTTAAGTATTTCCTATATTATAGATCGTCAACCGTGACGACTCTATTCTTTGCGTTCGAGCGCTGAGAGAGCAATTTTCATGTATTCAAACTTTAGATGCGTTTTTCTCACAACTATTTTTTTCGAATTGCCCGAAATTTTTTATGATATTACTTTCTATGTATCATATTTTTTATGATATTACTTTCTATGTGGATTTACAAGTTTTAGATTTTTTTTTTATATTAGTTTAATGTATAAATAAACTGCACCCCAATTTTGAAAAAAATATATTGACATCTTCATTTTAAATAATTTTAATGAAAATCAGGGAAAATATGGCTAGGTCCGGCGACTGAGCCAACCATATTTTGATTTTTTCAGTTGCGATCAAATTTCTTGGAACCACCATGAGAGTGGCATATTCCACTCTTCTTTTAAAGAAATGCCAAGTCCCGAAAAATATGTATATCCATTGCCTACCCCTGCGCCATATTTAACTGTACTTTGCGAATATGGCGGATATAAGCACTTACATGTACATATTTCATGATTGGTGAACTTTTTTCATTTCGTCTGAATATTTCAAATTAAATTTGGATTCATAAGAAAAGTGCTCAGGGCTTCTCTCACCATTTGATGTGTTCTGGAGCGAATTTAAAAAGTTCGAAAGCGCCTATTAATATTCAATTCAAAATGTTTGGTGCGCACTGTACATACATGTATATGTATGTATGTAAATTCATATGTTTATGAGTACAGTCGCTGGTATTTGCGTAACACGACAGAGAACATTAAAACCTAAAATATGCTCAGCAAGCTGACAACCGCGCAGACAATTAGCGGTAAACCGGAGGCGGTATAGTTCTTAATATTTTAGGTTATGCATGCATTTTAAAAATAGGCGCAACGTGTAGTTTTGCCAACAAATTGACTTACATATTTATTTACAAAATATACACACACACATATGTATCTTATGTATACAAACACTTAGTTGAGCATTCTATGAACTGTAAGCAAAATTTAAAAGAAAATTTAATTGTTTACATTATTTTATTTACATACATATGTGCATATGTACGTATGTATGTTTTTAGAGAAGTATATTCCATGTGCTACACAAATATAGAGAAATAGCTGCAAAACAGTGGCTGCCATTTGATTGATTGTGCACCTGCCGAACAGACGGGTACACATTTTCTAAGCGCTTAAAACAAAGTTTGTATCGTCTCTTAAGATCGCTATGACACAACTTATGTCAAAATGTATCTAGGTGGGAATTTGCCTTTTCCTGTACGTACAAGCAGTAGCGAATATACAAACAAATATTCAACTCTGCTGCTAACTTCCACTATTTTACTGACTCAGTGCTGATTATCCATTTCAGGTGACAATTGGGGGTCTTGTATGTATGTACATATGTATGTAGTATGTACGATCATATCAAATCACAATTTCTTTGTCTTTTATCAAACAAAATCTGTATTTGAATTTCATTTAATTTTTTTGTTTGTCAAAAAATAAACGAATAAAAACAGAAAATTAAGAATAAAAAGGAAATAGCAGGGTTTAAATCAAAAATACTTATCTACATATGTACATTTGTACATAAATTTAATATAAATATGTACATACATATGTATATTAGACTTAATTAAAATCAAAAAAATTTAAACTCAACTTTTTTTTAAAACCTTCTGTTGGGCACCAGGGTCTGACCAGGCCCCTATGTATTATATGCACATGCATGTGTATGGAAATATGTGGCAAATGCGCCACATTTGTAATTCTTTTTAAGCATTGCAGGTATATTATTAATTTCTTACCTTTTTCATTGGTTTTGGCAACGCTGAAAATATTTTGGCTTGTGAAAAAAAGGATTTTTTTTTTGTGCTTTATTTTGACTTATTTCGAAGAAGGTTGAAGAAAAAATAATTGATTACAATGAAATTTATGGGAAAGCTATGAAATGAAATTTATTGATGGATTCGATAGAAGGCAAGAAAAATATTGGGTTCTGGAATAAGCTCGTAGGGTTTTTTCCGAAGACTTTTATTAAAAAAAAACAACAATAATTATATCAATAAGTTAATCAATTATTGCTGTTTGCAACCTCTTCCTACCTTTCGACCAATTCGTTGATGCCGCTCCGCCAAAAATCGCCTTGTCTGGTGTTAAAGAAGTTGTTGAGCCAGTTTTTAAGGACATTTTTGCTATCGCAGGTAACGCCCTTCATATGGTTTGACAGGGAGCGGAAAAGATGGTAATCGGTCGGTGCATGGTTTGGTGAATGCGACGGATGCTGAAAGACCTCTCATTCGAGCTCTTGGAGTGCGGCTTTGACGACTTGTGCAAATTGGGCCTTGCCTTGTCATAAAGGAGTATGATTTGACCATATCGATCAGATCTCTTCAGTCGAATAGCCTCATTCACGCGGTGTAGCTGGGCAATGTAGAGCACCTTGTTGACCGTAACGTTCTTTTAGAGTATTTCCCAGTGCGCCCTGCCCTTCCAGTCCCGCTAAACACATATCATGATCGTCTGGCTTGACTCTGGGCTTTGACGTATCTCCTGGACGCACCCATTCCTTTATTTGCTTCATATTTAAGTATAGGCAACATTTCTCATCTCCCGTGACGATTTGGTACAAAAGGCGCTGTTGCTCGATGGCGGAAGAGATGCTGGGACGCAATTTGAAGACGACTTTCATTGTTTCCGCCAATTCACCACTGGTTTGGCGACCGTTCTCCTTCGAAAGTGATTTGAGACATTCTTCATCGAACTCAGAAGGCCTTCCGCTGCGGGACGTGTCATCGACGTTAAGGTTGCCATTTTTGATCTTTGAAAACCATTTCCGTGCTGTACATGGTGATTATGTTAAACGACGGAAGAACTGCGGCGGGAGTTGACTCGATCCGCACTCGACTCACTTTTTTCTTTAAACTGTATTATGAACACCGACGAATGCACTGCATTACAATCCGTAAACTTTGTTATCAACACAATCAGCTGTTTAAATTTTCAAAGCACAAATAAATTTTTGTTTAGCGCAAAATATGGATACTATATTCTTTTACCTGGTGAAAATACAAGAGGTAATTTAAGGCGAAGCCGCCAAAAAGTTAGGGATACTGCTGATGATGTACTCCGGTTGCCTGATGATGTGTAAGTTTTCGTTGCGGTTTATGTATATTACGTAGAGTTACGATAATGTGAGCTCCTTTTGAAGGTTTTTAAAACAGTTTCGGCTTAATAAAGCAGCATTTGAATATATTTTGAACATATTGAATGGAAAAATGCCTCCCGTTCGAAGATCATGGTCGATATCACCAAAGCTTAAGCTTGAAGCATGCTTAAGGTTTTTGGCCGAAGCGGGCTATCAAAATGGTACTGGACAAGATTTTAACATAGGAATGGCGCAGTCAACAATTTCTACAGTACTTTCAGATGTTTTAAATATCTTAGAGGCTACATTATGTCCTAGATGGATAAGCCTAGTCATGACGGACAGTGAAAAGCTAGAGGCCAAAAGATATTTTTTTGAAAAAAACGACAATTCCGGGAATAATTATGTGTGTAGACGGTACCCATATAAAAATTTTAAAACCAACTGGCGAGAATGCGCACCTTTACTATAATAGAAAAGGATATTATAGTATAAATGCAATGATAGTAAGTTAATTGTTAAAGTCAGACTAAATTACTTCACTAATATATTGTGCGGCTTAAGATATGTGACCATAAGCAGCGAATAAGGTATGTAAACAGTAGGTACGCAGGTGCAAGCCACGATTCTTTTGTTTGGGAAAATAGTGATGCTTCGACTTATTTTCAAGCCTTGTATGAAAGTGGAGAAAGAAGCACGAGATTGTTGGGTAAATATACACCAAATAATAAAAAAAAAATTATATAGTTTACTTCGCAATATTTTACATAGGATACTCCGGATATCCACTTTTACCCTGGTTGATAACACCCTTTCGTAACACTCGAGCAAATACGCCAGAAAGTCGGTTTAATAAAAGCCATAGCAAGGGCCGCAACATTGTTGAAAAGACAATAGGGGTCTGGAAGAATTGGTGTCGATGTTTGCTTTCTGCTCGCCAACTACACTATGCTCCAGAAAAAGTGGCGCAAATTGTCAACGTCGCGGCTGCACTTCATAACATTCGCATTCATTACAAGATTTCCGACGAATATTTAGATGGGGTTGAAGAAAGTGATGAATATGTAGGCGAACCTATACAAACTCAACGGTACACAGCTGAGGCTACTCAAATTCGCAATGAGATGTTACGCAGCTTTTTGTAATAATAACTACATTCATCTTAATTCATATTCATATACATTTCTTCAAAATTAAATTAAAAAACCTCCATGGTATGTGCTAAAAACTAGTTACAAAAAAAAGTTATCCAATAAGAAATCTAGTATTCGGTCATTTTATCAGTTATTACAGACCCAACTGTTAATCTATTCCTCCAAGCTCCAAGCTCTCTGGTGGTTGTGCGTTTCCTAAAAAATATAAATTTTGCCATTTGTATAAATTTTGCCATTTGTATAAATTTTGCCATTTGTATAAATTTTGCCAATATATATAATCGGAAAAAAAACAAATAAAAATGTTTTTCCTTACATTTTATTGCTCTCCATCTTTATTATAATAATATCCGCAACACAATGACCTGCGGATGAGAAACGAGTAAATTTGTTTGAAACGCGTATTGAATGCGTTGTTGGTAATGCCATTTTTTTTAATCGATCCGTAAACCACATTATCGATCCGCATACTGCTTTATCCGACGTTTATTATGATACCGAATACTGTCGGATCGAGAATAACTCCCTCCGCAACCATCCGGCGGATACCATAATAGGGGTGGTAGTCTCGCCTATGACACCTTCTCCATACACGTCGCAAATGTCCCGTGCTGTTTCGGCAGCTTTTTGGCCTCGACGAAAAGCAAAGAAGAGCAGGTGTTGAAAATGTTTTAAAATAAAATAATATATAAAAACGCTACGAACTTATTCCCCAACTTAGTATTTTTTTTATATCTCTTAATATATTTTGATATTTACTGAATCGCTACTAAAATGTGATATTTTGGTACGTACCCCTTTGAGTGCTGCTTCCAACGCAGTTATATGACACAATTTCTTCATTAAATGGTTTGCAAACGAAACGCTAATAATACTTTTCCTTTCGAAGTTTACTTTTGTAACGCCAGAAGCTGGACTGCTAACAATAAACGCCAAATGTGTCAATAGAAAAAATATGGTCGCAAACAACCGTTACCAGGCATATGTACATGACACTTATTACTGGTACTTATTAACAAAAAAAAAAAAACATCGCACTCTATGTTTTGTAACATTTCAAAAACCAATATCAATTTTGTGGAACGTTGGAAACTTATTTGTGTTATATACTGTATGTACTTATGTGCCATCAAATGCAGGGCTTCCCTTATCAATAAACATTTACTATTTCGAAACCAGGTATTCGTATCATAAAAGGCTTTTAATTCAATATTTATTATGCGTAGTTCAGAGCTTTAGTCATTTTGATCACGTCCACTTTGCTGTGATTTGTAAATTTGATATAATGTTTACTAGAAAAAGTAAATATTACCTACTTATTTACTCAGAGGCTATATAACTATGGTATTATTTAATAATTCTACCAATATTTGTCAGATACAGATAAGATAGAGTAAAATATCTTTTACAAGTTGACAAATTTTAGTTTTTATTTTAAATCAGTAAATATTGCTAAACACCAGCAAGGCCTCTAAATTATGATAGGTGTTTTGTTTATCTGCCTACTTCATTTATTTGATAAGAATTTTTAGTCTACATACATACTCCTATGTATGCAGATATGTACATATTTGTTGTAGAAGAAGACCGAAAATCCGCCACAAATTACTTGGTCGACACTGCGTTGTTGGGGTTTTTGTTATTTCTTTTATTTGTAACAACATTTTAGTTTTATCTTGGTTTAAATCGGTATTTATATCAGTGTACGAGGGTTGTTTGAAAAGTCAATGCAAAGTCAGAGAGATGGCACTACTGGCGTGTAATAAAATTGTTTACAGTTAGCAGCATCTCTTGGCAGAACACGCACCAAGTTTTAGCCATATCGGCCTATTTTTTTGTGTTTGGCATTCGTTTGAATCGAAGAAGTCGAGTGAAAAGGAATTTTCCATCACGACAATGCACCAGATCATGCCTCAGCCGTTGTAGTCGCAAAATTAATGAAAATAGGGTTGCAACTCGTTTCATATCGCCCCTATTCTCCAGACTTGGCTCCCTCAAACTACTATTTGTTCCCCAATTTGAAGAAATGGCTGGCGGGAAAAAAGATTTTCTTCACACGCAAATTCTATTATTCGGAAGAGATCAACAAACTTGAACAGCGTTGGACAAAGTGCATAAGACTAAAAGGAGACGATGTCGAAAAATAAGGTTTACCCCAAAAAATTAAATAGCCTTTATTTTATTTATATTTAAATTATTAAATTTTAGTTTCTAAATGTTGACCGTTACGTCGGATACTATCTTGGAATCTGGCCTTCTACTCCGTGCCACTCACTGGAGAAGCGATGTCGGGTTGCCATTAACATCGCTAATGGTATTTTATTTTCGTGCTGAGATAGTCGCTAGGTTTTCTTCATAGACATTCCTTTTGAGATCCATAAGGGCAAGATCGGGTGACCTAGGTGGCCAGAAAGTTTGTTACAGAAGAAATCACGCAGTATCGCCATGGCCTCTCTCGCCGTGGTCGGCTTGGCACTATCTTTTCTGAAACCATGTATGTAATGGGTGGCGCAAAATTAATCGGGTGGCGCGAAATTAACCATTCAACTTTTTACTAAAAAAAAAAATTATTTTGAATGACGGAAATCTTTATTTTAACCCTTACGTGCTCCATTGCTTGCCTGTTTGTATGCTGCAGCTGTCTAGCTCACAATTGTCAAATATGATTGCCGTAGGACGATATTTGCAAATATTATAAATCTTTCCATAATTGATTAATTTTGCGCCACCTGATATGTGTACTGAATAAAGGATGTTGTATCATTATTGACAGAAACCACTTTGGGACTATGACTGTCCTTTGCGGCAATTTCGCTTATTTACACTTCCATTTCAACGAAAATGAGCTTCATCACTTCAAAAGGTAGTGCTTACCGTACAAAATCGCTCCAACATTGTCTCGCAGACATTTTTTACGCAAATTGTAATCGTTAGCCTTGAGCGTTTGCACGATTTGAATTTTGCAGGGGTGAAATTTTAGATCTTTCTTCAATATTTCATGCATCTAATACATTTCCCACGTTTATTAAGCATTTCGGTGGTTGCAGTTTTTAGCTTTAGCGTAATTTTATTTTTTTATGGATTTGCCTTATTATTTTTATAAAATGCTCACTAGACTCAATTTCTACTGAATAAATTAGCTCTTTGGACCTACTGCAGACACAAAAATCCATTGGGGTCAAATCAAGTGATCGTACATGCTAATGTTAAATACACTAACATTGATACGGTTGTGTACGTCCACATTTTGAGAAATAGTAACCCTATCACTTTCCAGAATTAGGGACCAATTATACTTACTTGTAGCCAATTTTTTTGTTCTTCGATTAAGGCCTTTGCCTTAATATACATACAATCTGTTAGATCGTACTGGAAAAAAAAGTTCGCCATACACCCCTAAGCGCTTTAAAAAAAAAGTTTTTTAGCCGAACATAGGGGTCGCCTTTTTAAATATTTCGCTATACCTTCGGCATTTTTAGTCAGAACGTAGAGTATGTGATACCGATGCTTTTGCTTGGAGGACACGACTCTTTTTTTAATTTCAAAAATGTAGTTCATTCTATAGACCGTAATAATCCAAGCTTCGAACTTTGCACAACACCTATAAAAATTCAAAAAATGTTCATCGAAACTTATAATCAGAATTTTCTAAAAGAATTTGTATACGCAGTTTTATAGCCCTTAAGTTTTAGTATAATAAAGTGCGAGTTTGGAGTGGATCTAAATTTCAGTTGAGTTTTGATAATTTTTTTCTGATAATGTTTCGGAGTTTCGCCGCATTTCCTTCCACCACAGTTACCACAGTTGAGCTTCAAAATAAAAACAAAAACTTTTGAGTAAAACAGAGTATGCACATATTTTCACACTTTATGCGTCTTCGATTCGACAAGCGTTTGCGAGTGGCGAATAGATGAAGCAATTGCCAAAGATAAACATAAGATGGAAATACTGGGAAGTAGCTGCCAAACCTCACATTCATTTGGAAGCACTTAATGAGTATTAATAAGGCCACGTTCATACAGGGCAACGTCTCGTTCTTCTCAACGCTGTTGCTGACTGTACTAAAAACTAACAATTGCATGGTGTGTTAAAACAACTAGAACATTGAAAGAGAAAGTTGAAGCATTATATATAAAGGGTTTTCCAATAAGAGGTGTTATTCAGATATTCAAAGAAAAATGCTATTTTTTAATATAAATGATCGGATGTTTATTTCATTATAAAGAGGTAGGTATGCCGTTAATAGTGAAAAATAACATCAGGCAAATGGAAACCACGACCACGCTTACAGGACAATATCCGTTTCATGAAATTTTCCATGACCGAATTGCAAAGTAAATGCCCTGTGTCCTCGATAGCCTCACGAGTTCCATCCTCAAAGGTCTTGAATCGATTCTGGGCTGTTGGCGCAGACCTTCTCTTTCACGTGGCCCCAAAGAGAAAAGTCACAAAGTGTTAAATCACAAGATCTCGGTGGCCAATCGTGATCATCACTTCGAGAGATAATACGTTCCGGAAACTTTTCCCGTAAAATATCAATGGTTTCGTTGCTTGTGTGGCGCGTAGCGCCGTCTTGTTGAAAATAAACGTTGTCCAGATCAATACCATCCAATTCCGGCCATAAAATATCGTTAATCATCTATCCTGTTTAACATCTAGCACGTGTTATTGGGAAACTCGGTACAATAAGTATCCATATAGGGGGCGTTGCTGAGGGAAGTTGGCATTAACATCGTGTGCTGCCATCTATCAAACGACGGCAAAACAAATTTCAGACAGATTGATAGGTGAGTTTACATTTTCCAGCTATCCGAGTAATCTGTGTTTCGTGATTACTAAGCTAAGATGGAAAAAGAACAGTATCGTTCGGATGGCAAAAAATGCGAGGAGATAAAACCAAAGTTGGACGCTGTCTATGGGGACGCTTCGCCATCTATGACCACAGTCAGATATTGGTTCAACGAATTTAAAGTGGGCGAACATCCGTTTTTGATAAGGAGCGACCAGGATGCCCGGCAGAAGTGGTTACCGAGGAAATCATTTAAAAAGCCCACGACATGGTTTCCGCTGACCGACGAACGAAAGTGCGCGAAGCAACAGAGGTCATAGGTGTGTCGACCGGAACGGCAATTAATATTTTAATATTTAAAAATATTTAATATTTAAAAAATTGTCGGCCCGATAGGTGCAGCGATTGTCCACGGTGGACAACAACCGGATGCGGCTGTTAACTTCGAAACAGTTTTTGCTGTGATTTAAGCGCGATCCGAAGGAATTTTTGCGTCGAGTTGTCACCGTTGATGAAATCTGGATTCATCTTTACACACCAAAAACTAAGCAACAATCAAAACAATGAGTTCCTCCCGGTGAATTTGCTCCAAAGAAGGCGAAGACAGTCCCATTGGCCGGAAAGGTTATGGCGACGATTTTTTGGGATGCGAACGGTGTGATTCTCATGGATTTTTTAGAAAAAGGAAGAACGATCACTGGACAATACTACAGTGAGGTATTGGACCGCTTTCACAGAAAATTGAAAGAAGGCATAAAAATAAAAGTTGAAATCCAGCGAAGCTTAAAAGCTTGAAAAATATTGGTTAAAGGGGAATTTATTTTAATCGCTGTAGATCATACATGCATAACTTCTCTGTTATTACTTCACAGATAATTTTAGGCTTGTTTTTTAAATTATATAAGGCACTGAAATCCATTACAGCTTAAATTTTCGTCATGCCATTTTATTGCACATCACTATACATACATGCATAGCGCTTAGTAAACTTAATTAAGAATATTTTATTTGCAAAGCATTTCAGAGATTGTGGGAAATGTTTAAAATTAGTCATGAAGCTCGTAATTGGTTATGAATTAAAACTATTAACAATTCATTATCTCCAAAGGGAGTACCTGTACAATCAGTCATTCAGCGTCTACTAAGTACAATATGTAATTATGAATAATGTGTAAGTGCCATGTAAATATATACATATGTATTATGCATTTCTATTTAGTGCACATCCTCCACTTAACGCCATAATCGTGCGCAAATTATCAGCTTTTTGCACGTGTTTACGTTTAACTGGTTTTTTCCAGAGCCTTAGTTCAAATGTTTGCTAATATTATTACTTTGTTTGCCAATTTGCATTACCACTTTAAAGTTGAAAAGAATAAGCGAACGATTTATTCAGAAGGTAAATGTAGAAATAACAGTGAAATTTTCTTTTTGTTTTGCATTAATCGTTCCACTCGTCAAATGAGGCTTAAAACGGAGTATATATGTACATACGTATGTACATATGTGTGTGCGTGTGTGTGTTTATTTATGCATTGCATGGACGCAACATTTGGCACTTTTAATAGTGATAATGGAAAGCAGTGACGTCCTATTATGAGGCATTAGAAGGAGAGAAGCTAGGTTTTGCATAAGCTAAGACTGTTCAATAGAAGCTTCACTAATAAGGCCTATTCTGCGTGAAAAATTCTAATTCGCAATTTCAATTCAGGCAGTGAATTAATGTAATGAAGTCATAAATATTGGGGCAACTAGCACGAAATTTGTGAAAAGTAGCGGCAACTTAACTAAACGCAAATTTGAAATTTATAGGTGTAAATGAAGGAGATGCCCATGATAATTGGGCAAGATACGCAAAGCGAGTTTGGGCTTGACGAAAAATACCTATATAAGAAGGTTTTTATTGGCAGGCAATTGTGAACTATCGAGTGCATTTCAGCTGCAAAACCTTTTTTATATGCATACTAGGGGACCTGGTAGTCCATGACCTGCCTTAAATACACAATTTTTTGTTCTGAATTTTTTTTTAAGGTTTAAAAGAATGGTTTATACTTTTTTAAACACGTTCTGCTTGATTGTCGTGGTGTTACATTGTATGCATTACACGTTTTGAAATTTTTTATCGCTATGTAGCAACCCTACCCAAATTTTTTATTGAATGCTACTTTAAATATTTTCTTTAAAAAAAAACGTTAGAGCGGCTCATTTAGCACAACTTTTTTTTTTTGATATTTCTAAAATCCGGCAACACCATTTTTTCCAAGTTTTTTTTTGTATGAACTTCCTACCGCCAAAAAGAAGCAAAATAGAAAAGAATTAAACAAATTTGCTGAGCCGCTCGTGGGTGATGCGTAATTTATTTTTATATTTCTAGTTATATACGAGTACACTTCCTCAAGGGAGGAAGGACTTGCGGAATATGTTGAAGAATTATCACAAGACTATATTGATTTAGGAGGAATTAATGTAAATTTTGGAAGAGCCCGAAAATGGCATAAAAATTGGTGAAGTTTGCTTTACAGATTAGTCCTTAACCTTTTGATTACACTGTGGAACAAATTCAGGTTAGCAAAAACTAGGTCCATTCTGAGAGTGGCGGGTGAAAATAGAGGCGAAATTAGAAGACCCGTATCGCGCCGTTTTTCTATGTTAGTTCGAATTTTTTTTTAATCGGCCTTCGAAGTTTGCAGTCAAATGCCGATTTTCAGTATATTGTTTCATAAGTACCACACAAATTTTCGAAATCAATTTTTTCAAAAATTGTAGTTGTTGCACAGGTCTCTAGCAATAATTTGGCTTTTACAGATTGAAAAAATATCAATTAGTCGACGAGTTATAGCCAAAAAACCATATAAACAATTTTGCTCCGATTTCGAACTTCGAAGGCCGATTAAAAAAAAATTCGAACTAACATAAAAAAACGGCGCGATACGGGTCTTCTAATTTCGCCTCTATTTTCACCCGCCACTCTCAGAATGGACCTAATTTTTGCTAACCTGAATTTGTTGCACAGTGTTATGCTAGCTTGGCCACAATAGCCAAGTGGGTTGGTGCGTGACTTCCACTCGGAGGTGTACACGTTCGAATCTCCGTGTATGAAACACCAAATAATAGAAAACGTTTTTTCTAATAGCGGTCGCCCCGCAGTGGTCAATGGCCAACCTCCGCTTGAATTTCTGCCATGGAAAAGTTCTTAATAAAAAACTATTAGCCGTTCGGAGTTGGCTTCAACAGAAGGTCCATCCATTTTTACGAGTAGCACAACATCAAGACGCACACCACAAATAGGTGGAGGAGCTCCCCTAAACACCCTATGATTTCTAGCCCATTTCTTCTGATAGATGTTAACTGTAATATTCCCTCTCAAATGTCAAGGTACTTTAGGCTTATTTTTCTAAAACCTTGTACAACAAATTACGAACCTAATGAACTATTTCGATCCTTATGCCAATTTTTTAATTCTCATTCCAGCACTTTTTATGTATCAGACCCATTTTTTACCATCTAGAAAAACGATGCTCTCTTCTCTCAAAAGAAATGATTGACGATGGCATATCTCTAGCTTTTTATTTAACTGATGAATTACTTTTTCTGTAGCTTCACATTTTTGGATTCCGACGCTTAACAAACTCCAGTTTTTCTAGGCTCAACGCCAAAAATGATTCCTACGTCATGCGGCCCGTGTCTCTGTTGTTGTAGCAGCATAAACATTCCCCATACATGCACGGGGAATGCTGCTGGAGGGACAGTCCTTAGCCGGATATAAATCCGGATCGTTCCGGTAACGTAGAACCGACTGTCATGGGAACGGGCCCGGGTCTCTCGTATCGATTGGGTGGTAGGAGAGTAACCACTGGGTTTAATAATAATAAAAAAATATATAAATAGAAAATATTAAAAAATTAAAAATATTAAACATTAAATAATTAATAAATTATTGTGGTCCTATGTTTCACACTGGAACTCTAGGAATTGATGATGATGAAGTAATACAAATTGTGGAATAGCACATAAGCTTATCAGTACGTCGTAAATCTAAATTTCACATAAAATAGAGTAACCTGATTTACAATGATTATTTGATTAGTAAAACGATTTCGTGTAAGTTTATGATTCTTCACGATGAGATGATTTTTGTCAAAATACTCCAAAAACTTCTCAAGTAGTATTCTCGTGATACAAGCTGAGAGAAGGCTTTCCATTTGAGGTTTTACAGGGGTTTGTTTCCGGAGTAGTTTCATGTTTGATTACCGACATTTGCAGCTGTTAAGCCATCTCAGCAGTCGCCTTCTGCAATTCAACTAAATAATACTTTATATTGAAGTAAAAGCATGCTAATGGACTTTTTAATTTGATTGCAAAAAATATTAATTGGCGTAGTGCTAATTACTCATAAAATGCAAACCAAATGATCCGTGCCTTATAGTATTTTCAGCATACAATAGTAATTCGCGAATTTTTTCTGCAATCACATATTTGCCAGTCGAAAAAAAGAGCAATCGAGTTCATTTAACAAGTCATTTCATAAGTCTATCAGTCTAAAAAGTTATAAGCAAATAATTAAATAATTGGATACTCTCTTTTGTACCCATTTATTTATTGATTTATTGAGTTTTTTTAATATCAACGTCATCAAGATTATGTGAATTATTTTCGCATTTGATCTCACATAAACATCAATTAACCTGTGTACATACATAAATATGTAAAATTGGTTAAACGTTGAGATGGCGTGAAATTTTCATCCCACATTCAGAATTTGTGTGAAAAATCTTTAAATATCTGGCGTCGAGTTTCAGTTTTAACCAGTTTAAATTGGTTATTGCGACAGGTCAGTTGGTGTTTTTAGTTCGTCGACTGATGGTTTTGCTACCGTAATTTTTTACTTCTAGTTTTGGTGGCGCTTGTTTATTAATTCAATTGTGTTGACGCGCGCGTTTATTGCTTTATAGTACTAATAGCCGATAACAGCAAAAAGTGTCACAGCGTAAATGAACAGATACTCTATTTTTGTGTATTGTGCACCAATCTCGTTTATTGAATCATTGTGAGTGTTTTCCCAACTTTTATTTAATATCAGTGGCGTTTAAAAACTATTTACTTTTGGAGGGGAATTATGCGGTATTGGAATTTGGCATACAAGTAACATTTTTTTTTCTCTATTTAGTAGAAAAATTTAGTAGCTCAAAGTGAGCTGTTTACTCACTCAACAACCCCACCGTAGGCTAATAAATTTGCGCGTGTCATATAAGTAGTACATACGCACAAGTCAACTGTTTTATCGATAGTTGCGTGGTAAATAAAAAATGGTTAAATTGGTCGCCCGCCGGCAAGCACTGAAAACCGGCGGAGTATGTTTCTGTCATAAAGAGAGTTATAATAAAACTAACCTGGCACCTCGGCGTCCATCTATTTTTAGGAAAACAATTACAACACTCACTACAATTTGGAAAAACAGATTGAAAAAACGATTGAAAACTTTTTCTTTTCGCCAGTCAGGCGATTAATATTATCCTTATTTATTTTTCAAACAAAAAACAACAACTTGGAATTTCAATACGTACATCAGTAGCTGTAGTAGTAGTACAGGGTCCGGCACTCGAAGTGCGACCAATTAAAAAGGCCATAAATTTAGTTTGGAAAATTACTTTTATTCAATTCAAAGTAAAAAATATGTGCAAATAATACAAAATTAAGAATCAGTTTACTTTTGCTCGACATGACCATCTTTTGCCTTGAGACGGTCCAGAAACGAATTACAAGCTGCTCGAATGTGACTTGCAGGTATTTTGGCTCACTTGTGTAGAATGGATTTTTTCAGCACCTCGAGACTGGTGAATCTTTTAGTTCGGACTTTGCTCTCCAAAATGGCACAAAGAGAATAATTCATCGGATTCGCGTCTGGTGAATTTGAGAGACATTGTGTGTACGTTATGAAGTTCGGAACGTTGTTTTTTAGCCATTCTTGGTTCAACCCGAGCTTTGTGAGACGGTGCCGAGTCCTGTTGAAAAGTCCAGGGCCTGCCACCGAAATGTTTGTTTGGCCACGGCTTCAAAAAAACCTCCAGAGTACTTTCCCGATAATATTTCGCATTTACCTTGACGTCAGGCTCGATAAAAACGATTGGAGAGCGCCCATCTGCGGTTACAGTGGCCCAAACCACTACCTGTGGCGGGTGCTGCCTCCTGGTGGCCAATCGTTGACACAAATTCTCGTGTGAACGGTCGGTTAAATAAACCCTATCGTTTTAAGAGTTTACGAATTGCTCAATTTGAAAAATTTTCTCATCAGAAAACACAATGTTCGGAAATTAACCGCTTTCGGCCAATTGAAGCAACTCCTTCGCTCTCTCAAGTCTGACTTGTTGCTGCTTTGGTGTGAGATCATGCGCCTTTTGGATCTTGCGCTTGAGATCAGTTTTCAGTACGTGGCGGATGCTAAAGTCAGATCTTTTCAGTTCTTTTGCCATGTGATTAGCTTTTTGTCGGGGATTTCGCTCAAGTCGTTTCTTCACTTTTTGAACCATTTCACGTGATGTTGCAGTCTTTTTATTTATGGCTACCTCCATGACGTTTCGCAAAGCTACCAGTATCATTGTAACGAGTAATGGTGCGATAAGCAATAACTTTATTTACTTTAAGGTGCTCGAGTTCACGACCAATTGCTGGTTGTCATTTTCCAGCCAAATATAATGCAATCACACTATTACGTTTGAAATCTATTACTGCCCGATTACTCGAGGCAAAATGCTTCCCCGCGCTTGTAAACAATACTCTCGACTATCATTTAGCCAACTAACAGACAGCTGAGCCCGTGCAACGGCTGCTCGGGCGGTCTGAAGTTGGTTACACTTCGAGTGTCGGACCCTTTAATTAGTCTGTAAGAATTTTTGGTTCATAGACTTAAATAAATAAATAAATTAGAGAAAAACTTACAGGGATATATGACTTTAACTCAAATAGGGAAACTAGAAGCAAACGAAACCCGGTGGCCAGTGAATGTCGTGTATTGCCTTTTATTTTCTCACACACTCATAATAGTTTCGAACGATCTTGCGTTTCTTTGACGAGTTGTCTAAATTTATGGATTAAGTGACGAATTGTGGACTCTGCAGAACGGTCACGAAAACCTTTAATTTGGACGCAGCACACGTAACAAACTGCGTTAGATAACTATAGTGCCACTTTGACACCACTGACCTCTCATTTGAATTCGGAAATTTACAGCAAGCGATTTTTCCGAGCATAACGCAAATCACACTCGAACTAAACTCAAATCAATAAAACTCGACCATTTTCACCCAAATTCGACTTCTATTATTTATAGTCCTTCAGTGCGCCCCAACATTACCCAAGCCACAATAGAAAACTTTGCATCAGAAAGTTTCTTTATTTGAAGTTTTATTTATTTTTGACTTAATACCTCCTCAATAAAACTCCTGTGTGACAATAAGACGTTCTTGAATCGACTGAGGATTTTACCTGTGGGTGGACACTTTAATGATGTGATTTTTCACATGGAATTGTTAAGAGCCGTATTTTGAATAGAAATAGAAACCTGAAAGAATCTAAATTTTTACATGTTTTATTTTAAAACATGTCTTTTGATATACTCTTTACTTTCTCATAGAATTATAGGGTTTGTGTTAAAATCGTTAATAATGTTTATAATTTTTTTTTATAAATAAAAGATTATATATGAAAGAATATTTAAAAAATAGTGCCATATCCTTCGTAACATATATCTTCTTCTCTTTCTTTACAGTTTTAAAATATACTTATTAATTGGCGTCCTGGAGACGTCCAACAAAAAGACCTGCTAACAACCTAAAACAGCTCTAATTCTGAAAAAATCAACTCATCTGGATACCAAATGCGAATATTATCAACTGCGCTGGATCAAAAATTATAGATTCTAATCCCCTATACCTATATTTCTTATTTATCGCAAACCTTTATCGCTCTTCTCCGCCGTAATTCAAATCACGCCCTCTTCTTTCGTTTCACATACTTTCTTTCCCCCCCGCTAACCGTTGTTATGTTAATCAATGCAGTCAATGCATGCTTGCATGAAGAAGCTACGCGTTTTAGTGATGCTGTTGTACCAAATAAATTAATTACATGCAATAGTGTATCTGCTGCAACAAAGAATTCAACAAAATCCAAAGTGAAAACATTTACCGAACATCTGCACGATTGCATTGCCAGGGAACGCTACCGAATGGCGAATAAAATGAAAGAGACTGCTTATGAAGGTACTCCAGTTGTCGGGATTTATGCTGGTTGTGGTGTTGGCACGCGACAGCAATTGGAATCGATGCGACGCGCTTGCTGGTGTCAACAGCAGCAAGAACAATTGAAATGCGTGAATTGCCAAAGGGCTACCGCTGCCGCCGCGACAGCTACGACAATGGCGACAACGACGACGATGACTACCAGAGTCGTGGCAGGCGGCTCCGAAGGCGGCATAGAAAGTGATAAATATGATGATACGAATTCCGGTTCTGAATGGGAATCGGATTCTATTTTGGTGGATAATCGTACGGACAGCGATAGTGATACAAAGTCGGATATTGGTAGTGAGACAGTTACAAAGGAATTTTTTGTCGATAAAGAAGTGACAACGGTTTTGAATGGTGCTACTTTTAGTAAAATTATGAAAAATATTCAAAGTAATAATAATAAAAATGCTAGTGATTCTAATAATTGCAAAGAAAAAATTGCGAAAACTTATAATGATCGTGTAAGTCATAGAGCCGCTGTTAATGTGGACTGTGGCAAGAAAATTGTTAATAAACGTAGTAGTAATAATAATAATAATGTAGTACTTAGTGATTTTAGTCCAAAACTCGCAACTATAAATTTAAGCCAAAGTAGTAATTTAATTGAAAGTATCGTAGAAACCAAAACCAAAACAAAAACTACAACAAACTCAATGGAAGCCGATGAGACGATAAGAAGTAAGGAACCATCGATACAAAGTGGAATTTTCAATGTGGTGCGTGAGCAACTTCTTAACTTTTGGTTGACATTTGTTGCGTATTGTGATGCAGTTACCATTAAACATGATGATCCTCGTTTCGCCGAAGCACGGAGACGTCAGGAGCAGGAAAACAAGAGAAGAGAGCAGGACAGCAAAGAAAACGAGACGCAAGCACCGCACGAAAGCGAAAAAGATAATTCCAAAAGAAAGTCATCTCGGCACTTAAAACTGCTGACAAATCGTAAATTAATATTTCTATTCATCGTTTGCGTCTTCTTCTCCTGCTTAAATCGCATTGAGGGCCGTCCGAATAGTTTGGAGCGCCAAAATCAGATTACGGATGGAGCGCCTGTTCCTTTACCCACTCCAGCAGCGGTGATTGCGGCTGCAACTTCTACAGTCGGGGCTCAGGGAGACAGTGGAGTAACACCCGTGCGATTGACGGTGAGTGCTGGCATTTATTTTATTGAACCAAACGTTTTACATTTTATCTAAATTATGCTTAACAAAAACTTCATTACGGTAAAACAAAAAGTGTTAAAATGTAACCCGGCTTGTAATGTAAACGGACTTGAGAGTTAAATTGTTCAAAACATCACTATTACATATTTTGTATGGCCATAACAGTAATAAAACTAATTCACAATTACCCAGTGCTAACTGTTTGAGACACGCGACTAACGAGTCCGAGGGTTCCGTAAGCAAAAAAAATTACTTTTATTTATCAGTTCATTTTACAAAATGAATCCAACCTGTTCTAGAGCCCAGTTAAAACTGAAGCTAAAGTTACAAAATGTAATACTTATAAGCTAAAATATTATTTAGAAGTTCAGCTGACGTCTGTTGAAATAAGTATTGCAAAAAAAAATAATAATTTATTAAATTGTTATTATTGCGGAAATATTGTTAAGTGAAAAAAAAACAGTTTGTCAAACTTTGCAGTTTATTGACATTTGAGAATTATTTGTGAAAAAAAAAACAGTTTGTCGAACTTTGCAGTTTATTGACATTTGAGTTCATTAAATTGCTACTATTGCGAAATATTGTTAAATAAAGAAAATGCAGTTTGTTGACATTTGGGTTCATTAAATTATTGTTCCCAATTAATGGGTAGGGAGTGTGTTGAGTTATTGGAATGGGTAGTTGACGTAACTCCTCCCCCCTTTGACTGAAAACTCTCCTGAGTTTTTCTAGTTATCTCTATTTCGTTATGTTTTGATTTTTTATATATGTAAAATATGACTACTGTACCTAGGGCTATTAAACTGAATGTCAACGCTAGGCTATTAAAAATGTAGTTTAGTTTTTTGTGAAATCTGATTTCTTCGATCTTTTGAATGTTTTCGATCTGATTCGATACTAATTCATCAAACGTTAGCTGAGATGTAATATTATTTAAATTAAAATTATTATTTATTAAAAAGTGTTGTTCAAACTTATCTTCAGAATTATAATACAGATCTCCATTTATTTCTAATTTACAACCGTTAAATGTT
Source organism: Anastrepha ludens (assembly GCF_028408465.1). Lineage (NCBI taxonomy): Eukaryota > Metazoa > Arthropoda > Insecta > Diptera > Tephritidae > Anastrepha > Anastrepha ludens. The sequence continues at coordinate 74,037,931 of NC_071501.1, forward strand.
ATTAGTTTATTTCCACTTAAATTGAAATGTCTATTATTACAACTACTATTAGCTATAGAATTTACATGATTTTTTATGATTATTAAGCCAGGTTGTATTTCTATAGTTTCTACTTGTTTGTTCTTTTTTCTTAAGCAATTATTTCTGAAAATACAAAGATTAGACTTTTTTAAATTGCTTCTTTTTACTTCATTATTAAAATCATAAATTGAATTGTTTATTCTTAGGATCTCTCTTTTTTCAAAAACAAGTTCTTCTTTGTTTTCATTAGGTATAGGTACAAAAATTGATCTTTTTACTTTTCTTATATCTTTAGGTATTTGTATTATAAAAATTATTTTATTTTCTTTATAATGTCCTGCACTTAATCTTGTATTTTGCATTTTGTAGAGATCGATGTTGTAACGAATTATTTCTTCACTTGTTAATACATTATTATTCATAGTATTTGTCTTTGTGGCTACAAGATTATTTTGTATGTGTTCAATATTGTCTAGCAGAATTTTAATTTTTAGCAATATATCCAGATATAGGAGCTTATTTTCTAATTCTTTGTCATTCTTGGATATTTGATTTAATTTTGAGGTAATCTGCGTTCTGTCACTTTCTATTGCGTCTTTTAGTTTTGAAATTGTTTTGTTAAATACATGGTTTATCTCTATGTTTCCGTTAAGGGTTTTTATTATTGCATGATTGTTGTTGTCAATTGCTAGTAAATGTCTTTCTATTTCTGTCCTGTCAAAATCGTCCATTGTGCCATATAGCCATTTCATGCCTGTTCCAATAAAGTTTATTAGTCCTCTCGGATGTCTAGTAGGAATGATTGTCTTGAGTTTTGATTTTGCTTTTTCCAGTTCTGTATTAAGGAAGTGTCTGTCGTTGATATTTGCTATTACTTTTGTATTTTCTTCGAGTCCTTCTATGACATATTGAATTTCCTTGGGGTCAATGATGTGTAGAATAGTGTCGTAGTTGTAAGTTATGTCTGCGTCTTCTAGTGCTATTTCAGCGAAGCCATTTGTACTATTGATGTTTTCGACAACTAATGTGGTGTTGTTTACAGTGAAGAGCGTCATTATTATGGTTATTAGCAGTGTCATGTGTACCTGAAAATTTAGTAGTCCTTTTTATGTTAGTTGGGTGAATATTTGATAAATTCGTTTTTTTGTATCTAGGTTCTTGTTTATGTCGAACAGCCTTATAGTTTTTCACGTACCCTTCCTGATTTGTGTTTTGATATTCCTCCCTGTCAATATTCAACTTTGTAATTTTTCTCTCTTTTGTGGTCCGTAGTAAATTATAAATTTTGTTCTTTTCTATTTTTCCATTTGCTATATCTATTGGTCTTGTCTTGGTTACGGAATGGATGGATCTGTTGTACCATTCAGTACATTTGTATATTTTTTCCTGGACTGTTAAACTTGAATTTTCCATTTCTAACATTCGAAATCTTTCTGCTAAGGTGCTGTGAAACCTTTCGATATCCGCGTTTCCGGTATGAGAATTTGGCTTTGTAAAATGAATTTCCACTTGTTCTTGCCTAAGAAAATCTTTTACATTTGTTGAGTTGAATTCGTTGTCAGCTACTATGCGTTTCGGTTTTGAGGTGAGAGAGAAATATAAACGAAGTTTTTCTATAAGTGTTATACTGTTTCTGTCTTCTAAGTAAATAGTAGTAGCTTGTTTCGAAAATTTGTCTATGATGGTTAGAAAACTATGTTTCTTAATTACGTAAGTGTCCATGTGTATTATCTCATTCGTATCTGTGGGTGTTTCCGTTATAAAGAATTTCGGTTTATATGGTTTTCTGTCGTATTTACCTCTACAACAAATATCACAATTGTTAATATATTTTTGGATAAGTAGTTTCAAATTTTTAAAGTATATTGTATTTTTTAAACCCTGATAATTTTCATTTATCCCCGCATGTCCAGTTTCTTCTTTATGATATTTTTGAATATATCTGTAAGCTTCTTCCTCGTTTCTCATATCTTTAGCATGATATGAGCATCTGTAGAATTTTACACTACCATTAAATAATTCTATTAGCTTCTGTTGCACTATGTTGTAGTCTGAATCTGAAATTCCTGAATAAATTCCTACTTTCCCCGTTTTTATAAATCTTCTGAAAATGTCCGACATGAATCCACTCCTAATATCGTCTAGACTTACAAAAATTTTTCTTTTATTGTCAACTATTCTAATTTCTTCCGTCTTACTTTCTGTCAAGATTATTTGGGTATAAAAACGGTTAACGACTGAGTCTAATATGGGAAAATGATCGTTCAGTTCCTCTTCTTGAGAGTGAATAGTAGCGGTTGTACTTATATTGTCTAAGTCAATTTCCCTTGTATTTTCATCTACTGCACAAATTTCACCAGTATCTGCGTTAATTCTACTGAGAAAATCGGCTAGAGTATTCTCCTTGCCTTTGATATACCCGATGTTAATATCGTATTCACCAAGTTTGAGTAACCAACGTTGAAGCCTAGGATTTATGTCTTTTCCTTTATATTTTGTTTGTAGCCATTTTAGTGGTTGGTGGTCTGTCATAAGGTCAAAGTTTCTTCCATATATGTATGGCCTGAAGTAATTTACTCCCCAAACGATAGCCAACAACTCCTTTTCTGTTGTTGAGTATCTTCTTTCGTGTTCATTTAGGGTTCTACTTGCGTAACTGATAGGATGATTATCCTGTGTTATTACTGCGCCTATTGCGAATTCGCTGGCATCTGTTGCTAATTTAAATTTCCGTTTAAAATCTGGGTATTTAAGGATGGGTGTATCGATTAGTAGTCTCTTAAGTTTGTAGAATGCATCCGTATATTGAGGGTCATTTTTATTAATCTTGGTATTCTTTTTTAAATATTTTGTCAAACCATGGGCAATTTTAGCATAGTCTTTTATGAATTTTCTATAATATCCTGTTATACCTAGGAATGATTTTATCTGTTTCTGATTTTCTGGAAGTTTTAGTTTTTGGATAGCCCCGATTTTGTTCGGATTAGGTTTGATTCCTTCAGTGGTAAGAATGTGTCCTAGATATTCGGTAGATTTTGCGAAAAAATTGCACTTATCAACTTGAATCTTAAGATTATGTTTTCTAAGAGCATTGAAAATTTTCTGTATACTATCCTTATGTTCTTGTATTGTGCTACTGAAAATTAGAATATCGTCAAGATATACAACACATATTTTGTTGATATACTCCCTTAGTACTGAATTAATCAATCTTTGAAAAGTAGCAGGAGCGTTTTTTAGTCCAAAAGGCATACGAACGAATTCATAATGACCTAATGGAGTAGAAAATGCTGTTTTCTTCCTATCTTCCTCTTTAATAAGGATTTGATGAAAGCCTTTGGCTAAGTCGAGAGTCGTGAAGTATTGTGCTCGACCAAGCTTTTCTAAAATTGTATCAATATTTGGGATGGGAAATTTATCACTGACAGTTATTTCATTTAAAGCCCTGTAGTCTATTACTATTCTCCATTTTTTTTTCATTGAATTGTCCGACTTCTTGGGCACAATCCATAAAGGAGAATTGTATGGAGATATACTTTCCCTAATTATCCCTTGTTCTAACATTTCCCGCATTTGTTTATTGATTTCTTCCTCGTGGATCTGAGGGTACCTATATATCTTCGAATATACCGGTTTGTTAATCGTTGTCGTAATTTCGTGTCGTACTTCATGAGTGTGAGTAAGTAAGTTACCCTCTTGGAAAAATAGATCGGAATTTTTTTGAATAAGTTCCGTTAAAAATGTTTCTTCTTCTTTGTTCATATCATCACGTTTTAATCTATCTAAAATGTTATCTGATTGTATTTCTAAGGTTTGAATTTCTTCTAAATTGTATGGACAAGAATCTATAAATTTAATTTTATTGCCGTTTATTTGTAAGAAGTCTTCCTCAAGGTTTATGATTGCTGAAAAAGCTTTCAATATATTCTGTCCTATTAAAGCATCGAAATTTTTACCATTAAAGTTGGTTAATTTCCAGCACATAAGATTGTCTTCTTTAAATTCCCTAGGAAGGGGTGTGATAATTTCCTCGTCAATACAAAATTTACCATTTATTGTATTAAAGAATATGGGTTTTTCTAGTTTTGTCCTTTCGAATGTTGGTAATAATTTTCCGTTAAGCAATGAGGTCGTTGATCCTGTATCAAGTAAACATTTAATGTTCGTGTTTCCTATACTTAATTCTACTATCGGTAAATGAATCTTTGGGCTTGACACTGAAAATTTACCTCTCCTGTATTATTATTCTCGATGTGGTCTACTTCCATTGGGGTAGGCCCATTATTATTATGTCCAAGAGTTCTGTTCGAGTATTGGGTTCGTCTTGATTGCTGAGAATTATTTGTGTTAAAGAAAGTTTGTCGAAATTGAGCAGGATTGTTATTTTGACGAACTTGAGAAGGACTATTATGTGAATTTTGGGGAAATTGGTGTGTAAAAGTTTGTTTCTGTTGGTATGTCTTGTTCTGTCCGTTTTCGTTATGGTTTCCCTGTTGTTGGAATCGCTGATGTGTATTATATGTGTATTTCTGAAACCTATTGTTATATTGTCTTAGTATCCCTGTTTCTTCCAAGACGTAGTAAGCTTCTCTAAGGGTGGATATATTCCTACTATAAATAATGCTAGCCAAATTTGGATGTATACCGTTCAAAAATGTTTTTAGTACAATTGATTCGTTTGTAGGAGGTGAAAACTCTATGGGTTTATTGATGTCAAATTCATATTTAGTATTTAATTTGTCTAATATATTTTTAAGATTTTTAAAATATTCGCTTACATTATTGTAGTTTTTTATATTAATCGCCTGATGGTAAAGGTTGTGATACCCTTCCTTGATGCCAAAGTTTTTTATTAGCTCTTCCTTTATTCTTTCCCATGTTGATTCTGGTCCTAGGGCCCTTACCACTTGTAGAGCCGGTCCTTGGATCTTATTTCTAATGTACCTCTCGAATACAAACTGCTGTAGGATGGCATTCTCTTGGAATAATGGCAATATCAGCTCCACTTCTCTTATAAAAGATGATAGATCATAGTCTTTCGTACCATGGAATTCTTTGATCCGGGCAGCTTCCTTCGTCAAGTCAGATCCAGATAGTACGGCTGGTGCTGGTGAGTTATTGGTGCTTTGTTGTGTGGACATTTTTGTAATGATTTGTTTTTTCTTTGTAAAAATATTGTCTTTAGACACTTCACAATGTAACGTTTTTTTTTTTTTTTTTTTTTTTTTTTTTTTTTTTTTTTTTTTGTTTTTATTTTGTGGGTTTTAGCTCCCTTTTTCGTTATAGCTCTTTGGTGCTATATTGTCTTTAGACGTTGAAAAGGTTATTTAAATGAAGTCTGAAAAAATTATTTAAATGAAGTCTTTTGACTTTTAATGTCACTTTTCACTTTTTCGCAAGGATATTTAGTCCTTTTTTTTTTTTTGTGTTGCCGGATTTAATAGTGTCCTTCAGGATAATCACTTATTTTTCCGATATTAGGTTCTTTTACGTCGACTGCGCCACTAACGAGTCCGAGGGTTCCGTAAGCAAAAAAAATTACTTTTATTTATCAGTTCATTTTACAAAATGAATCCAACCTGTTCTAGAGCCCAGTTAAAACTGAAGCTAAAGTTACAAAATGTAATACTTATAAGCTAAAATATTATTTAGAAGTTCAGCTGACGTCTGTTGAAATAAGTATTGCAAAAAAAAATAATAATTTATTAAATTGTTATTATTGCGGAAATATTGTTAAGTGAAAAAAAAACAGTTTGTCAAACTTTGCAGTTTATTGACATTTGAGAATTATTTGTGAAAAAAAAAACAGTTTGTCGAACTTTGCAGTTTATTGACATTTGAGTTCATTAAATTGCTACTATTGCGAAATATTGTTAAATAAAGAAAATGCAGTTTGTTGACATTTGGGTTCATTAAATTATTGTTCCCAATTAATGGGTAGGGAGTGTGTTGAGTTATTGGAATGGGTAGTTGACGTAACTCGCGCGAGTCCTCACAATTTCTTTAATCCCCTGTTTTAATGTTATCTCTATATTATAAGTCTATGGGTCCTAGCCGTCTCTGTGGGACAGCGAATAGTAAATTTAAGATTCTCACCCATTGATAAAATTCAAATGCGAGTACATAATCCTTGTGTAGTTGTAAGAACTCTTTTTATTATTCAGTTTTAGTCAGCGGTTTTAGAGCAACTTTAAAATACCGTTTCCAGGAAAACTGGAGCCAATCTGACAAATCGAAGCCAATCTTCAATTAAGAAGGTCTCATTTAAGTAAAATCAATTATCCAAACTTTTGCCCTAATTTTGAGCTTATAGAATATTATTAACGAGGCCACAGAGGTGACTTCAATTAGTCATAATTTTTCTTCTTCGGGTTTCTAAAGTTACAGATCTATGCTAAGAAGTCGCAAACGAACGATGACTTCAAAGTCAGCTGTTACATAAATTCTGCAGGATCGGAGCAATAGAGTCATTGAGAATTGGGCCACATGCATTGGATCACCACCGTATGGAAAGCTGGCGGATACTTGAACGATGCCATATTTTTATTGAAGAAAGGATTTCGTCAATACCTCATGCACAGCTTGCTTCATTCCTTTACGATCCGTCCTTATTGGGAGACCTTATATATTATATATCGATATGTTCGCTTATACTATTTCGACTGCAACGCGCATGCTGGCCGGCGGCGACATCAATCATTTTCATATGACAATTGCCTGGACAAATAAGGCGAAGAAGCTTAAATGATGCCATAACCAAGAATGATAGAATAAAGATAGAACGCAGATTGGTGTGGAGCGTAACTTTGTGGCAACGTAATTGTAAATGAGGTGTACGAGAGAATTAGGAAGAGAGTGTCAAAGTAACTTTTGTAAACGAACGTGAGAAGTTAGGTTAGGTTAATATAAATAATGAAGGTAATAGAAGAGTTCAGATTTGTTTATTTTTTTATGAAAATTCGTGGAAATTTATCAGTTGTTCTGGATTTCAAAAAACAGAATACATATAAGTTTTGTTCTTCTACTACTGCTACCATCTTGAATGAATTCGCCTTGAGATAAAATGTAAACAAACCTCTACAATTACGTTAACTCAACGTCTAGTTCTATTAAACTCAATGAGAGTATATGGTGGTAATGGTGGTATATATGAAGATCAGTAAGCAATTCAACACTTTGAAGTCGCTGTGATATAAAGAAAGAGCTTTTAGTTTTATCGTTGCTCAGTAAGCCTCTTTATAAGCAGTGAATTAGTCGTCAATCTCTAGTTCATCTTCAGAAGAGTGGTCAAGAGTTGCCACTTCAGTATTGATATTTTTTGTTTCTTCATCGTTTATGAAGACTTGATTACCTAAATTAATACAGTTTCGGCGTCAACTTGAAGTTGTTTCTGAGCTAGATTATTAATGTTGGTGAACTGAGGAACTGCCGATAGTGGAAGCTCATCCTCTGCGGTATAACCGTCCTATCGCCATTAGGGAAGTTTGTTTTCTTGAAGACAAAATCCACTGAACAATTTTTCATTGTCTATGGAGTCATTTGCTCCCACGCTTTTTGAATGAAATAAACAACATGTAACAAATTTATTGATTTTGATAGCTCAAGGGCTGTCCGCTTATGAGAGAACTGAAATATCTTTGGTGAGGTGAAAAAATGTCCGCGTCCTGTTATGCTAGCGTTGTCCGCTCGAAAGAATACACTGTATATAGTTTTGTTTTTTAATGAGCATCATCCATTCCAGCAAACGCGCCATATGCACTTCAGAGTATCGATTTGTGGAATTTAGTGAGGACTTATTTTCATACTCGTGCAAGTAAATACGCAATAGAGAGAACACTTTTGTTTCATAATGACAAAGTACATCTTATATATCCATACATACATACACACATACATATAACCATATTCAAATATAATTTCCCTTCGATGCTGTTATATGCAACCTTGAACTTGACAGTGTATAGAATATTATGAACTGACCGGCAACAACAAACCGACCGACGTGCATTGTATGTATATTTGTATGTATTTACACATACTCGCATACCATCGGCCAGGCACATGCTACTCAAACACACTTCGCTGACTTTATTACAAGCTATATTGTGTGCAAATAAGCATCCATAGATATAACTGGAAGTAGTAGATGCAATGAAGCAACAAAAGACACGATATTCGAACGAACATGAGTAACATCGCTATTACCTCTTTTAGATTTTATTGCATTTCGTAGTTACATCCGTATATCTGTTTATATTCTTTCACTATGATTTAATCCCAACGCTACTGCTAGAGGCTGCATAATAATACAAAAATACATGACTAATCTAGTATTTGTGCTTGTGTGAGTGGGTTATAAATGTCTGCTTTATGACTTACAACCGACATAGCTGAGCGGAGCTATAAAGTTTATCGCATGGATGCAAACGAACTTGCGTGCACATCTCAAGATATGGAATATGTATTTGTAAAGGGTGCAAAATTTTGGTAGATTTCTAAGTAAGAATTAAATTCTAAAGCTTAAAATTAAAGTTAAATTCTAAAAATTAAGAAAATAAATTCTAATGAAAATTAAATTCTAAAACTTAAAAATTGAACTCTAATTAAAATTAAATTTTAATGCGAATTTTTTACATACATACATACCATAAATTAGGCCTCTTCTTTTCGCCAAGAGTTAGCAAGTGGCGAATAAATGAAGCAACTGGTATAAATGAACATATGTTGGCAACGCGGGAATAGAACTACCTTAAATTACATCTGTTTGTAAGACAGTGAGTTATACCAGTCTAATGAGCTATAGCCATACTCGCTAGCGGCGAATCTTGCTCGATAACTTTGTTATTACTTTTGCATGCAAATTTTTTGTCAAGTTAATCGAGCATAGAGATAACGAGCGAGGAAATGGCAAATAGAAGAGGCCTATTTGCTCCGTAAATTGTGTGCTCTGTGCGGCCAAAGTGGCCGGATGTGTTGTTGTGCAACTACCATTTGGGAGTGCCTAGGTTCGAAACGCTCGACACGAAACATCAATTAATAGAAAAAGTTTTTTTCCAATAGCGGTCGCTTCTCGGCAGGCAATGGCAAACCTCCGAGTGAATTTCTGCCATAGAAAAGCTCCTTATAAAAAACCATTTGCCGTTCCGAGTCGGCTTAAAATTGTAGCCGACAAGACGCACACCACCAATAGGAGAAGTTTGGCCAAACACCAGAAAAGCGGCAGATGTATGTATATACAGTCAAACTTCCATAACTCGAATTTCTCTATAACTCGCATAAGAATTTTGACATAAGTCGAATTATTTAGGGGAATTCCGAATTGGGCACATATTTAGTATTTTTTCAATGAATTCGGGGAAGTACTTATCTATATTCTATATCTATATCTATATATACATATATAAAAAGAAGTTACATTTCCTTGGTAATCTTATAACTCAAGAACCGCCGAACCGATTGACACCTCTTTGAGGAGGTGGTTTGTGTGAAGTTTGATTGAAATCGGTGCAGCCGTTCCTGAGTTATGACATTTTATGTGATTACAAAGTGAAGAAAATCGTGTTCGACGAAATTAAGTGGAAACACAACGACACAGACGAGAAATCAGTCGGTTTATAGTCAAGCACCAAGAAACCGTCGTGGGCGTACGTCCGTTTATGATATACGTCAAATGGACCGCGCGTCTTTCAATTACGATGCCACCATTGATTACAGCATGCATGCCTACATTGGCCAAATGAATATAGAATGTATACATTGCAAAGCAATTAAATTCAGAAACTAAACACCTGGTATGTGCTGTGCTGGTGGGAAAGTCAAATTGCCGGTGCTACAATAGAACTTCCGCCAGAACCTTTACATTCATTGGTTTTTGGCAATTCACCAACGTCGAAGCATTTCCTCTTAAACATTAAAAAATACAATTCATGCTTTCAAATCACATCTTTTGGAGCTACAAATATTATAAGAGATGGATTTTTGCCGACGTTTAAGGTTATTACTTCGTTTGGAATAAACAATATCGTATTTAATTTATGTGCCGTCCCTGTGTTCGATGTTTTTAAAAATTCAGATCCGTTATCTACATATATTTCTCGAACTTTACAGATTCAAGGTCAAATATACCACAGAGCTGGGTCTTTGCTACTATTCCCAGATGGTGACCATAAATTTTTGCAAATATATTTTATTGGTGATGAGAATCTTGAATTAGATCAGCCCTGTGCAATTTCGACGAATACGAGAAGATCAATCGTGAATGAATTGCAAACAATGTTCCATCAACACAATGAATTGGTGAAATTGTTCAAAGTGGCACTCGATCTGATGCCCACCGATGACCACAAAATAATAATAAAAGCCAATAAAACACCAATTGGGGAGCACGCCAGACGATTCAATATAAAAAAAACATTTTATGTATGGTGGTGCGAAGCCCACTGGGGAATGCTAGTTTACTTATATTTGTATTTTTTTTTAGACGTTTCTTCTTTGTGTAACGTTTGCGAATCAGTTTTAATAGTAGGTTTTCCCACAGACTACGACATTATTAAAATCCAAATGAGCGAAATGGATTCCGATTCACGGAAATTATTTATATTTGCAAACGAATGACACTACCACTGACAGTCCCTATAAGTCTCTTATAAAATATTTTTTGAATGAAAACTTTTCAGTTACTATTATAATTTCTGATTATAACTTTTACTCATGATGGACATAATGAGATGACGCCTATCGTGGTACCATTACTTCTCTCTCAGCGAATTTGACAATGAGTGACGCCATATTAGCACAATTGGTGATAAGTATGACCAGGTTATCACTTTCGTAACTTGATTTAGCATTTTTTTGTTATTTAGTCTCGGAGTTTTAGTTCTTTCTTCATAAAATTTTTCTAGCCTGTTCTAAATAAAAGTAATGGTTATAATTTTTTAAAATATCCCATTTTCAGTTAGTTCAATAATTCACTCAGCTTTATTTAGTTTTACTTTTTTTTTTTAAATCTGGTCACATTGCTCTCCATTGCAGTCAACAATAACTGTTCTTCTCCTTGCAGTAGTCAAATATCTCTCTCGCTACTGCAGTGTTGCCTAGCTTTGGAAATAAAATAAGCTAAAGGAAATAAAATACCAAATTTGTATTGAATTACTTGAAGAACTTTGTATGCGTCACAAATTGTCTTTAAAATGTGCGTTTTTTTTGAAAAACTGTGTTAAGGTTATGTACAATTTAATTCATAAGTTTTTTGTTGAGAGAAACTCTTTTGTTAAGAGAACGAATTTTGCTATATTTGAGGTTATGCAACGAGATAAGATACTCTTTTTGTAAAAACCTCGTTATGGGTTCTTCAATATTTTCTGTGATTTTTTTGCTTATTTTTACTATGAATACACCTCTTCATGCCCTATTCCCCACTAAGGATTGAGGACCGGAAGAAATGATTACACCACTATGGTTTTAATTCGCATTCAGTAAATTTATATGTTTTTTAAAATGTGTAAAAAGGTTTTCCATGTTAAGAAGAGTTGGGAGAGGGACATTTTATATTCTTGCATAACCTTAAAACGAGCAAAAAATTAAATTGCACTTTCAAAACATCAAATTTTATAAGAATCAACAAACTTGATTTTAGCACTAAAATCTTCCTAGAGTGACCTTTTTTAACATACTTTTCTTTAATAATACAGTTTTTTTTTTAACTAAGAGTTTCGGTAGCTTTAAATAAAAAAAGTAACAAACTCCAAACTTAAAAGTTTTCGCATTTTGGGGTATAAATAATAGCATTAATTTATTGCGAAGAGCAAATGGTTGGCAACACTGCACAATTCAGCTAATGTAACGTCACGCACTCTCAGATGGGCGCAATTTTGTTTCTATCATTTCGCATCCAGTCCAACATTTTCATTGCATCATTGTGATTTGAGTTAATGAGGTTTGACTGCATATATAAATTCTGTAGGGAAGTGTTTGGTGAAAAAACGACATAGCTCAAAAATTGAAAATTTCGACAAAATCGACACATTTTCATTTTATGGGATATTTACTGTTAATAGATACTGCCATGAATTTTTTGCACAGCATAAAGGAGGAGCTGGTAGTCATTTCTGCATATTTATAAAAATAAAAATAAAATTCCTGAGTTACGACGTTTTTCCACCTAAGTAGTAAAAAAATGCAAAAAACCAACGATAATTTTGAGCCACTTTAAACTGGCACTTCATAGTACTAAAATTTCATGGGCTATAAAACTGCGCTCCTAAATTTTCTTTTCCAAATTTGGATCCAAGCAAATCTAGTGAGGGTGATAGCACTTGAGCAACAACACTATTTAAAGACTTGTATTTTGTTTTGTAAAAGCGATTCTACTCCAAAATTTCCATCAGCATGTAAACAAACAAACAAAGTAGCAACAAAGAAGCAAAGCGTTTTGATTAGCAGGACACATAATCGCCAAATCAGCTGCTCTAGTGCCATAATCTTGAATGAATTCGCTTTGATTCTGTTAATAAGTTGAATATTTTTATGCACATGTGACGAATTCGTATAAATTTTGCACAAAGTTAGATGCTTTGTTGTAGTGTGAACTATAATTTTATAAAAAATTAATACTATTAAAAATGAAAAACAAAAGTAAAACAATGGTCAAAATAGCAAGCATCTATTATTTTGTTCCTAGGTGTATAATATAGCGATCTTTCACTTTTAATTATATAAAAAAAAAATAAGTAAGCCCATCGAATGGATTCCCTTATACGAGTATATGTAAGTAGTTTTATTAGAATTGCGAAGGTGTACACATTCAAAGCGAAGGGATTGTCATAAGACTTATTTCTTGCATGTTGCTAATGCCCGTACCCATTTGCTCTTTTATTACTTTGCTGCTTTGATAATTACCGACACAAGCAACGCCAAAAGATAATTGAGTGAGTGCCTGAATGCCTGCTACATTCGTGCACATTTTTATACCCGTGTCCTGTGATGCATTACGGTATTATAATTTTGTATGTATGTAACGATCGAAGGGAATTGAGTTATAAACATGTGCCCACGAAAATAATCGCATGACGAGACGAATCGATTTAGTCATTTTTATATGTCTATCGAATTGAAATTTTTCTTAAACAATAACCGCAATAATCTTCTTCTACATAACGATATTTTTTAAAATTGCAAAAAAATTAACATTTTAGTGGCATACAAATCATTTTTCCACAAATTTGGTTAAAAAAAAAAAAAAAAATAAGAACCAAAAAAAGAAAGATAACAAAAAAGCCAAAAAAAAAATATGTACATTGAAACCTTTGAGAAACTGGGATGATCTTAGAGAACAAATCCGTTATGTGTAAATAAATAAATAATAAGGGATATTGGGAAAATTGGCATCACACTGACCACTTTTAAATATCTGGATTTAATTTAATTTGCAACTTCACAGCCGGAAATCTGCATGAAAATTAGACTGCAAAGTGTTACACCACACGAAAAAAAAAATATAAGACCAACTACATTTTTTATGTTTTTGTTATCAGTTTCGGGCTAACAGAAATAAGCACATACCTATTTCACGAAACTTAAATTAATTCATAAGAAAAGTAAAATCTATAGAACGAAAAGAGTATTTTACCATGTTTTTATATTTATTGAAAAACAAATAAAATACATGGGCTTAGTTCATAATTTGGAGCTTAGTAATTTGTGTGGGCTCCTCCTTTGATTATAACTTGTGGAAATTGTCGAAGCATCGATTTGAGAAAGTTGCAATTAATCCAATATTGACTTAAGAAATAAAACTCATACGACAATATCTTGTCTTAGTGGCGTAAGATCTACAGAATAACGTCATTTGAACATTTCACTTTTTTATTTTCATTTTAATTTTATAAAGAGTTTAGAAATTAAATTCTTTACCAACTGTATGTATGTATGTATATGCACGTGTGTGTGTCCCTAAGTGTTAAGCAGGCCTGCCGTTTATTGACATAAAGGTGCGGCCAGATATAAAAGTGCTTTTTTAATGCTTGTCACTTAAAACTTTTTAACTTTCCCGCATGAATTCTCGCGAAATATCTTTCAGTTTATTCATATAAATTTAGTCTACGAAAGTACGTAAGTAAGTTTCTTTCAAACTATGGGCAAATAAAAACTTTATTACTAAAAGCATTAAAAATTAACTACAAAAACTTATGAAAGTAAGATATTAAAAGCAAGAGTTCAAAGTTTTGACAAATCCAAAACAATTCACTAAAAAAACCTACTGGCATAGAACTCGAAATCTTATTTAATTCACTAAGTGCACGTGCAATTGTGGCATTACGTGCATACTCCCAATTGGAAACATAAAAAGGGACTAATGCACGTAGGCTTTTTTGCGGAATATTAAAATTGATACGATCTAATAAAGAAGTACAATCTAAATAGCCTTGAAAAGCATTAAACATTAAGTACAGTGAGAGCACAGTTCGTCTAGCTTCTCAGGTCTTAAGGCTTATTAGAAGCAGACGAGAGTTAGGCTCAGAAAAATTCAAGGACCACAAAGCAAATTTAAGAAAGACGTGTAAGCAATTTAAGTGTGAATGGATCAGAGAGCTGTGCACAGTCCCGCCTAACAAAGCCTAGTGTTGAATAAGATTTCCTAACAATATAGTCAATATGACTATTAAATGTGAAACTCGATGAAAAAATAATACCAAGATCTTTTGTTTCATCAACAGATTCTAAAAAAGTATATCTAATAATTTGAAATATATCAAAATTGTTGAATTTCCTTTAAATTTCCTAGACGGTAACTTTGTTTTATGTCATATTTGGCATTTGTCTAGTAGGTTAAGTTAGGTTAGCCAGGTTGCTTGGCAAATATAAGACACTCGGTAATCCTACTTGGTAGGTCCATTTTGATACCTGTATTTGATTTCCATCCCCTAACTTAGTTGCTTAAACCACTTAGATCTTTTTAAGAAGGTAACTAGCCCGCAGTTTCCAGGTCTTCGTAGAAATAATCTCTAGCGCGGCTTCTTTGAAGTGCAGGACATTCACCGACTCAATTTCTTCTTCATCTTCACAACTCCTGCAGAAATCATTGTGAGTTACACCCATTTGTCTAGTAGATAAATGTAGAATTTTACACGAAAGAATAACGCGTTAGAATTATTGAAACGTATTATAAAAGAAGCCGATCTTTAAGAACAACATATCGCACATTTCGTAATTTTTTTGTTAAAATATTCGTCCGAATGAGTTGACAATTCAAAGGTTGGTGGAGAAATTTTAAGAAACTGGTTTTGGCGAGAATAGAAAAAGGCTGGCAGATTAAAAACTGGACGTTCTGTTTTTTTGCTTTTATTTTTTATTTCGTAGTATCACAGCTAACAAAGCTAAAAAGTAATATTTTTCGGTATAACTAATTGATAACATAGGTTAGGTTAAATTGCTGCCCTTGCATTACAGGGGAAGGGGAGAGGAAAAGAGAAGGGAGATGACCAACAGTGGAGATTTACGATTGTATTAACCGTTTCAAGCAACTATTGAATTTCACCAGAATTGTGATATTTAAACCCGCAATATCCGCCGATGTAGCAAAAAAGTGTGAGCCCAAATGTTTAATCCTTTGCCCGATGAGAGCAGAACAATTGAGATCATTCCACCTCGTCCTCCAGACAGATTTTGCAGAAATAGCTGCACATAGCTACGGCTTTGTTAGCCTTAAAAGTTCTTTCGAGCGCCACCGATCTACCCGTGACCAGAAGGATTTCGCCACTTTGCACGTTTGCGAACTAGCCCAGCGTTTGCTGAGTTGACGCCAGACCCATCTTTCCAGTAACAGACCAAAGGTTCTCAAGTTAACTCCAAACCTCTCATATTGCGATGAGGTCGTCTCAAAGGTCCCTTGTCTAGCCAGCTCATCGGCCCAGCAGTTTCCCTCTATGCCGCTGTGACCGGGAACCCAAATAAGCCTAACATCGAAGAATTTCGATGCAATCGCGAGGGAAGCCAGGCATTCTCCGACTAATTTCGAACGCACAAATAAGGAGCCCAAGACCAAAATTGCCGCTTAGCTGTCGGAGTAGATATTTACCTCCTTTACAGTAATTACAGAAGCGAGCACTGTTTCCAAAATGTGGCTACTTCCAGTTGGAAAGCATTACAGAGATCCAGAGAGGCAGCCTAAATATGAGCTTGATGGGGAGCTCCTCCCAGAATACTCCCTCAACCACTCTTCCGTCCAACTTCGAATCATCCGTAAAAATTGATAACATACAAATAATTAAAATTTCATAACATAACTATGACGCGTTGGCCACGAGACTTGAGCATCAGATATCTTGCCGTTCTCAACAACTATTTGATGGCGAGTTTTCTTGAAGACCCTTTTAGCTTTTTTTGCAATTACATTGTTGTAGTCAAGAATCAATTTTAAGATTTTATTTATTTTCTGTAGTCTTTTCTGCAGAAAGATTTGCATGAGGAACATTTATTGGATTCTTACGACTTTCTTCTTTTTTTTTGATATGCATATCACTATACTGCCGGTAGTTTAAACCAGGTTTTCAATTTTTTTAATGAAGACAGCAAAAAGCGATCTTCCCGAAAATTTGACGTGATACAGGTATCTGGTGGGCACCGACCAATTCAGTAGACCTGCCTCCAACCAAAAACTAGAAGGGAAAACAAGTACCGGGAATTGTTCAATAAAACGCAAAATAATTGTTTAATCATCAAAATTTCTTTTGCCGCCTTCAAAATAGGATCCATTCATCAAAGCACCTTTTAAACGCGTTTGAAGAGATCTTCTTCAACGAATTCTCTTTAATGGCCTCCATCGACTCAAAGCGGCGTCCGCGGAGTGACAATTTAAGTTTTGGGAAAAGGAAACAGTCACAGGGGGCTAAATCTGGTGAATACGGTGGTTGTTCGATGATATTTGTCGAGTTTTTGGTCAAAAAATTGTTCACAATATGATCCTTGTGAGACGGTGCGTTATCATGGTTCAAGATCCATGAGTGTTCTTTCCATGAAGAAGAAAACGAGTAGCACGACTCTCACTTTTGACCGACTTTGGCGTGGTTTTTTATTTTTTGGGCTTCGGCTCATATGGATAGCGCCATTTAGCCGCCTATTGACTGGTTTGCATGTCAAACTCATATACCCACGTCTCATCACCTGTTATGATGCGCTGGAATTGGGTTATGAATGGGTTCAAATCCACTTGCTCAAGCATGTCTTCAGCTACCTTCTTTCGATGAATTTTGTGAAAGAAATTCAACTCTCTTGGAACGAGTCGAGCAGCTACGCGTCTCATGCCCAATTGATGGTGTAAAATGTTGCGAATTGATTATGATTGAGAGATACGCTAAGGTTACGAACTGCCCCGCTCAAACTTGAATGATGGTTTTCCAGCACCATTTCATTGACTTTGTTGACGTTCTCATCCGTTGAAGACGTTGATGGGCGGCCAAATCGGGGGAAATCTTCCACGACTTCTCGGCCCTCTGCAAAAGCATTATACCACTCGCAGACCCGTGTTTCTGATAAAGTACACTCGTCATAGGCATTCTGCAACATTTTCAAGCACAAATTTTAAGAATTAAAATATCGCAGAGCAGACTCGCGGTTGACTAATATAATTAAATGCCAAAAACAAGTTAATTGACAGATCACGCTCAAACCCTGCGACACTATAGAGGACAATTGTACCAACATTCCAGCAAAAAACATTTAGACATATGTCGGCGCTTTTTAAATGAACAATTCCCGATATTTTTTTGACAGAATGTCAATTATTTTGCGTAAAATTTTTGCGCAAATGGTTTAAAACTGTTGTTTGGTCGATCTTTGGATCCTGGGCGATGCTACGACTACCAACATGCTGATCAACTTCGATTATTTCTGTGATTTTATCGACATTTTCGACATTATCAACATTTTTTTTAACATCAGAAATGCCTGAACGGAATCGACGAAACCAAAATAGCACGTAATTAGCAACAGTTACAGTATCGGCACCATAAACACCATTCACAGTTTGAGCGACCTGGCTTGCATTTTCGCCTTTATCAAAGAAAAACTGTACCAGCACCGAATTTTCACATTGTGGGCCACCATTGTTAACACCCTCTAACTCACAACTGAATGAAACAAACAAAAACCATCACAATAATTTTTTTTAGTGTAAAATGTCATCTTGACAACGAGCATAAACTTTAAATGTAAATAATGGATTTTGCCCCCCCCCTAAACTAATATAACACAGGCTTACTATTGCTTGCGAAGGGCCGACGGTTATTAGAAAAATACTTTTTATCATTTGATGTTTCATACCCTCAGTGGGTTTCGAACCTATTTCAATCGAATGGTAAACACGCACGAACCACTTGATTACGGTGATCGTCTGCAACTGCTTTTGCAGTTCAGAAATTGCTCAGCTTGTTGCAAACACTTTCGTTGCAGCGCCTGATAGCACCTTAAGAGATGCGGGCCAAGAATAAATTGCCCGCTTGCTCTGAAAGTATTTAATTTATAATTATCTATAGATATCGCTATGTACATATTACAAGTCCATATGCCGCGGCAAACTTTTCAGAATTTCTAATTACAAAACATATTTAATTAGACTTTTGCATTTCAAATTCAGTTTTCGTCATTTCCGCATGAAAAAGGAAAAGCAAATTGACATAGTTTACATGCAGAAACTCGTAAATATGTACATACATATGTGTATGTACGTACGCAAGCCAGTATTCGTACACAAATAACTGCAATAATTCAATCGATTACAATTGAACTTGAAAAAAATGCTCTGCTTTGAACGTAGTGCCATTGCCAATGCCATTGCTGCTACGTTGTGGATTACTAACAGCTATTTAAATGGAAATGTTTTAAATAAGTGCAAATGTACATATATACATACATACGTATGCGTGTATTTGTGTGCGAGTGGTTTACTCAGGCGATAGCGTTTGAGTTGTGTTATGCGGTTGGTTATGCAATTTCCCAAACAATTTCCAGAAATTAGTAAAATTGCTCTTCATTGCACATGGACGTATGTATGTATGTTTGTTTGTATGTATATGCGTATGTATGTCCATGCATGCATATTTGTGCAATTACATTGCTAAATTATCTATTTTACGCCATAATATAAAACTATTTGAAGTGAGTATATCGAATCTGAATAATATCTGGTATTGCTGGAATGGCATTGACGCATACAATACCTATTTACCTACTTGGGTGTAATTATGGAAAAGTTATTTATATAAATATGTATATTTGTACTTCACATATTTGTCTCAATTTAAATATTGGATTCAATACTGATATTAATATTGATTGATAAATAAATATTTATACTTATATTTATACTCGTATTTATGCCGTCTGAGTGCTTCCATTTTACATATTCATTGTGAATACTACATATAATTCTAATTAACGTTTCCAATGGTTAAAACGATTGCTAAATATTACGAGGGGGGTTAAATAAGTACCCGGCTTAGAAATGAAGGCTCCATTTTTTTTTTTTTTAATTTTTTTTTTCAACATACTCTCCTCGGGTCTGTCTTCCTGCCTTCGTCTTCTTTAGATCAGATTCACCGGGAGATCTCCATTGTTTTGATTGTTGTTTCGTTTATGGTGTGTAATGATGAGCCCAGGATGCATAAACGGTGACAACTCGACGCTAAAATTTCTTCGGATCTCGCTTAAATTGCTCCAAATACTGCTTCGAAGTTAACAGCCGCATCTGCTTGTTGTTGCTTGTGAGCAATCGCACCTATCGGGCCGACAATTTTTTCATCGCCATTTTATCATACAAGATATTAATTGCCGTTCCGGTCGACACACCTATGGCGTCTCATACTTCGCGCACTTTCGTTCGTCGATCAGCGAGAATCATGTCGTGGACTCTTTGAATGATTTTTTCGGTAACCACGGCTGCCATGCGTGTGCCACGGATGTTCGCCCACGTTAAAATTCGTTGAACCAATATCTAACTGTGGTCATAGATGGCGAAGCGTCCCCATAGACAGCATCTAACTTTGCTTTTAGCTCCTCGCGCGTTTTCCCATCCAAATATAAAAAGAGAATTACCGAACGATACTGTTCTTTTTCCATCTTAGTGAAAATCTCGAAACACGTCTTACTCGAATAGCAGCCAAATCTAAACTCACCTACCAATCAGTCTGAAATTTGTTTCGCCATCGTTTGATAGATGGCAGCTCACGATGCGAACACCAACTTCCCTCAGAAACGCTCCTGTCATCAAACAAGGGTACTTATTGAACTTCCCTCGTACTAAATAGTCGATAATAATGGATTTTTATTATTTGGCGCCGTTAAAAGGCAAAATTAAGAATACTCGTATATGTAACAGGTTTTGTGTTTGAATAACTTTTTTACTAAGTAAATAAATAATAGTTTTGAGTGATGGAAATCTTTATTGTGACCTTTAAGCACTCCTTTCCTGTTTGTTTGACGCAAGTGCCACATACGATTCAGGTGCAACGCCAGTTGCAAAAAGTTTATGTAGATCTTCCGATAGGACAATTAATTTTGCGCCATCTATTACATGTATGTATAGTATTTATAAGGTGAAGTAAAAGGTTTTCTAAGTTGTTACTTGTAAAATATCGGCGTTGTCACAATTACAAAAAACAAAAATTGTGAGTGTCTCTTCGCTTCATTTTGTGGCAATGGAAATAAGATATTTGCTCTGTCTTTTTGACGAAATTAAGAGATTTGTAACAGTTCAATTACAATGCGCCAAGTCTTGGAAAAACTCCACGAAGAGGGAAGCTACACACACCATTTTTTCGTCGACTTCAAAGTTGCATTCGACAGTACGAAAAGGAGTTTCCTGTATGCAGCGATGTCTGAATTTGGTATCCCCGCAAAACTAATACAGCAATGACGGTGCTACCAGCAGCGCCGTCAGAATTGGGAAGGACCTGTCCGAGCCGTTTGATACTAAACAACGTTTCAGACAGGGGACTCTCTTCATGACTTCTTTAACCCGATGTTGGAAAGGATCGTACGAGCCGCAAAACTTAATCGCTCAGGCATAATTTTTTATAAGAGCGTAGAATTGCTGGCGTGTACCAATGATTTGACATCATCGGTCTTAACAACGCGCTGTTAGTTCTGCCTTTTCCAAACTGGATAAAGAGGCAAAGCGAATGGGTTTGGTGGTGAACGAGGACAAAACGAAGTACCTCCTGTCTTCAAACAAACAGTCGGTGCACTCGCGTATCGGCACTTACGTCACTGTTAACAGTTATGATTTCGAAATTATAAGAGGCTCCGTTTATTCAGGAACCAGCATTAACACCGATAACAGCCTTGAAATCCCACGGAGGATCTCTCTTGCCAACAAGTTCTACCTTGGACTAAGTAGGCAATTGAGCATTCAAATCAACTCTCGACGAAGAAAACTAACACTCTACAAGACTCTCATCCTGCCCGTCCTAACGTGTGGCGCAGAAGGTTGGATGATGGCAACATTCGATGAGGCGTCCCTCGGACTCGTCGATTGCCATGATTTTTTTTTAACATTTCCGGCTATGTTCGGCTTGCCGGAATATAATATTTGAAATCCCCGCTTGAAGCGATTGTGCAGCAGACCCAAACTCATAGCCCAATGGGGTGCCCTGTGGCACCCTGTGTACACTTTTCAAAATTTTAGAAGCTCCCTGATTACCACAGTACTGAAATCTTCCAGTTCATTGAAAAATCCAACTAAAATGGTAAATCTGCCTCTGGATAGAGCAGGAAATGGAACAGGAGGTGCAAGATCGTCTCTTCCTCTTCCTCATCTAGACAGCTTATGCAGAAGTCCTGTGTTTGCCTCTGACCGTGCACACTGAAATCAGTGTGCTAAGACTATGCTTATTTTGGCTTACCAGAAATTCTGTGTCTGGTACTCTTACAATTACCTCAAGGATAAGTAGTTTAGATGTTTGTAAGGGTGTGCCTTTGCCATTGTCTGTGTACGCATCAGTCCACTTGGTGCCAAATCTTTCTAGCTCACCGGCTCTGCAGTTACCCGCAACGCCACAATGGCCAAGAATCCATGTCAGCTTTAGGTGAAATGACTCTGCCATCTTGTTAAGAATTGTCGACTGCTTTGGGAGGGATTTTATGTAAATGTACGAATCATCTCCAGGTATCGCATCACATTGCACCAGTGTGACGGGTTTTATTATTGTCATCAGTTCGGCCTTCTACATTCGAAAACTGAAGGAGATTCCGAGGTGTTCGGAATATACATCTCCGCTTACCCTGCCCTCAAGCTTTGAGCCATCTCTGTATACATGGATGGACGCGCCCTACATCATCCCATTCCCACTCTTCCCTTGAGAGTAGGGGAATCGTGAACATTGTACTGGAAAGTGTAGGCGGGAGTGCATAGTCCACCAGTCTGTGAAGCTCGGAGATGCCAGCTAGGATTTTATCGTGGTCGTAGTCTGTGTTTGACCACTTACCTAAAGTGTTCAAACTTATTGCTGCACTGCGCAAGCATTCAATACTGTAAAACATTTTATTTGCCCGTCCGCTTCGGCCTTTTACCTTGGTTGTAGTGGTACTGAAGTATGCATTATAATTTCTCTGTTTTTTTCCTTTTATTTTGCAACGCTTTAAAAATGTGCCTGGCTTGACGAAACACAAAACTGTCAAAGAACTTTTTGGAAGCGTAATATCATCTTTAAATCGCTGAATAATTTGACCTAAAGACGTCTAGCGGAAGACATTCAAAACTTTTTCTTGTTGCTCTTGATGGGCGCGATAACCGCTTATGCGATTTTGGGCGAGTAGAAAAGCTTTTTACTTCACCTAATATTTGATGCCTTATGCTCCACCTAGGGACTACGGGAATATATCGTCCCCTTAGTATAACAATAGCCTATGTGCTCATAGGCTATTATTTTTTTATTGAATTTTTGGATTCTCCATCGTCTATTTTATATGTGGTCAAAATTTTGTCAAATTCTAGTTCCACAAAGTGGGTCAAAACGTCAGTCAAAAAATAATAAGTATTTACAGACATAACGAGATTTGAGTGAGAGCTACTTTCGACAAAAAGTTTGAAATTCATTTTCTCAAAACATCAAAAAATTTATAGGCTATTTTAATACTAAGGGGACGATATGTTCATATATAATATTTGTTTTTGGCTTCATGAAAAGCTGGTTGAAACGTTCAGAAAAAATTAAAAATATTTGGAAAAATTTTGATTAAATTATGAAATTAAAATTTTGAAGTCAAAATTTCCTACCTAGACAACTCTATAATGATGGAATAAGAATTCCGAATTTTCATACAGGGTAATGTTTTTATTCACATGCAAGCACAAATAAAACTTAATTAGTCATCATTTTAAACGTTTGTTGTTGAATTATTATTTTAAAAAATTTTTTCATTTATTTTTTTATTTACTTTTTTATTTATTTTTTTATTTTTCGATCTTTTATTATAGTTACACAAATTTATTTGTTTGGTTTTTTTTGTTGCTCAAATCGGGTTTCTTCACAACAATTTTCTTTGTCAGCTGTCAATGTAATAATTCAATGCCACCATGCACATACATACGTACATAGTGTTGTTTTATTCATAAATCGCTACTTTATTAACTCTGTACATACATTTCATTGCAATGTATGCATATTTTGATGCATATATATGTACAGAGAGTTGTAATCCACTCGCATATCAGAGTTGTAATTATGCTGCGGGTACAACGATTAGTAAGTTCCTGCACGAACATGAACGACGCATGTCATTTTGTGATTCTCTGTTTGATATTACTTTTTGTTCTGATACAGCCAACAACAACTATGTTTTGCACCTATGTATGCACATGTTTAATATTTATTTGTTAAAAAAAATCCATGTACTCGGTATTTATAGCGAAGTAATACTTTTAATATATAAATATTTTTACGGAGTTGCTCAATTCGGTTTGAGTTGGTTATGCTTGGTTTGGCAGCCAACTTCCAGTATCAACCAGATTTTGGCGCAAATGAGGCCAATCGCTTGCAGCAGAATGCGCTTGGCTTAATGATATGGTCAGCATGAAATGTATTTACGTGTGTATGTATGTGTGCACGTATCTGATGTTTTTATTCTTAAGCCTTAACATTCGGCGGCCGCAAGTATTAATTTTAGACTCGTAGAAGTGATTTATAAACATTGCAAAGCGCACAACCAATTTTAGTGCGCAACATTTTTCGCCTGCCGTTTACGGGAATTAACACACGAGGTAGACATAAATATTGCCTTGATTCTTAAAAAGCGTGTGTTTTCAATGGATATAAAAATTTATAACTTTGTGTGTTTCTTCGTGGAGTTTTCATGTCATACGTGCATTTGTTTTTTCGAATTCATTTTGTATAAAAAAGTGAAAAGTTAATTAAAAATTAGAGGTCAGAGCGTTTTATTTGAAAGTTCAATATGAAAAGTGTGTAAAATGATAAAAGTGCATAGCTACACACTTGAGCAACGCTTGCAAATCATTGAATTTTATTATAAAAATGCGTGTTCTGTTAAGAAAGTTTATAGTCGAAAAATCATCTTCAGTGATGAAGCTCACTTTTGGCTCAATGGCTTTGTCAACAAGCAAAATATGCGTTACTGGGCAGAAAGCAATCCACACGTGATTCATGAGGCACCGTTGCATCCCGAAAAAATCACTGTTTGGTGCGGTTTACATGCCGGCGGCGTAATTGGCCCATATTTTTTCGTTGACGAGAACGATCGCCACGATACTGTGAATGGAAATCGATACCTCGAATGATAAACGATTATTTTTGGCCGCAATTGAATGGTATGGACTTAAGACGACATGTGGTTTCAACAGGACGGGGCCACAAGCCACACAGCACACGCTACAATTGATTTGTTGAAGAGTAAGTTCGATGAGCGCATAACTTCCAGAAATGGACCGGTCGAATTGCCGCCGCGCTCGTGTGATTTGACGCCTCTAGACTATTTTCTTTGGGGTTATGTGAAGTCATTGGTCTACAGTAACAAGCCCGCGACGATTTGTGAGCTCAGAGCCAATATTGAATGCGAAATTGCTGGAATTTCGGCCGATTTATGCAAAAGAGTGGTCGAAAATTGGGTTCAACGATTGGACTTCGTAAAACGTGCACGCGGTGGTCATGCAAAAGAAATCGAATTTCATACTTAAATGTGTATGTTCAAACTCGATAATAAAAAAAATATTAGTTAAAAAAGTCAAACCGTTTGAGTTTTATTCAAAAAAAAAAAGTTGAGGCGCCCTTACTGAAAAACGCTTTAGTTCTTTCGCGTCTTCAAGACTCATGCTCTATATATACGACTGTGAAATTTTGTTCTGTTGCAAAAAATTCAGCAGATGCAGCAATATTGATGTCATAGCTTTAACTTTTATTTGTTATCATCTAACATTCTCCAAAAGCAGTGACTTATTACGTACGTTTTGTAGCATCACTGGTACTGTTCTTGAGTGAAATCAAAGGCTTAGGTGCTATATTTGATTCAGATTTTTCTTTTAATAATTACACCAACGTTATGATATCTTAATGCGGCTTTAAATTTTCTTCTTCACATCATTCATTCTAAGTTGGAATATCTTGCATTTTTAGTACCTCATCATAAATTTGCCAGTGATAGAATTGGGCATTTTCCAAAGGCCTGCCTTAAATATGCCCGTAGCTCCCTTTAATTTTCTGATCCCATGCCTTGCTATAAATTCCATCATGCGCGATTCCATGCCAAGTGATACAAGTATTTTCAACGTTATCGTCGCTTCTGCTAAAAATTGATTTATTTATGGGTTTATCACATACTCAGAGGAAACTTTTAGTGAAAAATCAGTGCAAAATATTGCTCTAACGAAGCACATACACATATAACAGTATCTGAGCGAAAGGGCTTGTAAAAAAAGATCGAGAGCGCACCTCACTAAACTACACTAAAGAGGGAGATGTTTGTTTTAGTATTTCATTGCACTCATAGCATGAAAGGCAAATGATTTGAAACACAATTGATTCGAAGGCATTCACATTGAATACAACAACACACATTTACACTTGAAGGGTACAACAGCTTAAAAACATAGCCTATGTAATTAAAATAAGGAGAGTTTACTTAATTCAGAGTTTTATTTTATACTGTAAGCATATTATTTCGTACAATAAGGGGGTTTAGCACCGCGGCCTGAATGATCTATTGTGCCCTATTCTGCATAATAAAATACATTTATGTTTAAAAGTATTTTTTTTATATGTATATAGAGTAGTTCTTATATACATATATACATATATGTAAAAAAACTAATTGTTATTATGTAAAGTTCTGCAAATTTCAACTTCGTTTTGGCCGAATGAATGAATCAAGTGTTTAGAAGGAATTTTGTTTCGCTGAACATGAATTGAGAGCTCTTGTGGGAAATGTTGAGAAATCGTAGTGTTAAAATTGCAATTTAAAATAAACCTACTTACATCATCTTCCATTGTAGCACCATTTTATTTTCTATTATTTGAATGTCTCGAGTTGCTTATGAAATTATTTCGTGTTGTAACTATTACCTCGCTCTTTACGTAAAGGGCACTGAAAGTTGTTATAAGAGATCAGCAATTAATGACTTAAAAGAGAAGAATGAACTTTCTTGCCTCTCATCTCTTGTTAAAATTTCTTGTCGATTAAATGTTGATTGTCTGCAAAACAAAAGACAGACCACAAGCAATGATTCAATAGAATGAATCGTGTTGCTTATGAGATTTTCTCGTGTTGTAACTGTGTGTACTCGAAAGGCAATGAAAATAGTTATATGCTCAGCCATTCATGCTTTAAAAGAGAAGCCTCTCAACTCTTGTTAACATTTGTTGTCGATTGTGAGTTGATTGGGCTGCTAAACCGAATCAAAGCTAACATCGGCCACCGCACTGAATCACACTGAATTACTCAGTGTGCAGAGAAAAACGAATGAGCTTGTGCAGGAGTTTACTGTGTGCGATTTTATGTTCCTTAGTGTATGTTGTTTTATCGAAAATCCACACCAATCCTGCATTATTTGCCCCATTAAGCATTTTTTTATACATATATATATATTCAATGAGTAGTAGATTGAGGCTTTAACTATTAATTACATTAAACCACAATAAAATATATATCACTTACTCACACATTGTGGTTTTTGCAATAAATAACATTTACATTTCTGCGGTGTAGAATAATTTTCAAGCATGCGAAAAGTGGAAAAAAAGTTATTATTTTCGGAAAAGAAAAGAAACTGCTTGCTAGGGTTAAAATTCCTTAGCATTTTACATTTGTTTCATTGGAAAAGTGATGAGAATGTATGGATACTTTTATTTGCCTAATTGCCTTAATGAATATCTGCATTTTTATGTTCAATAGTGTAAGTTGTTTTATCAAAAATCAGTAGCATTAAATGTAGCATGGCTGAATGGGCACCTGTAATGACTTTCCCATACGGCATTTTTTGGTTCTTAATAAAAAATGATATTACAATTCATGCACTTTGAAAGATCTGAGAATTAAGGTATTGTAACATCTCAGTCGCTTGCTAATATCACCTATCAGAGTTATGTTAATACAAAATTTAAACATTGTGTTGCCTATTTCCGACAAACTTTTGTTAACTCAGATTCTAAGAGTAGGAGAATAGATGCACCTGTGTTGAAAGGGTGTTCTGAACAAATTTTATCAGTTTGGCCTTTGAAGTACTCAAAAGATTATTGAAGTATTTAAGCGCGTATTTCATTCAAATTAATTATAAAGGTTGGCCAAAAAGTCTTGCGGTATTTTTATTGAATTTTCAATTGTTCATAAAACTGGTTATAATAATGCGATTTAAGTCAAATATGCGCCGTTTTGTTCGATGACGAGTTCCCAACGAGATGCCAACTTCATAATGCCCCTCTTATAGAAGCTCGCTTCCCTATTGTCAAAAAACTCGGAGAGCCAATTTTCACAGGACTCTTTTGTGGACAACTTCCGACTACCAAGCTCGTTCGCCATGGACAGAAATAGGTGGTAATCACTTGGTGCGAGATCCGGTGGATGCAAAAGAACCTCCCATCCGAGCTCCTGGAGCTTCTGGCGCATCACCAAAGATGTGTGTGGCCTGGCGTTGTCCTGATGGAAGACAATTCGGCCTCTGTTGATTAAAGATGGCCTCTTCTGCATGAGTGCTGCATTCAAGCGGTCTAGTTGTTGGCAGTAAAGGTCCGAATTGAGCGTTTGGCCATAGGGGAGCAGCTCATAGTGGATGATTCCCTGCCAATCCCACCAAACACACAGAAGATGCTTCCTGGCCGTCAATCCAGGCTTGGCCACCGTCTGGGCAGCTTCACCGCTTTTCGACCACGACCGTTTGCGCTTCACGTTGTCGTAAGTGACCCACTTTTCATCGCTAGTCACCATACGCTTCAAAAACGGGTCGATTTTGTTGCGATTCAGAAGCGATTCGCATGCATCCATACGGGCAAAAATGTTTTTTTGCGTCAAGTCGTGTGGCACCCATACATCGAGCTTCTTTTTGAATCCAAGCTTCTTCAAATGGTTTATAACGGTTTGATGACTCATGCCCAGCTCTTGGCCGATGCTACGGCTGCTACTATGCCGGTCTCTTTCGATCAATTCAGCGATTTTATCGCAATTTTTGACGACAGGCCTTCCGGACCGTGGCGCATCTTCGATCACCTCTGCACCAGAACGAAAACGTTGAAACCATCGTTGTGCGGTGGAAATGGAAACTGTATCGGGTCCATAAACTACACAAATTTTATTGGCAGCATGAGATGCATTTTTGCCTTTATCGTAGTAGTACTGTAAAATATGCCGTATTTTCTCTTTATTTTGCTCCATGTTTGCGACGCTATAGCTCACGAACAACTGAAAGCAAACAACAATTAATCAAACACGTGTTAGCACGTGAAAAGAGCTTTCCGTGAACCGATGCGACGAATACAACTAGAACTACGCGCTTGCAAAGACAAGCTTGCGGAAATACCGCAAGACTTTTTGACCAACCTTAAGTGGTAACCATTTAAGTATTTTTTCAGTGAAATTTTTTGGAATAGCTTAAGTTTCACCCTATATGGTAGCACGTCAGTCCCATTCTCTCGGAAAGCATCGATTTTAGTATTTTCCGCATGACTTTTAAGATATTAAAATATAGTACAGTATAGCTCTGATAAAAAATTCACTTACATTCTTTTACAATTTTTCGGGCTTCGTGGTCAGGTTTTTATCCCACAGATATATCTATTTATATTTTGTGGTAGTGAACATAAAATAAGTTTAGCAGGAGAAAAGTTTACCATCTAGAATTTAAGGATTGCCTCAAACGCGAAAATCAGTAGAGAACCCCGAATCCTCGTAACTTTTCTAACATCAAAAAGCAGTTGTAAATTTATGAAAAACATGAAATTTTCTAAAATAAAATAACAAACAAAAAAACTATCTAGAAAATTGAGTAGGTAACAGTAATTGAAAACACCTGAAAAGAGCTTGCGTACCGTATTTGAATGAAATTTCACTTTAATTTTTTAACACACCTCGTATTTCGAGCTTCATTTAAGTGTGGTTTGTGTATTGGTTAATAAATTGATACAATTCGGTATTTAAATTTTTCGAGACATTTTGAATGCTGCTTTCATATTTTTTTTATTATACAAAGAAGCTCGAATTGAACTGTGAAATTTCTGAATTTCTTTGGTTTGTTTAGTGGAATGCAAAAAGGTGCGTTCCATAAACAAACAGCCAAGAAAACTTTTCACTTTAAAGAGACTGCCTTGAGCGAAAAGCAGTTAGCTAAGTTTTATGATCATAACTACTTTCCATGAATTGAAGTTGCGGAATTTGGGCCTCTTTATGCTATGAACTAATAGATTTACTAAAAAATACAATAATAACAGGAAAAATAATATATCCACCCTATTTGGATTTATAGAAAAAAAAAATGTTTATTTTGTTAATTGGAACAAGTTGGCATAAAAACTAAACAAAGTTGGTTATATTCCTAAACTTTAGTTTCGACTATTATGGTATTATGCCTTACGACTACAAATATGTATATCGCAAAAAGTCCTATGTATTATATATTATAAAAACAATCTACATATTTTCTTTCGCAAGCAATTATTCATTTCGTCCCTTCTATTTTCAATGCAGGTTGCATCCAGTGGCAGTGATGAGAGTAAAATTTCATTTCAAACCAACGCCATAGCAGCAGAACCTACGCCCAGTGAAAAACCCAAAGAAGTCGAAACACATAGACCACCGATAATGATTTCCGCACATGACGATGATGATCCCTATGCGCATAGACCAGACCGTTATCCGCTTTCGCAAGTGGATTTTGATAGGGTGAAAACGCCATTTATAATTGGTATCTGGATACTTTCGGCGAGTGTAGCGAAAATTGGTGAGTAACAAAATGAAATAAATAAAGCACACACAAATATGTAAGAAATGGGGGAGTAGAAACTTAAATAGAGTAGATGTGAAAAAAAGAAACACAAAAAACAGGAAATTTTTCAACAGATGACATAAAATGGAACAAACTGCCATAATCTGTAATAAAAATTGCCAACTATGTAATCAAATGATCGAAATAACTTTAGAATGAAGAGTAAACAATTTCTACAAGCGTTAATTACATTTAATGGAAATTGTTGTGTTATAGTTTTAGTTATAAAAGGTTAATGCCCATCATTAGAATAAATCGGCATTCGATTTTCTCATGTTGTTACTTTTCAACAAACACAATTTGCAAACGAACGCTTGGAATAATGCGTAAAGAAGCAAAAAAAAGCTCTTGTGCGCCTGAAAGTATGCTAAAATATAATTTTCTTTCTATGTAATGACTGTCTTGCGTGTTTGCGTGGTTGCGAGACTTAAATTTCCATACTTCTATTGATGACGTTGGTTAGGTGTTTGCACACTGGAAATTGTGTTCAATGCTAAACAAAAAGCAAATACGATAAATGCAATAACCTCACTGCCAAAATCTACAATAATATTGCTGTCTGTGCACTTTTTGCCTGTGTATGTATGTATGTGTAGGAATTTACTTCCATGCTTTGTGAGCAAAAAATGTTCAAACTTCGTCTCCACCTCCTTACAAACAGCAGCTGCCAATGAAAACCAGTGTGTCCTTTCTCGCTGGCAAATTTCGAATTATGTTTGCACATATATATGTATGTGTGTGTAAAGTGTTGGAATATAGTTGTGCTTTGCCATTTCATGCCATTTGTGCAAAATAGTTTGGTCGCCGACTTTGTTCTTGGCTTTCGCATTTCATTTCAAGGGCGTTCATGTAGCCCACGCCACAAACTAACAACTCATAACACCCAATTTTTTTGATTGCGTGTTTATATTTAAAATGTCAGTGTGAGCCCATGCATGCATGCGTATGTGAATACCTAAACTTTTACACTTGCCAACTTTCAAGCTTTGTTGTCTGGACTTGACGGGTGTGGGTGTTTGCATGCTAACAAGCGGAATTTGCTTTGTTTTTGCACTTTCTTCGTATAATGTTTTGTTGTTTCAGTGCTTAAATAGAGTGCTGCCGAAAACTCAATGGGCAGGATTTTGCAAATCGGCTATTTATTTTTGGCTATGCTTTCTAATCGATTTCTTGGATTTATGCAGCGATTTTCAAGGAACATTTAAGCTTTACTAAGTACAGAATTTCTTACTTTCCTTCATTAGAGTACACTTGGGTTGAGCAATGAATGAAGACGATTAGATTTAAATTATTATTATCAACTTGCTTGCAAAATAAATAATTAAAATATTATTTCTCTTGTAGAAAGTTGAAAGTATCGATTTTTAGCACTCACGAAGTTTTCGTGTAAAATATTTTGCATTTCCAACTTTAGAGGGAGTAAAGATTGAATTATTTCGAATGAAATTTATGGGCTAGATCATAAATTTCTGAACTATATCCTCCCATGTTTCTTAACCGAATAAAATAATTTCTTTTCTGAGGTATTAGTTATATGAAAAAAAAAAAAAATTGAAAAGTAGACCCGATAGATGGCGCCAGCTAGAATGCGCAGGGCGGAGAAGGTTTCGGTTTTGCAATAGTTACGGAGAAAAATATATTCATTTTCTCTCTTTCACTCTCTAGAAACGTTAGGTTATCAAAAAAAAAAAAAATGCTACTAAATATGAAATGTTAAGCCAACCGGAGAAGGTTTATAGGTACCGACTAGAGCCTCAAGTTTTAAAAATGCTGAAAAATCAGTATTTTTCCGAAATTGATATGGAGTAAAATAGAAAACGTATATATCGGGTGTTTCTTTAGCTGCATGGGAACTATCAAAATCAATAAATATGATTTGACAGTTGAAGATGGCAAACTGTGTTGACATTTCTGTTCACTAAGGTGGTGTTCTTCTTTTCACACATGTAGGTATATAGGCTTGAGTCATGATTCAATGATAAAAGGTTTGCTCAGTAAGCAGCTTTCTCGATCTCTCTTGACAAATCGGCTTCCTTAGCAAGATAATGGGTTGCTAGCTCTAGAAATTTTTAGTAAAAGTGGAAAAGTAAAATTTCATTTTCAAAATGGTCTGCTTACGAGCAACAACTCATCGGTATGTTCAGGACTATAGTAGTATGACCTGAAATACATACCTACCGCTTAAGTCAGAACATAATAGAGTTACGTCGATTACTCTGGGATCGATGAGTGGAGAATTTACAAAGCTTTATTTCTTATGATATGGTGATTTAGACGGAATTCATATTTTGCAAAGAGCTAGCATTTCCCAAAAAGTTACAACAGGGAGAATAATTGGATAGTCCCGACGCGATCGGTAACATTGCATACTTCATTATAAAAAAGTTGGGATTGACTGAACCTGTTTCCAATGAGCCCACCTTCCCCTGGATTAATGAAGTGTCCAGAGAAGGCTTAGCAAAACACAGTACCATCATGAAAAAGCTCGTCATAAAAAATCATCTGCCGGAATCGGCTTAAAACTGTAGGTCCTTCCATTTGTGGAACAACAACAAGACGCGCGCTACAAATAGGAGGAGGATCTCGGCCAAACACCAAACAGAATTGTACGTGCCAATTATTTACTTCCCTTTTAACAAAATAGTTTCATATTGGCGATCGGTTTTAAATTTTATAATTAATTCACAAAATAAAATCTGGGATTAGGTGAAATAATTTCTTCTTTTATGATAATATTAGACTTGGCAATTTCCGCTAATATTTGTACCATTATTTACATTCAAATTAAATTAATTAATTAAAATGTATTTTTTGAACCGTTCGCAGTTTGCTTCCATTTAAGTTAGAAAATACTTTTTTGCTACCATTTTAACCAAAAAGGATTTAATTTGTTACACTTTATTCTCCTTCTTAAATACAACCTTTTGTA
The DNA here is from genome assembly GCF_028408465.1 of Anastrepha ludens. Classification (NCBI taxonomy): domain Eukaryota; kingdom Metazoa; phylum Arthropoda; class Insecta; order Diptera; family Tephritidae; genus Anastrepha; species Anastrepha ludens. The sequence continues at coordinate 74,071,353 of NC_071501.1, forward strand.
AGGGAGTGTCAAAAATCGAATGTCACTAGTGCGCAAACCTTTAATAATGGAATCCTGGCCTGGAGTATGAGACGTAGATTGAACATTTAAAAAATTTTTTTGTTTAATTTTGAGATGAATTCAGTGCTGAAAATTACAGGGTTTGAAATGAAATATCTTCGGTTCTCATTAATTGTTTTGTTTTTTATAAATATTTGGCTTTTTTCCTTTTTTGTTTTTGGTAAAAAATAAAATTTCTGCATATCTAGAATTTCTTTTTTGAAATTACTCAATGGTGAAAAATAAAGTTTTTTGAAGTGAAATATCTTTTGTTCTTAGTTTTTGTTTTTAATTTTTATAAAAATTTGGTTTTTGCTTGTATTTGGGCAAAGTATACCTTCTGCTCAAATATGAACGAGACGTTATCAATAAAACGGTCCACGGATGACATATGGCAAAAATAAATTTTTTGTTTTTTGGTAGGTAGCTTGCATGGCAAATTTCACGGTGATATGTGACATAGTTTGTTTTCTGTGCTACTGTAAACAAGTCAAGCTCGAGTGTGTACACATTTTTTCCTACATTTGTAAATTGTTGTTGTTTTTGTTTTGTGGAAATTTTTTTGTGTTTGTTTTGTTTCTACAGAAAACAAAAATATTTTTTCTACATTAAAACTAAAATTTTTTTGGAAAACATTAAATTTGAATGAAAGTTTTTTTTATTCTACAGATCTAAAATATAAAATAAAAAAAATTCGATAATTTAAGCATAGCATTTCTATACTTGTTTTTTTGTTTGAGCAAAACCAATTTCTAAATTTTTTGAAAATAAACGTACATACACATACTATATATTTTTTTGATATTTTTTGACAAACACTCCTCTGAGTTTTTTTAATAATAAAAATTACTACGATCAGTAGTCCCTGCAAGCCCTCTTTTCAAGTTTTTTTCAAAACCTTAAGTTTTTAACGTTTATGGAAAAAAATGTGGTAATTCTATACTATCAAAACCCCTCAGTTTGTTTTTGTAATAATAACGTAGGCTATGATTAGTAATTCCTGCAAGTTTCGTAATGAAATTCCTATAACTTCTACGTACAGCGAATTAATGAAAAATATCACTCTTGCGAACACCAACCCAGAAATGGGCATATGTTCTTGTTGCGATGCTAGATTAGTTCAATTTACCTTTCCCTGATAAAGAGGAAGGTATGCCGTTAATATTGGAAAATAACATCAGGCAAATAACAAACACGTCCACGCTTACAGGACAATATCCTTTTCATGAAAATTTCCAAAACCGAATAGCAAAGTGGCTGCCCTATGTCCTCGATAGCCTCACGAATTCCATCTTTGAGGTCTTGAATCGATTTTGGGCTGTTGGCGTAGACCTTCTCTTTCACGTGGCCCCAAAGAAAAAAGTCATAAGGTGTTAAATCACAAGATATCGGTGGCCAATTGTGATCACCTCTTCGAGAGAGATAACATGGTCTGGAAACTGTTCCCGTAGAAGATCAATGGTTTCGTTGCTTGTGTGGCAAGTAGCGCCGTCTTGTTGAAAACAAACGTTGTCCAGATCAATGCTATCCAATTCCGGCCATAAAAAATCGTTAATCATCTCTCGATAGCGATAGATAACACCTGTTATTGGAAAACCCTTTATTAGATATTGCAGCTGTCAGAAACATGAATAACTACGTTGCTCATACAAACAAATAAATCAATTATGTTATTGCTCTGTTAGTGCATTCTGTTGTGTGCATTATGCAAAGACGCATTTTGCTCGATAAATATTTTTTGCTCGGAAATAATGGGAATGAGCCAGACCTGTCTAATATTTATCGTCTATGTTTGTGAATAAATGCCTGTTTTTTTTTTCTTAAAACCAAATATTGAACTAAAGGCATATTAAATATATTTGCTTGACAGATGTTTCTTAATTAGATCTTTTATTATATTTCATTGCGGGCATTACAGTTAATACCTTTTTAGAATTTGAATTAGAGACATAATATTTGCATTTCAATTACTTCTAGAGATACGAGTGAGGCGCATTAAAGGGAGTGGCACTAGACCAACAATAACGTTTTGTACAGTAGAATGTCACGACAAAAGAAAGTAGAAAATAAAAATACGAGCTATGTTGCACAGGCGACGCGCAGTTGGAGTTAGAAGCATACGACGATGGTCCGAATAGAATGGACTTTTGTCATTTCATTTTATGCTAACATCTTAACGAACACCTCAAAACCATAAAAAAAAAACAAAAAAAAAAATCAGCTGGTCTACTGATTCCTCTTTTAATAGATTCGGTAGTATAGGGTACAAGTCAAGGCGAACTAAGTACTGAAAGTGGTGCCGTTAAAAAACAGTTACTTTATTCTGACGTCAGCTTCCTTCGCAATACAAAACAAACAATAGTAGGAGAAATTATATCTTCTTTTAAGCGATTTTGGCTGAGTTTAACAAAGCGCGCCAGTTGTTTCTTTCTCGTGCTAACCGGCGCCAGTTGGACACACCAAGTGAAGCCAAGTTCTTCTCCACCTGATCTTTCCAACGCAGAGGAGGCCTTCCTTTTCCTCTGCTATCACCAGCTGGTACCGCATCGAATACTTTCAAAGCCGGAGCGTTTATATCCATTCGGACGACATGACCCAGCCAACTAAGCCGCTGGAACTTTATTCGCTGCACTATGTCTATGTCGTCGTAAAGCTCATACAGCTCATCGTTCCATCACCTGCGTTATTCGGCGTTGCCAACGTGCAAAGGTCCAAACATCGCTTTGCTTCTTTATCCAGTTTGAAGAAGGCAGAACTAACAGCGCGTTGTTAAGGCCGATGATGTCAAATCATTGGCATACGCCAGCAATTGTACGCTCTTATAAAGAATTATGCCTGAGCGATTAAGCTCTGCGGCTCGTACGATCCCCTCCAACATGAGGTTAAAGAAGTCACACGACAGCGAGTCACCCTGCCTAAAACCTAGATTGGTATCAAACGGCTTGGAGAGGTCCTTCAGTGAATGGCTTAGTAATATTATTGTTGTTTGTTTGCGTTTTTATGCGAAAGACGCCTGGCTAGAAAGTATGTGTATGTGCGTACAATTTCTTGTGCTTGGTTGTACCCATTGCTTTCGCCTACTTTTTTTCTTCATAAACAAGTAATCCCCCTCCTTTTGTTTATTTATTGATGGTCTCTTCTTCGTGCATAGGTTACGTTTGGTTCGGCGATCGATTATAATACTAAACAAGCCTAATTGGGCTGTTAAAATATCTTCAATTAATATAAATACCATTAAACCATTTATTTAAAGTGGCACAAAGTTCGGAAGTGAATTAAAACTTTCATATGTTTCATATTGTAACCCCTATTGTGCGATTATGAATTCCAATCCGCGTGCGTTTTGTTTGGTGATTAAATGAAACTCGTACGCAATTGAAATGCGTTCCATGCTTACCACATTGGCGACGAAAATCTGAAACTTAAATTTTAGCTCTATTCAATTTTAGAAGCTCTGGTTGGAATGCTACAGTATGAATAATGGAAATAAAAATAAATGCGGGGTTATGAAATGATGGGCATGCCACCAAAACCGAAGTGGCTATGCTCGTATAAATAAATGCGTGAATTGTCAAATGCAATTTTCATTGCTGGTATAGGGTGCATTGCTATACAAAATATCCATACAAAACGCAAGTGCGTTTTTCCGAAAATCGGGTTTTTAATTTGAGGTTTACGGAATTTAATATTTTCCTACCTCAGTATTTAAACGACAAAAGCAAAGAAGCATAATCCAAATTGGTGTAGTCGTTACACAAGTATAGAGTACAGGTAGCCCTCCTTCAACACGGCTCTTATAACACGCTTCGTAAATAGGACGAACCCTCCTACAACACGCTTTCGCTCTAACACAATAAGAAAATTGCAAAAACCTCTGTAAAGTACTGTACTTCTACAGCCGCGGTGAGGCTTGCCGTCTTAAGGATACAGTTTTGCCACTGAAATGTTGGCGAAATTATTTCTTTTCATCTCCGTGGTCTGAAAACAAGAGTGTCTCCCGGTGGTAGTCGACAGTCTGCGTTGAGCGCGATGTGTTAAAGAATAAGTTTTTAACATAAAAAAAAGATCGTTCTATAGGAAATTTATTACTTTAGAAGTAAAGAAATATTTTTATTTTTTTTATTTTTATTTTTATAAAGGTTTACATAACAATAAAATTATTATACAAACTGAAAGTAGTGCAGCGCTAGCATCGGCGGCTTTCGGCTGAAATAAATCTTGGATCTTCTATTGAAAGGAGAAAAAACATCTCACATTGGAAACAGTCTTAATTTGAATGAAGCAAAAGTCCGGACTAGCAAGAGAAATGGAAAAGGAAAAAGAAGTGCAGTGGCACTCAGCATTAGGATTGATGATTATTTTCAAAGAAATACTCCATTAGATGGCAATATCATCACAAAAAACGCACTAAAAATTTAGAAACAAATTAAAGAACAAGGAGAATGAATCCTCTGTGAACACAGATTTTGTGGCAAGTAAAGATTAGTTGAAAAAATTCAAAAAGCGTTTTGCAATTCATAGCATAAGAATTTGCATCGGCGGCTGATCATGAAGCCCCTAGGTCGTATTCAAAAACAAAAATAATTACATTATAGAAGAGCAGGAATACACAGCAGATGAAGTTTTCAATGCCGACGAAACTGCGCTTTGGTGGAAAAAATGCACAGTAGAACCTTTATATTGTAAAAAGAAAAAAACAGCACCCGGGTTTAAAGATCGTCTAACGCTCCTTTTGTGCAGTAATGTATCGGGGGACTTTATGGCAAAACTCTTGCTAGTTTATTGATATTTAAATCCTCGTACACTTAAAGGCGAAAATAAAACATCTTGCGGGTATTTTGTAAAATCCCAAAATCTTCGTACTATATAAGAAGGACTTTACAGTGGATTTTGAAAGTACCCCACCCAAAATAAACTTATGTAATGAAAGCTTGGAAGAAAGCAACTGTATCAACATCATATCTTTGGCGCGGAAAAAACTGAACACATCAACTTTAAATGCGTGCTGGAAGATAAAATACCTATATTCAGTTGAAATAGAAAACGTGCCTGAATCGGCAGATTAGAACTTGCTAAACTAATCGGAGGCGAAGGATATGTCTAATGAGGACGTTCAAGGTTTTTTGTTGGAAGGAGAAGTTGACGAAGCGAATTTGATGGAAATGGCATCCGAATGAAATCAATTCTGGCGACACTAGCACTAATGAAGACTATGCAGTTAATAATTTAACATTAATAAAAATAAAAGAAGGCCTAAGCTTAGCTGAAAATCTCGAGTCATTTTTCTTGAATGCGTACCCTTCTACTAACAAAATGGTGCGGAAGCGCTAGTTGGATTCAGGATGAATCACCACTCTAACCAACCAACCCTTCTACTGGGAGAAGACGAAAATTCAAAAGGAAGCTGCAAAACTGTCTAGCTCCATACCGAGATATTTACAATGACCTGGTAAGAAGCAGCAATCAAAGTATAATTACAGATATTTTAAGAGGGAAGAAGATGCAAGAACTTTAAATGAAGAAAAAAGTTCTGAAAGTGAAGGCGACATCATTCCACCGAAAAAACGTTCTCTCAGTGACGACGCAGAAATTTATGAAAATAGAGTTGTGTTAAATTAAAATAATATTTTTTTGTTGAACATACATTTATATTTTTAATAAGAATCAAGTTGTTTATGTAGAACTGAAAAAAATTGTTTTTAATATATTAAGTTTTCGAAACAGAACCCCCGTTTTTTTACTGGCACTGGGTCTCACACAACACGGTATTTTCGAGGAACTTATCCACCGTGTTATAGGAGGGTTAGCCGAATTTAATTTTTTTTATTTCGAAATAGTGGCGAGCATAGCTGAGGGCATTATGATGTTTTTAATATTATATTTAAAATATTTCAGGAGTTAAATTTTGTTTGCTATTTTTTTAAATTTGAATTCTTTAATAAATACCATACAAATCAAAATTTGAAATTTGATATAATATTTAGAAAAATTCAACAACTTTTTAGTCTGAATTCTTCGAAAATTTTCCACGCACAGTTTTATAAACGTTTTATTTAACGTTGATTTAAAAATTATTTTTTTTTTGTGATTTCTCTTCCTGTTTTTTTTTTTCATAAAACAAATGCAATTTATAAAAACTGGAGTTTATTCATTTTAATTTTTTTACAAATTGTCTCACGCATTTTTTTCCCTAATTAATTTTTATGAGAAATACAGTGCAAAAAGCCGTCAGAAAAAAATACTAAAAATTCATGCGATTTTTTTGCCGCTTAAAACTTGCACTTATTTTATTAAAATTTCATGAGCCATGTAGCATCTCGTATATGATGATGCTCGGACAAAATAAGCCAACATCAGACAAACTGAAAATTGGCGATTTTTCTATTGAAATCCTGGAATCCTTTACCTAGTTAGGCTACAAACTGAGTAGAGGCAATTCAACAAGCCTCAGATGAGAGAATCCAAGGAGGAAACAGATCGTACAAATCGTTTAAATTGAAACTACTAAGCAGACAATGCAAATTGATTCTGTACAAAACCATCAACATACCAGTCTTATGCAATGGCGCTGAATCGTGTACGCTACCTGAAGCAGATAAAGCGAAACTGCAAACCTTCGAATGAAAAATACTCAGAAAAATGTTGGGAGCAATCAAAGATCACGGCGAGTTGCGTAAATAGTAAGGCGGATAAATGGCGAAAATATTATGCGATTCATCAAAGCGCATCGGCTAAGTTGGCTGGTTCATAAAACAAGAATGGACGGTATGAGGGCCCAGAAGAAAATTGTATAGGCCAGAGCGTTTAACACTAGAGCAAGAGGAACAAGAACAATATGAGCCGACGAATTAGAGGACATCAATAAACTTGGGATAAGGAAGCGAAAAAAAGTCGCAAGCGATTGAGATGTATGGAGGTCCCACGTGCAGCAGGCCAAAAGTCACAAAGTTCCAAAAGATGATGACGATGATGTTATTGCGTATGCGAAATTTTTCTAAAGATTCAGACTTAAAAATGCAGATTCAATGAAAATTTGTTGAATTTGTTTTTCATTTTGTATGATGTTTGGAAGTTTCTTTTCAAGTGGCTTTCATTAAAGAATGAACAATATTTAAAAAAAAAGTAAAAAAAAATCAAATTTATCGAATATCATCATAGTTTTCTTCCCTGACCGTAGAAGAAAGATTACGTAATTAACGTTTTTTAGAGTGAGGCTATTTTTTTAACGTAAAAATCAGAGATTTCCCAAAAATATTTTGCAGAATGCTAAAAAATGGAATAATCGGAGAAAAAAATGTGAGCAGCTTATCTTCTGTACCCTCTGTGTACATTTGCTTAATCTCCTGAGATCATGGGACCTTTTTTCTAACCTGCGTATTTAAATATCGCAGGAACAATACAGCATATACAAGGTGACTTTTTTACTGAATAAAAAAAATTATTTTGAGTGATGGAAATCTTTATTTTGTTCTTTACGCGTTCCCACTGCTTGTCTGTTTGTATACTGCAGTTGTCTAACTCAGAAGTGTCGTATATCACTGACGTACGGCGCTTTGCTAGGATTTGCAAAAATTATCAATATTCCGATAGGGTGATTAATTTTGCGCCACCTTATATATTGGTGCACTAAATACTATACAAAATTTTGAAAATTTTTGTATATTGTCATCTAATTCATAATCGACATCGTCTGGTGGGGTAATATAATGTAAGCAAATGTACAATTATACAAGTACAATTGGCGCTTACACTCTTTGTTGGGTGTTTGGCCAAGCTCTTCCTCTAATTTGTGGTGTGTATTGATGCCTTTCTACAGTTTTACGCCGCCTCCGACTACCTATACTTTTTTTATGAGAAGATTTTTCATGGCAAAAATACACTCGCTAACTGCTAAAACTTTTTCCATAATTTTAGCGTTCGTACCCACAGTGGGTTTCATAGTCAGGCACTAATGAAAGGTAGTCACGCACAAACCCATTCGGGGCACATTTATTTCATTAGCATACTGACCAACATCCTCCTCATTGCGCGAACTATCCACTTTTGCTTGCAATTCCCAACTTTTTTTTTATTATTTTTTGAAGTGATAAATTTGTTATTAAATACCAACCAAAATATTTTGTAATTTTATTTGCTTGCACTTCTTAAAACAGCTGATTTCAACTGCCTTTTAGGGGGAACAAAAGGTTGCCATTAATAATAAAAATTTCACGTCGATCAAGAATTCATTTCAGCCTATTGGGTATTCAAGTACCCATTGTTGATCTCAGGTATGGTAAAAGTGACAAATCTAAAATTTCGTAAGGTAACTTCCTTCCTACTTAGATAAGCGTCTCTAATATATTAAGATATTTCTCTTTCTAAATTTTTATAAAATTTTTTGAAAATTTACTTACATTGCCGGTGCTCTAATAACATACATATTTTAGCTTTGATTTAAAGACTTGAGTAATTTAAAGACTTGCACGATGATCCAAAAAGTTTGTTCAAATTAAGTCTTTTAAAATTCATGGAAGAAAATAATATTCAAGTAGATAAATAGATAAGTGACATTGGGGGTGTGTACTTATTTTTCTCTTTGGCAAGCACACGTGCTTATGTATTAGTAAAGTAGCGTGAAGAATTATTTTTTAAAACTTTAATCGATATACATAGGTACATACATACATTCATATTTTTTACTGGCCTTTATGATTATATTTACATGTTTGTGTGAATTCTGATTGATTCAAATGCACTTGTTCTACTTCTGCAGTTATTTCTGTTTTAAAAATCCTCATCAATTTTTTATAGACATTTTGAACATATTTTCAGCATTGACCTGATTACTAGGCAGTTTATCATTGGCCTGCATTTTGATGATGAAAACATGCCATTTCAGCAGATACCCGTAACTAAAACACTTTTAGCCACCTTTGCCACTTGTAAGCGTAACAATTTACTTACTTTTATGCACCCTAGTAAAAAAGAACACTGCCTCATTAAAGTACTGGTGCTATTGCATACATTTTTCGACTGTTTTCAAATTGGTTCAAAAATGGTGAAAAAGAGATAAAAGTGGTAAATTAATTATTTATGTACCTAAAGTATTACAAAAAATAAAGGGTTTTTTAATAAGAGGTGTTATTATAAGATTCGAAGAAAAATGCTATTTTTTAATAATATATATTGTAAATAATCGGATGTTTATTTCATTATAAAGGGGAAGGTATCCGTTAATAGTAATATAATAAAACTAAGCAGTACTCAAATGTTAGCCCTATGGTAAAGTGGAGTTAAACGCATTTTACTTATCGCTGGTTTGCTGGGGGAGCGTCTTAACCAAAAAAAAAACAATTTTTTTTTTACAACTAGGCAGAAACGAGTATCAGCTCCTCTTTTATGCTGAACAAGAATTTCATTGTGATATATACATAATAACTGCATCTCATCGACTTTACTTTTACTTAGAGAGACATAACTGAGCAATTCCGTGCCAAGTGAACCAAGAATTTTGGGCATGGTTTTAAATTTTACTGGAAAAATTTTATAAAATTTTTTTTAAGTCAAATGTGTTCAGTTTTATACATTCCTATTTTCTGTTAATTTTTTCTTTTCTTGTTTAGAATAAAATGTACTTAAACAAAATTTTGTTTGATAAAAAACTCAATTTTTTCGTTACAAATGTTTGGGAAACTTTTCTGTCATTTGTGACAGCCAACACCCTTAAGATATTTCTCTTATTTTTTTTTATTAATAGATTTTAAGTCTTGAGATTTATTCAGTACTGGTAATTTTGGTAGGCAGTTTTTTTTTAAATTAAATATGTTGAGTTTTGTGACTTTATTTTATTATAATTTTTGTTTTTTTAATTTAATTTCCTGTTTTTATTTAATTTGTTTTGAGAAAAATGTAATTTTTTCTGAAAAATACCTAACCTCTCCTTAGATATTTTTCTTATTCTTTCATTAACAACTGAGACTATGCTAAGTCTAAGTCTGAAAGTCTTGAGATTTGTTCAATACTGATAATTTTGGTAGGCAGTTTTTTAAAGTCAAATATGTTGAGCTTTATAATTTTTTATTTTATTTTTATTTATTTTTTATATTTATTTGTTTTTTTTTATTTTTTAGAAAAAAATATGTATTAAAAAATTTATTTCGAAAAAAATTTAATTTTTTCGTTAAAAATTTGTCATTCGAGAAAAACACCCAATCTTCTCAAATATTTCCTAATTTTTTTCTTTAATAGCTGAGACTATGCTAAGTTTAAGTCTGAAAGTCTTTAAGTCTTGAGATTTATTCAAAACGGATAAGTTGGGTAGGCAGTTTTTTTAAGTTTAAATATGTTGAGTTTTATAATTTTTTATTTTTAAAATTTTTTTTGTTTTTGTTTTTATGTTTATTTCTTGTTTTTTTTTTTATTTATTCATTTTTTTAAATTTTTTTAGAACAAAATATGCGTATTAAAAAAAATTTGCTTCGAAAAAATTTAATTTTTTCGTTAAAAATGTGTCTTTGTCATTTGTGAAAAATACCCAATCCCTCCTCAGATATTTTTCTTGTTTTTTTATTAATAGCTGAGTCTATGCTAAATCGTAAGTCTGAAAGTCTTTATATCTTAAAATTTATTCAATGTTCAAAATTTTGGTATGGAGTTTTTAAAACCAAATATGTGCAGTTTTATATATTTTTACTTTACTTTTTATTTTATTTTTTAGAGTGAATGTATCTTTAGAATAAAATATGTTTTTAAAAAAAATGTATCGAAAAAAATTTTATTTTTTTTAATATAAACAATTTTAGGGTAAATTTTTCTTTATTGCTTGTGAAAAACACCCAACCCCCACACAGACACTTTCTTTATTTTTTTCACTAATAGTTGATATGATGCTAAGTAATCCCTGAAAATTTTAAGTAAGATTCCATTAACTGTTCGAGTTATATTCAAGTGTTTTTATAAATACTTGTATATTCGGCTCGTTTGCAAATCTATCTATGCAAATCTTTACTACTGGGTATGTGCACGTGGCCATAGATATGTATGAATGCCTTATAGATTGTTCAGATACCCGCATAAAAATACATCCACATATACATACATACACTGGCAGTGGGTGAATTTAGATACCCTGCATATTGCCCATATAAACACAAACACATTGGTTTTATGTGCAGATATTTCAAGTGGATTCGTGAATATTTTCAACAACAATGAAAATCAATAAACCAAAGAAAGCAGCAGTGTAAAAGCAAAAAAAAAACTGAAATATACGTAACACACATACATATATTATAGTATAGAAATCATATAATCAGACGCGCACGTAAGTATTGCAAATGTATTGGGGGCAATGGGCAACGGGTAAAGTGTGGGAGTGACGAAATCAAATTCTTATGCATGAACATTAGCAACTCCTTTGCGTCTGTAAAGGAGGTGCTTGTGAGAGCTCGTCATATTACTGGATGTTCCAAATACGGATATCTTGAAACCTATGCTATTTCAACACTGACAGTTCGTTTTACGGAACGTAATGAGTTGCTTCAAGCGTGGGCAATGATGTATTGGACATATTGAGGTGTATGCAAACTGCTGCAGAAATTCAACTTGGCGCACCAGTCTAGGATCTCTTGCACAAAGAGCTGGCTTATTCACTTACAAGGTTCAATGGCTGGCTCTTTAATAGAATGCAAACGACTAATGCCGTCTGGAAATGGGCTTAAAACTGTGAGTCCCTCGCACCTAGGCGCGCATCCAAAAAGGTTGCTTTGCGAAATCTTGGTTTTGGAGTGGCGATTTGGCAATGTTAAATTTTTCTGGCACGACCGGTCAGTGCCAACCAAATTGCTAAGAGAAGTTTTTTTCGGAATGAGAAATTCAACTCTAAACCTTAGGACATTCTTAGATCCATGATGTATACAGTAGTTCTGTGTAAAAAAAAAATCAACGAGAAATATTATAGTGGAACATTTTAAACATCTAACTCTTTCAACCAACCAACCAAGTCCCTTAATATACCAAAGCTCCAAATTTTCTTAAACGCCAAAAAGATGTCAAAACGGGAAGCGTGAGCGGTATACTTGAAATTTTTTTTTAATTTCGTTGGTGTGTCTTGAAAAAATTGTTTTGAACCACTCGGTAACCAGCGACTCCGAAAATGTCAGTTTCATGACCCTAGACAAACTTTTTTTTATTTTGCGTCTGCCTTTTTGAGTTTTGAAAAATTGTCATGGATTCTGTAATCAGCGACTCCAAAATCTCCCGAGTCGTCAATTTTATGACCTTCGATTAATGTATTAGGGGGACCGGAAAATAATGTTTTTTACAGTAAATTCGAATAAAGAGATTTCTTACAGGATTTTCGGTTTAGTCAATGATGTAATCACCCTCGTTGGCAACAACCTTTTGCCATCTAGAATGCAAATTTTCAATGCCGAAAATATTTTAGTAAAATATTTGGAGTTGGCATTTTTCATATGAACAAAAGTTCGAAATCTATTGTTTGTTAAGAAGTGTTGCGGCGAACGGAATAAATGGAAATCCAATGGCGCAATGTTTGGCGAGTATGGTGCGTGATTCAATACCTACCACCCCCACCCATTACTTTTGCCTCCAGGTGCCTCCAGGTAATCGCTAGATACTTTTCAATTAATGATTGATTAACTCGATCTAAATGGCAATAATTGTCTTCAATAACAGTTTTTTCAGGTTTAAGCTACTCAAAATGGACGATTCCACGAGAATCCCACCGAACATACAAAAAAGGCGCCTTTTTCGCGTGTAAAACTGGCTTAGCAGTCCTGCGAGGTGGTACATTCGGAGGGAGCTACTGCCTTTTGCGTTTTCATACAGGATCTACAGTGATCAAGCAATCAAAAAAAACTGTACTGAATTGTAGGGTTAAAGCAATAAGTTGCATGTCGTGGATCGGTTAGCTCTGTTTTCTTCAGATAGAACGTCCGGAACCCAAACACCTGCACTGCTTGCTTTACTAATTGGGTGCAAATGTTCCTGCATGGTCGACCAAGGTGGGTTATGAGTATTTGACAGTTACTCAATTGTCTGACTCGGATTTGCTTTCACTTCCGCCTAAAGTTGCTGGTCTTCCTCACCGATGGGAATCAGAAAGATCGAAACTACCGTATCTGATCTTAGAAACCCGCCTTTGGCATTTACGAACATCTAAGTGACTTGGGTAAATATCGCAAATGTTTTTGGTAGCAACTATGCTAAGCTAAGCTTGTGAAACTCCAAAGGCATGCAATGGCGGACATGAATCTCGTTTGGTATTTGTCTAGCCATTTCGCTCAATATGGCGAAAGAAAATTTTAACTTTATGGTACGACTTTCAACTATGCAATGAACTCGTAAACGGTAAAGAAGCGTTGACATGCGCAAAAACGACATTACTTTTCGGTCCGCCTAAAAAGAGGTTATCTATTTAAAGGTATCGGATTTTAAATTGAAATAAATCAACGAAAATTCAAATTGATTCTACAATCTTCATTTATTTTGTGTAGAACCATTCACGAAATTTATTTTTGAAAGATATTCCCTTTCAAATATTGGCCACAACTGCGCCGTAATTCGATCATCCATAAACACCAATTTTGAATGACTCGCTGGAGGAGTTCGGTCGGTATCTCGTGTAGAACTTTAGTTGGCTTCTAATGCTGCAATTTAAGCTGGTTTACCCACAAAGTATTTACACTTTACATACACCCCACAAATAAAAGTCCAAAGGTGTGATATCACACGATCTTGGTGGCCAATCCACTGGTCCGAGACGAGAGATAAACTGCTCACCGAAACGATGACGCAGTAAATCCATTGTTTCACGGGCTGTATGGCAAGTAGCGCCTTGAAATGTCTTAATGGAACCGAATTCAACAGTTGTGAAGATTACGGGCTTCAATTTCTGACATCAACAAGTCGTTTATCATGGCGCGAACACTGTTACATTGGCGCCAGCCTCGTCTTGGGACAAATATGAGTCGATGATTCCTCCAGCCCATAGGCCGCCCCTACGATTGTTTCCAATCGATATTATGGCTTCGGGTTGCTCTTCAGCCCAAATATGGCCACTTTGTTTATTTTTGGGCCATTGAGCCAAAAATGGGGCTCATCGCGCCTGGCCTGAGCGCGCGATGAACACTTTTCACAGAGCGTCGGTTTTCGTATACAATTATACGATTAAAACGTTGTTGGAGCGTAAGTCTTTCCATGGCGAAATGTCACTGAATACTGCAAAAAAGTTTGTATTTACTTTGACAGTAGTCACGCGTGAACTGTCAAAAAAACATTATTGGAAAAAGTACCTCCAATTACCATTTATTTTAATAATTGGTCGTTATCAGTCGTAATTACTGGATTTTAAAGGGGTAACCACATTTTATTCAAAGTTGTTTATTTATTTTGGAACTTCTATATGTGGCGTTTATAGTGTAGGATTCGAGCTTTTATCTGGGTATAAGTTGAAATCTCTGGTACGTTAGGTTTTTGGGAAAAGGATGGGTAAAAGCGTTCAAATAAACGTTTATATGAGGTTTTACTCTCAATACTCTCAAAACCATGATGTGATGGGTACTTTTGGACACCAGCATCATGTTCAGCGCACAGAAATACATCGGTAACCAGTCCCAATAGAAGAGTATTTCGTAGACCTACGCGATCGATTCATGAATTCAATGCAATGTATTAGTTATTCTGTGTTGCTTGACTTTGCTGTTTCCAGAGCAGGTGTTTTGAATCTTTCGAGCTCCTTTTTTAATAAATTGTTTTTTCCATAAATAGAGGCAATATTTCTTTCTAATGAGGTCATAATATGGCAGGGGAAATTTTGTTTCACACCATTTAATTTTATTTTAAAAAAATACATCTGTTTGGCACACCCGGTATAGATAAGCAAGTGCCACTTAATATTGCAAACGTGTAGTGCTTTACTACCATCTCAATTATGTATGTATGTTTATGGGCAATTTGTATTATTCGCCACCTTTAGCTCCAATGCTCACTAACCAATTGTATTTCTCCGTTTCGTTCCAGGTTTTCATATGACACCAAAATTACACCTCATTTTCCCCGAATCATGTTTGCTGATCGTTGTTGGTGTCCTTATTGGTTTCGTACTGTACTTTTGCACTGATGTCGCCGTCTCGCCACTTACACCAAATACATTTTTCTTCTACATGCTTCCGCCGATTATTCTGGACGCTGGCTACTTCATGCCAAATCGTTTATTCTTCGATAATTTGGGCACAATCCTGTTAATGGCTGTGGTCGGCACTGTTTTCAATACAGCAACCATCGGTAAGTAGGATATAAATTATGTACATAAGTGTATTCATATACTCGTATGTATGTATGTAGGTATTTGGTGTGTATCATAAATACAAAAAAGTAGATATTTAAGCATGCATACATTTGTAATTTATTTATAATCATACGAGTATATATGTAAAGTATTTTTTATTGCTTGTTAGCTTACTGCTAGTACTGAGAAAAATCATATTTTATCCTAAGTGAGACCACTGTCGCTGTGAACTTCCACTTCATTGTGTTGCGACATCCATTCACTCAATTCAATTCAATTCAATTAATTGCGGTGTACGCCAACAAATTGCTTAATGTGATTGTGAAATATGAAGCGCCGTCGAAGTGCATGCGCCGTTGTCAGTCCAATGGTTGGAAATATTTATTTGTTTACTTACTATTTTTGTTATGTCAGCGAATGTACTACATGTGTGAGTGTACGTCATGCACATACACTGCGTATTGCCATTGCATTTAAAGTTTTATTTGTATTCTCTACGAACTTTAATAAAAGTGTTATTTTCACTATTGGTCAGCTCCGTAACTACAGAAGAGAGAAGACAAATTGGCTCGTCATTGTGACATGTTTCAAAAGTTAAAGGAGTAAATGTTAATGGCATATGCGTGCGCTGAGTTTTGAAGAGACCTTTACATACATATTTTAACAAATATAAATAAAATTAAATTTCACACCAATTTCTGGATTCTGGGTGCCTATATTACGCGTTTTCTGGAAGAAAATTCGAAAAATTAAAACTACAATAATACAAGGAAATCGGTCAGAATCTGCCATGATAATCTTTGGAATGAAACTATGAACAAGAATTGGAACTTAGAACTTCAGAACTCTTAAGTGAAATGAACTGAAGCGAAAGTTGTCCTTGAAGTTTTCTAATGAATTAAAAAAACGTTAAAAAAATTGCTCAGCTTTCTTCCTATGAAATAATATATACGCAATGGATACCTCTGCTTACGTTTCCCCATTGAAACTTTAAACTTAAGGTTCTTAAAAACTGCGTATGCAGCATCAAAAACTAGACATTAAAAATGCTAGCTGTCTAGGTGGCACAGTATTAATCACCCTATCGGAAGACATACATTTTTTTTTGTGAACTATACAGCTGCAGTACAAAAACCGAAAAGGAAAGGAAGATTTTCGTCACTCAAAACTATTTCTTTTATTTAGTAAGAAAAGTGATTCAAAAACAAAAGTGGATTATTAATTTTGCGCCTCCTTGTTATGGCTTTGAATTTTTTACACATCATAAGGGAAGAGCTGAGAGTAATTTCTACATTGAAATTGAAATTTTAAAGGTCGAGCCAAGAAGCACCGAGAGATTTGGCAACTCCTAAAACACTCAGGTTAAAAATTCCATTGTATTAAAGCTTTGGAAAGTCAAAGGGTAGATAGTCAAGGACGAAAGAAGAGAAGTAACAGAAGGAAAAAGATAGGATAGAATAGAGGAATAGAGGTAGTTAGCCCTGTGAGAATTTTCCAGATTCTTTGATAAATCTGAAAATATCCTCCGCTTACAGAGAAAATGTTCAGTGCTATCTGCCTCCTATAGGCAACGTAGGCAAATCGGGTCCTCAATGATTCCAATGCTAGTCGTATGTCGACTCCATGGATTGTGTCGTGTAATAAAACTGACCATCAAGCGAACGTCTTCTCTTCCAAGTTTTAGAAGAAAGTCCGACAGTTTTTTGTTCGAGCTTATTACAAAATACTTTGCAGTTCTGCAGCGTTCTATACCGGACCATCGCTCTTTATGTAAATTGCACACATAATCTCTGATCCACTTCTTGAGAACCGCTGAGCCAAAATTGGCCAATTCATCGGCAATTTCATTCCCTTGAACCCCGTAGTGGTCTAGAACCCATATTTGTAGGTACGAGATTTTTCTGTCTTGCAAACGAATTAAACTTCTTCTTACATTCTTGAACAATCTTTGATGCGTTCCCCAAAGCCTTTAGTGCAGCCTGGCTGTCACTAAAAACACCAATCTGTTTCCCGCTCCATAGCCTCTTAATTATCCATTCTGCTACTCTCAGAAAGGCAATTCCTTATAGTCCTCAAAAATCATATATCTTTAAATTTCGTATTTTATAAAAAATCTTTATAAATTTAACAAATTTCATCAAAATTACAAACTTTTTAGTCAGAATTCTGGGTATGCAGTTTTGTAGCCCTTTTAATTTTAGGAAATATTGTTCAAGTTTGAAGTGACTGAAAACTCCCATTAATTTTTGACAATTTTTTTTTTGAGAATGGTGATATACATTTTTTTCTATAAACCGAATGCTTGAAATGCTTTTTTGTTTTTGTTTCAGTGGTCGGACTTTCACCTTTTTGATAGTGAATTTGCATGATTTCTGCGCCCTATGCGTCCGTATAATTCGTTATGACTAAACCTCAATCTCCCCACACCCAGATCGAAGGTTGACAAAAAAATGGCTTAAAATTAAAAATAGGTCGTTTAAATGGGGCAGCATTGGCCAGTATCAGCTGATCTCATTCTCCAGCTCATCTACATTTGACATTTTTAGCAATGAAAGAAAAGAAATTGCTTTAAAACCTTTGTCAAAGTCAGCGCTTGGTGCATTGAACTAATTTCAACAAATGCTAAATAAATTGAGATAAAATTTAATTAAAAGCCACTAAAATTTCTTTTATCATCTTTTCATCGTTAAATTCCTCGCATCATTTCCATGGTGGAAATTATAGAATAAATTTTAGTTGACGAAGGCACTTGCTCGAATATTTGCTTGCTTGCTCTTCGCTTTCTTCTCTTCCGCAACATGTCCGCCTCTAAAATATAAAATGCAAAAAAAAGAAAAGTCATAAAAAGCATTGCATTCAATAGCAGCACGTGGAGCTGGGCGAAAGCTAGCTTTGTGCCAGCAGCGCCCGGATCTTGTTTGCTTAGGAATGCTTGTAGTAGTGTAGATTCATATTCTGTTATACTTGTGCACCTCAAGATATTTATCGCATTTAGCTACACATCCATACATACATATATAGCACATAGAGCACGCTCATGCCTACGCCTTAATGGAGTGAAGAGGAAAGCTAATATTGTCTTTAGTTTTATAAAGTAAAAGACCCATTTGAATTTGAGTAATCAAAACAAAAGTTAAATGTGGTAATTTTTTCATACATACATACATACATACTATGTACTATATATGTACTATATATGATAGTATTATATACATTAACTTAATATTTCAATGTCATCTACTGGATTTGCTCGCCGCTAACTCTTACTAAAGACCAAAATTGATTGGCCAGCATTTTTCTTGTTCGGAACACGGCGACGCACATCACCGGCTTTGTTCTTTCTATAGATTTTTACATACACACAAATGAGTATGCATTAGGGGTGTCAAATCTCGGCTGTTATAGTTTCCCAAAATCCCAGGACTAGTCACATCAAATCGCGGGCTTGTTGAGTATATTTCTTTTCCATCAAATGCAATACACAGATTCAGTCAATTGCAAATCTTCAAAAACAGTTAAACAGAAACTATGAGTGGGCAGTTACTTGGCGCATAAAATTAAATTATACAAAATTCGTTCATATTTTCATAATTTTCGTACAATATAATGAGATGTTTTCCACTATACGTAAATGGAATGCAAATGGCATAGAACCAGTTGCCGTCGTCCGACTTCCTGACTACTGTAGCGTATATCAGGCAGAAGTCATAGCCGTAAAGGAGGTAACTGTGTACCTTAAGACACACGCCGTAATAAGAACTAGGACAAATATCTTCTCGGATAGTCATGCGGCCATCACATCAATGGAGGCAGTTACATTAAGATCAAAGGTTGTTCAGGAATGCCTGGCAGCTCTAAATGATACTAGCACTGTCTTCAAGGTCAGCTTCCGCGACATAGAGATATTGAAGGAAATTGGAGGGCCAATGAGCTAGCCGGAAGCGGTACTAATCTTCCATTTCTTGAAAACAGAGGCAATATTGAAATTTCTATGGCAACTTGCAAATTAAGGATACAAAATAATATTCTCCCGGAGGCCAATAGGTCATAGAGAAAAGAAAACGAGGTTAATTTGGCCGCAAATAGATAAGAGAAGATCAGAGAGAACAGCTCAAAGGTCGTGGCTTGTGTTACCGGTCATTGGCTGTTAGGTCAATAGGAATTCTAGGCTAGGAATATTTTCACATGAATACTGCAGAAGTTGTAGAGAGGAGGAAGAGGAAGAAACAGTAGAACACTTCCTTTATAATTGTCCAGCCTTAGCTAGGGATAGAGCAAAGTTGTACGGAAAATACCATTTTGAACTAAACAACGACGGAACTATCCGGTATAGGGATAAAACTTATCTTACGCTTCATAAGAGAGTCTAACTGGCCCCATGAAAACTAACAGTAAGGTACCGTGTTACGCAGTGGTACCACAACGAACCTACATGACCTAAGTGAGTTTGGCTACTCTAAGCCGACTGCTACAAGAACCTCACCAACCATGCATACGTCGGTGCTGCATTTGACTGACTTTGAATGGCGAAAATTGCTAGGAACCACATTCCACGTGTTATGACGTTGAGCGAAAAAATAGTTTTAAATTTTCTTTCATTACGAGTGTTGATCATTATTTCGATTGCTTTTAATTGAATAAGAAAAAACTATAATTATTTCGTGCAAATAATGCAAAAAGAGAAAGGGAAATCAACTTCCAGAATCGTTATTGCTATCCTCTGAGACCAGATACAATTTTAAACTACTGTTTTTTGTACATGTTCAGCTGTGTATGCAACTGCATATTCACTGCTCACTGCGTATGTGGAAATGTGCTATAATAAACCTAAGTTGCCTTAGCGCCCATCTGTGGATCTGTGGCATGAAGGCGTAAATAAGTTAATAAGTGTTAATTGTTGCTCTGCGCAATGCTGATCAATAGCCTTATGACTTTCAATTATATGTATGTATGTAGGCACATATAAACCTTATCGGTTACCTAATATTGGAGATGGCGCTTTAAAATAAATTATATGGCTTATAATTCATTAACAAATATTTACTATTAATTGCTGGCAATGTGGGAAAGTACATGTGCGCCTATATTTGACTATGAGGCAATAAATACATTGAACATCATGCAGCCCGATATCAAATACACGATTTGCTTGTTCTGAATTAAAATAGTAGAATGTAAAAACGCAAATCTCCATTGATTCATCGATACCCTTCAACGGATTCGGTTTGTTTGTTGGCAGACGGATTCGGTCATATGCCTCGCTTACTGATGATGTTGCCAATAGTTCAGAAGAGGTGGTAATTTATTGGCGATAAGACCGTAGAATATAGTGGATCCAACCGAATTGGGTTTTACTTTCTAACCGTAAATTTCGAAACTGCCAGTGCGGTGTAGTCACCGCTCGTCATCGTCTAACTCAGATCAGGTGGTGAAAGACTTGCTTCACTTGGTGTGTCCAACTGGCTTTGTTAAACTCGACTGAAATCGCGTAAGCGGTTATCGCGCCAATTAAGAAGAAGAAGAGACTTCGTTTATCTATGTATCTATACATTTATGGCGGCATTATCGGTCCTTATTTCTTTCGAAATGAGAAAAGAGCTGCCCTTACGGCAAATGACGAGCGTATGATATACGTATGCCTATATTTATCTCGATTCCTTTAAGCTGTTACATACAACCTCCTATATGCATTTATGCCTGTACTCGCTTTTTTTGCAACTCTAAATCTGTCATCATAAGTAGAAAAACGTTTGAGTACAATTACAAAAAAACAAAAAGGCATTTAGCATTCCTAAATATAAACTAGTATGAGCACCTCACCTGTGTGCCTCCACCCTCAGTTTGCTTCTGGCACATGGCACTTGTTTGACATGTGGCGCTGTACAAGTATTGTATGTAGTATAAATACACCTTAAGCATTGACGTTTGCACATTTCAATTTGAAGTCAGCCCACGTGCCTCAAAAACATCACACAAGCAATACTTTTTTTCTTTACATACAAAATTGAAGTGGTAATCGAAATTCTTTGATGCACAAAATGAAAGCATTTGAACATAAGCACATAAAGGTACTTAAGTAAATTGAGAAAACATAAAGACTAAAGTAGATTAATGGTATTAAATTAAGAATGATTCGTGGCGGTTGTTATCGGCAAAAAGGCTTATTTATCCACAACAGCAGTTTTATTGTATGCATTTGACATTTGAAATTTTAAAGTATAACATTTTTCTGATTAATGTAAAATCGAAAAAGGAAAACTTTACATTTTATGTACAAAAGAAATAGCGACTCTCGCGTGCCTTAATAAATCACTGCAGGAAAACGCAACACTTAGTTGGGGAAAAAGAAATCCATTGTGTTATCGTAAGAATTAAACGCAAATGTTTTAAAACTGTTTTATGGTCGATCTTTAGCTCCAGGGCGATGCTACGACAACTAACATGGCGGTCAACTTCGATTATTTCTGTGATTTTATCGACATTATCGACATTTTCTTTAACATCAGAAATGCCTGAACGGAATCGACGAAACCAAAATCGCACGTAATTAGCAACAGTTACAATAACGGCACCATAAACACCATTCCCTGGCTTGCGTTTCCGCCTTCATCAAAGAAAAACTGTACATGTACTGTACAAACATGTTTAACACCCTGTAACTCACAATCGAATGGAAAAAACCAAAAAGCAAAGGAGTTTTTTTAGTGTGAAATGTTATAAACTTAAAATTGTCTGATCGATACTTTACGAGATATCGATCACCCCAGCGATCTACCGAGAAAATAATGGACTTCTTTTGCCCAAAACTAAACTTCCCGTTTCGGAAGATTTCTTGTAAGAAAAATCTATTCAAATCGTGGTGTCACATTTGCAGCTGATTTTAGTTGAACCCTTATCGACATTTAGATAGCACCCTTTTGATAAATACATATTTCGCAGAGAATTTTCAGCAATACTTTTGGATTAAAGATACATTTTAATCGAATCTCTACCCCCATTTGTGTTTTTGCTAGGCAAAACAGTTAAAAATAGTTTGTATAATATAAGATTCGTTTGAAAAGTCCATGCAAAGAACAAAATTCTTTTTTTGGTAAACTTTTTTATTTTTCGGCATAGTCTCCTTATAGGCTTATACACTTCGTCCAACGCTGTTCTAGTTTTTGATCCCTTCCAAATAGTAGGATTTGTCGAAGTCTGAAAATTAGCCATTCGTTTCTGCAATCGAGGTGATTCGATTGAGTATAATATTTTTCCCCGGAATAATATTTTCAGTTGTCGCAGTAATCAAAGTCAAAATGCCCGTGTCACATGCGAGAGCCCCGAGGAATTATGTGCAGAAAAGTAAAATCAATGTTTCTGTTGTTGCACTTTGCAGATTCCAGCTTAGAGTCTTCATCTTCAATGCCATCTAACGATAGGTCCAAGAATGGGGCTAAAGGTAGGGCGTGTGTTAGATAAGTAGTGGGGATTAATTTAATGCGGGTTAACTTGATATGCCGAATATTTTTTGTAGTATGGCGGGTGAATTCGCCAATTCTGAATGAGTAGGAGTTTAATTGACTACAGTATTCAGATCGGCTGAAATCTGCTGTGGGTGATGATTGGTCTATAATAAGAACATTCAAAGGGCGAGAGTTCGGGAAAGTGGTAATGCATCCTCTTTGAATATCCAATATTCCGTCAGGTCTAGTAGCTGTTTTATGCAAGTCTGAATCTTGTCGTTGGAAGAGATGGCTTCTGATGTACCTAGAAGGTATCTCAGCTTCCAGCAGAAGAATTTTGGAAAGGTTACCATCGAAGCATGCAAGAAGAAACTGCTCGCTGAGCATGATGTTGTGCTCCTTTATGGGTAGCGTAGTCCTCGCGGAGCGGAGTGTCCTCGCTGTAAATATGGTACTCAGGCGACATTAGAAGTCAAGATTGCTGACCTGAGCGCAGTATTTTGGCAGGTTTATAGTTTCGTCCATCGTAATAGTCTTCAAAGGGGACCATGTAATTCAGAACTAGCCAAAACCGTCATTCCCATGACAGTCGGTTCTGTTCCACGTACCGAAATTAATTGTTTCGACTAAGGGTCTGCCACCCTGTTTAGTTTGATGATTCCCAAAGCAATCTCGTAGCAAGAATAAAGGAATAAATTTAAAAATTTCACCACTTTCGAACATAGGTTCGAATTATTTTTTAATAAACATCACTCATTTTTTAATAGCGTTTACACCTTCTAAAGCTAATTTGACGTATTTTTAAGAAAAAAAAAACAAATTTTATATTTTCACTTCTAACAGCTTTTTTCACATAAATTTTATGCTTAATATTTCCGTAAAGGTCTTTCACTTTGGGGTTGCGGATTGACTGGTCTCTTTGGTCCTGAAGCACCACGTTTCTTAGACACTTTTCTCTTCGCCGCCTTAATTTCTGCTGTGGATCCTGTGGCTGTGTTGGCTGTTTTTGAAGAAATCCACGTCAATGAAGTACTGTACATTGTAGTATTTGGTGAATCGCTATTGAACGATGCTGTGACGGTAAGTTAAATACCTGCTTTGAATAGCTTTTGATAATAGAATCACTTACTTTTAAGAGTAGAAGAAGTTATCACCTAGTTTTGTGTTCTCTGTTAGTGATTTGAGTGAAATAATTGATGTTTTACCTTTTTTAATAAAGAAAAAGTTTAAGTTTAATCTTTACTAGCACCTAGCGACGAAGATACTCTTCCTAAAAATCTTAGTTTTAATCAAAGCGGTCCATTACCTTTTATATCTCGCCGGCTAAGCAAGTGAAAAGGGAAGAAAACATCAATTATTATTATGAAAAGTGAGTTTCGTGACGTGATTAAGTTACTCGCGGGAAATACAAGCACCACAGATTATTATGGAAGACATGTCATTTGTGTACGCAGACTTTTACCCATGAAAAACAATCTTTTTTAAGTGTCATAATCTATTCAAGCAAAGGTGGGAAGACGATCAACACTGAGTTCAGACGATTGGAGTGGCGTCCTCAGATATTGTCAAAATGTCGAAAAACTCCTTCTAAAAGATGAAGTTTTGAAAAAGAAATAAGTTGCAAAAAGAAATAGTCTGCATCTTTTTTTAGTCTGTTTATCTTTGGTATGCAGACGGAAAGCGCGACACGGGCACCAAGAATGCTCACACCACCTCAAAAGAAAAAGCGCGTCCAGAGTCTACGCAAACCAAAACCTAAAGACCCGCCTTCTAGACAAGAACCGTATTCTGGGCTGGTTACATTTTTTTCCTGTTCACTCCACTCGGGAGCGTAGGGCCTCGAGAAGACTCAGTCTCAGGCAGGTTATATATTACGGGCTAATACCGATTACCGACCCCAACAAATACCCTTTGGAAAGCGTCATAGACAGAGAAGTAAGGGTCGTCTGCCGCTCAGATGGATTGAAGGTGTATCTGAAGCGCAGGTTTTCTGGGTATGGAGGACGCAGTCAAGCAACCGAGATTATTTGGCGGCATATGCTGCAACAGGCGAAAACGCGATCAATGTTATCCAGCCAACAATGATGATGATGTAGCAAGAACGAGAATTTGCTTATGAATTGCACTTTTGAACTGAATGGGCTGGAAAGATGATAGGTATTAATTTTCAGAATTTAGGATTCAGAAAGCATCTTATTGTCAGTTAAGGAAAACTTAACTAGAGATGTGCTTCTTTTGCACCCAATCGCGAGAGTCATGTTGCTTAAGCTGTCCTAAACAAGTGCGGCCTCGAAACACTTAACCCCTCACATCGTAGTTCAGCACCTTCAGATGAAAAATGAAAAACAAAACTTATAGAAAATTCACTGATGATTATGAAGTGAAGTTAGCAATTCTTTCGTAAGGCCTAGACGAACACATTTTCTAGATGGTAAAAATAAACTTTATGAAAGATGGGAGCAGTATATTGCGCTTAAAAGATAAGTCATTGAAAATCGAAAATCACTTCACATTTAATTTCTTATTATTTCGCCTATATTCGCAAATTTTCTGGCGCAATCTAAAATATATTTCTGTTTTAATTCTGGGTCTTCTTCTAGGTCGTTATGTACCATATGATGGAAGTATACAACGAAATCGGCATATCGGAGATAATCGCTCAAGACATTGCGAGTGGTGTAGGTTCATTCTTTGTCGTTGCCATTGGTGGTACTGTTATTGGTAAGTATTTTATTGGTACATATAAATCGAACATTTTGTGAATGAGCATTAAGCGTGATCGTGCTCGCCTATATGTCGGAATGTGGACTCTATGTGGTCAGCTTCGACATGAACACTTAGTGCCAGTTTTTCAGTGCTGGTTTAACTGTAAGTATATGAGTTTAGGCATGCAAAATTTTATGTTTAAACTAGAAATCAAGGTTAAACTTGCACTGGAGAACTGACCCTAAGCATTGCTGGCTAATTTCTAATTTTCTAATTTTAATTTCGATTGTAATTAAGTTAGCATCTGCGCATACCAATTGAAAGTTTTTTTTCATATAAATTTTATCCAATGAATTCTATCTGAGAAAATATTCCCAAAAATTGCAAAATAATACAGCACATTTTCCAAGGTCGCTCTTTTTTGTAGTAAAATTTATAGGAATAACTTGCTCTCATGGATTTCAAGAGAAGGTTTTTTATATTTTTAATCGATTAATTTTAATCGATAAAATATACAATTCTTGGATGACAATGTACATACATGAACATAAATGAATTTAAAACACATACATACATAAGTATAACTGTTACAGCTTACGCATATGTACATTAGGGTGGCTTCAAAGTGCTTTATTTGAAAAAAAAATTTAAACAACTTGTTACAGCGACGCTAAAAACCCCCAAATTTTAAACATATTTATATTAAAATCAAAAACAAAAAGAAAATATTTTAAAAATTACAACAAAAATATCTTAAAAAACAATAAATTTTTAAAAATAAAGGTATTTTAAAATAAAATCAAAAATATCTTAAAAATTAAAAAAAAAAAAATATTTTGAAAATTAATTTAAAAAAATATTTTTTTTTGCTTCTATTAAATTTTTTACCTAAGAAATTTTTAATAAGGAAGTAATTGCTTCAATAATTTGTTGTTGATTTTTATTAATTTTTTTCTCCTACCTAGAAATTTGTAATTTTTTTCAGGGTCGCAGAAAATAGTTTAAAATACTTTTTTTTTAATAAAGGATCACGACATAGATTTTTGGATTTTTGTCAAAGGACGTTAAAAGATGACATTAAATAATATCGATATGTAAATATTTTATATTTACGGAAAAGTGCTTCAATTCAATGGTAATTTTTAAAGAGTTGGCAGCTCGGGTAAATAAAGGGTCTTTCAAAAGACGAGACTAGATGTTGTTTTAAAATAAAACGTATAAAAATTTATTTTCTTTCAGGCTTCACTATTTTTATTCAAAATACGGCCCTTAACAATTATATGTAAAAAATAACATAATTTATATGTTCACCATTACAAGTGGACTTCCACAAGTAAAATCCGCCGAACCAAACAGTCGATTCGTGAATGCTTACTTGTTGAGAACGTCGGGATATCGATGTTGAAGGTTGAGCAGCAACACTTTGCGCTACAGCAGAAATATTCTCAAGAGAACGTCCAGTTTTTGGTCTACTAGTCTATCTGCTTTTTTCTATTCTTGACAAAACTAGTTTTTTGAAATTTTTTCACCAAACTTTGAATAGTCGACTCATTCTGACGATTATTTACACCAAAAAATCACGAATTTCGTGTGTTTTGCTCTGAGAGATCGACGATTTTCATAATAAGTTTTAATGATTTAACGCTTTCTGTTATGTAAAATTGTACATCTGTCTACTTGACAAAAATATTATTCACTACTGACATCTAGACGTCACTTTTGAAATACCCTTCATTAGTACGCTTAAGTCCTTGGAAAAAATGTCAATCTGACTCAACATCAAAAACTCAAATTTGAGCAATAAAAAGTGGAAAAGTAAGAGAAGTCTATATGTTTATAGAAAACGAATCAAAATACATTCAAAAATAAATACAAAATAAAAAATTATTAATTGTGCTCCACACTTTTCACACAAATTTATAATAATATAATAAATTCTTGTCAAATTCATAAAAGGGATTGATGAGTGTTAAAAAAATTGTGTTAAATAGAAATAAAAGAAACAAAAAACAGCAAAACAAAAACTGTGTCTCACAGAACAAATTAAGAGGGAACATGAAGAATTTGTTTTTCTTTTGAGTTATCCTAATGCACACACTTCTTGCTCTAGCAAATTATGCGTATTCCATTTCTCAATTATTTTATGTCTCCCAAACCCTTACAGGCATCATTTGGGGCTTCCTAACCGGTCTAGTGACCCGTTTCACTGATCATGTACGCGTCATAGAACCGATCTTCATCTTTGTAATGGCGTATTTAGCGTATCTGAATGCGGAAATATTCCACATGAGCGGCATTCTAGCGTAAATAAAATTCCATTTCGCAACTCTGCAATACTTTCGAGCAGTTCAATCAATTAAACTTTAATTACTTTACAGCATTACCTTCTGCGGTATAACAATGAAAAACTATGTCGAAGCGAATATCTCACAAAAATCTCATACCACAATAAAATATGCACTGAAAATGTTATCCAGTTCATCGGAGACAATTATATTCATGTTCCTCGGTGTGGCAACAGTCAATAATAATCACGTATGGAATACTGCCTTTGTGCTGTTGACTATCACTTTCTGTTCGGTGTACCGTGTTTTTGGTAAGAACCACCAGTGACATTCCCTTTGAGTTTTACGTAAAGTATATTGAATTCATCATCTTCTATGTGCTTTGCCAATGTCTTATGCACAGGAGTTGTGATATTATCTGCGTTGGCGAATCGTTTCCGATTGCACAAGTTGTCACGTGTCGATCAATTTGTTATGTCGTATGGCGGCTTGCGTGGTGCGGTCGCCTTTGCATTGGTGCTGTTGGTCGATGAGCGCATCGTCAAACAGAAGGATATGTATGTGACAACTACAATAGCAGTGATTTATTTCACTGTCTTCCTACAAGGCATAACGATAAAACCGCTGGTGACGATGTTGAAAGTGAAGCGGGCAAGCAAGAAAAAACCGACAATGAACGAACGCATACACGAGCGGGTGAGTTTTAGAGAGCGTTACCTATTTTAATAAATATAATTAAAAGAAAAAAAAAAAAAAAAACTACATTAGAGTGGGTGGCCGAATTATTAGTCACATCAATATTTTAACTAATTTAAAGAATAGTTTAAATGGTGCCGAGAACATTTGAATTGGACTTCTGATGGTCGGAAAATGGTAGCTATACTTCTTTTTAATAATACCAGTTACACGTTTAGATTTCGTATAAACTCTGTTTTGAAAGTCCCAACTCAACGTTTAGTTAATTATGGTTGCGTTAAATAACTTCGCTCAAGCACGTATTCACAAGGTTTGACAGTTATTTTTTTCTTATTTAAGTTTAATATTTTTCTATGGAAATATACAATAGTTGATTCTCCTACAAAAACCATATAAATCCAAGTTAGAAACTATTCAAATTAAATACAATTTTTTTATATTGTCATCAAAATTACACACTTTCAAATAAGAATTTCTAAGAAAAATTCGAGTATGTAGTTTTATAGTACAATGAATTGTAGTGCAATGAGTTAAAGTGCAAGTCTCAACTGGCTAAAAAATTGCGTTGATTTTTGACAATTTATTTTACTAACGTTGTTGGCGTTTTTCTTTGATATAAGAAAAAATCTAGAGCCTGCATGTGTATATCGGTGACGCAACATTGATCACTCTATCGGAAGACTTATAATTTGTGCAAATGACATCGTACGTCAATCGTATATGACACTTGTAAATCATTCAGTTCCACCAATACATACAGACAAACAACGGAGCGCTAAACGGTCCAAATAAGGATTTCATCACTCAAAAAGTTATTCAAAAACAAAATTGATGATTTATTTTATGGTATATATGGAAAAAGTGTATAAGGCCGTCAGCAAAAAAAAACAAAAAATTATCAAAAATCAAAGCAGTTTTTGAGCCACTTGAAACTGGTACTTTAATATATTACACCAAAATTTAATGGGCTTTACTGCATTCCCCGAATATTTCTAAAAATTGTGATTAAAAGGTATGCAATTTTGGTGAAAATTTTTAGAGTTTTTTTTTTTCAAAATTACACAAAGTTTTCTTGTGTTTGTAGGTAAGCGAATTATATTTTCATTAAAACATTTTTAAAAACAAATTACCAAAACTTGTCAATAAGTTCCTGTGCCTGTTAACTACACGCAGTGTATTTTTCAGCTTTGATTCACTGACGAATCATAGGTGCAAAAACTAATTGACAATTGCATAAACAATTAAAAAGGCTCAAGCATTCATTCAGCATAATGGGCTGGTCGATGATTAGCAGCAAAGGCGCAGGATGCCTGTAAATCGTCGAAGAAACTGCCTCAAAAAAAGGAAAATATAACGAATAAGATTCAGTGGAAAAAGTCTTGAATTACCTCTGACGAAGTGACGAAATGGGGGAAAAACTATATTAATTGTATGCAAAGCAGGTCGAGCAATGTACGAGCTGGGATTGCTCCAAAAAGCGGCGTAACTAAATATTATGCCTTTATTTTAATTTTAACATTATGAAGCTATTTTAAGCATATTTCAACTGTACATTCAATAGCGTTTGACAAACTAAATAACTTACATCATCGTAATTGATAACGAAAAACGAGTCACTGTCCATACGCTTCACAACGAAGAAGTCCCCCAGAAACTGATTTGTCTCATAAAAGCAATGTACGGAAATTCGGAACTGGCGGTAGTTCGCTGCTTATGAACCTTTCACCACAAAAACTCTGGACTGCGACATGAATGCCCACTCTCGCCACTTCTCTTCGCAACCGTCTTGGATGATGTAATGACCAAACTCTCCTTGTAAACCAAGAGGCACCGTTTGCAGCTTCTGCAGACAGAAACATGCAGACGAAGGCGAACCTGGCGAAGGTCAAGCTAGCGCGAGATGTCGGATTAGAGATATGCATAGCAAAGACCAAAGCTATGAGTATCAACCACTCGTACCTTAACCAAATAATGATTGAGCATCATGCGTTATCGGATGTACAATAACAAAAGATGGCGGAGCCGAGCAACATGCCAATAATAGATTGAGTAAAGCCAGAGCAGCGCTCGGGCGACTTAATCCTGTATGGTCACAAATCTCTCTTAATGTTTGGCAGTGAAACTTGGCTATTAGATTATCAGTAATAGAAAAGTAATAACAAACTGCCAGTATTCACCATCAATACAAAATAATCATATGCAGAATATTCTGGCTAAATGCAGAACTCTGGAACTTAACTAAGGAGGAGTCATTAATTACGATAATAAGAAAGTCACCTGAAAGCATAACAAGAGTGGCGCTTGAATGCAACCCGCAAGGAAACAGAAGTCGCGGTTGCTCAAAAAACACTTGAAGAGAATCAACACTTCACAAACATTGCAAAAATTACTGCCCGGAACGGAGTCAGATGCTTTATGCTCGCAAGAGGAGTGAAACAAGGAAGATAAAAAAAAACAATTAATTACATTATTACTTTTCTTCGCCTAAAAACTAAAATTATTTATTTTTTAAATATGCCTCTAACAATTTGGCCACACACTGTATTTTAAATAGATATAAATTTAACAATGTATATACGAGGGTCGTTTGAAAATTCCGAGGAAGATCAGAGCGATGGCACTACTGGCGCGCACCGAAGTTATGTTTAGTTAATGGCATCCTCTTCTTGTCGTTTGTTTATTTTATTTGTTTATATAAATAGTACATATTAAGACTAAGGTCTTTTAATAGTACTTCAACAATATTATAAACAACTGGAATGTTTTTAACATACACGTTTCTTAATCTAAATTTTACACCAGTTCATTTACAAATCAATCGTTTGAATCGTTTTCGAATGTCTCTCCTTTTTCATCACGACAACGCAACAGTTAATGCCTCAGCATTTGTGGGCGCAAAATTTAGGGAAATAGGGTTCCAACTCGTCTCAGATCTCCCTTATTCTCTAGACTTGAGAGGCCGAGGGAGCCCCCGGCTTACTATTTGTTCGTCAATTTCAAGAAATGACGGGTGTGAAAAAGATTTTATTTCAATGAGGAGATAATTGCAGAAACGAATGACTATTTTTCAAATTTGGACAATTCCTATTATTCGGGAGAGATCAACAAACCAGAACAACATTGGATGAAGTATATAAGCCTAAAAGGAGACTATGTCGGAAAATATAAAGAAGCTTTACCCCAATTAATTAAGTAGTTTTTATTTTTGCACGGGCTTTTCAAACGACCCTCGCATTTCCAAATAAGTTTGTGAGAACTGTTGTTTCTAATTTGTTGTTGTGTTAATCCTTTCCGAACACCATTTTCCAGTTCATGGACCACTTAATGGCTGGGATTGAAGATATAATCGGCAAGACTGGCAACTACAATGTGCGTGATAAGTTTAAGCGCTTCGACAACCGCTTCATCAGGCCGCTAGTAATCAGAGACTTAAAGGTATACAAAATTTGTTATTTATTTTTCCAGTGGCAGGCATTAAAGCGAACTAAACGTTTGCATTCATTTCAATATTAGGGCGCTGAACCGAAAATTATTGAGACCTATTCAAAGCTTACAATGCGTGATGCCATGGAAGTAATGCGACGTAATCCGTCGACTATCGGACAAATAACGGCCACCGAATCAATGAGTGCTCTCTTCAGAAATTACACCAGTAATTGTATTGGTGGAAGGTGGGCACCACCAACTATTTACACGACATGGTAAACGAATTTTGGAAGAATACAAAAAAAAAACAAAAACAAAGAAAAATGTGCATGTAACTCTCGTAAATGCGAAAGAGCAAACAAAAATTTATGACTTGTAAAATGGATTTAATTTCTCTAATTTTGCTTACAGATTTGATTTTGATTTTTAAATACTCGTACTTATAGTATTTAATTGATATAATTGATTTAATAGTAATATTATTATATTTTGTTGTAGTGACCTTACTGTTAGCCAGCATGTCCCATTCATGTGCTATTAATGCAATAGAAAGTAGTTATTGGATGTTTTTTAGTTATTTTTTTAATGCCCTGGCTTTTATTAAGGAAAAATGTAAGTATTCGATAAAGAAGCAAGTAATAAAATATAAGGATCTCTCGTTGCTTTGCGGGTTTGAATCGCGTGCGTTGCCTTAATTAAGGCGCGTACCAGCGTACGCCATGACGATTTGTTTTAGTACTTAGTACCATATTAAGTGATACGATTTATAAATTTTGTATGTTGGCGCTTGTACACATATATATTAGCATACAACTAAGCACCATTTCACATAAGTATGCTTCGATGTGAGGCTGTTGCATAATTTGTATCGATATTTATTGACTGTTGTTGGCCCTCCTGCGAAAATGTGCGCTAACTCCTGTGAATGAAAAAAGAAAACAAAATTGATTTTCAAATATTTTGAACATTTCATCATATAAAGAAATCTCATGCAATGAATGAAATCAAGGGTGTTTTTTAAGAGCTTGAGAACTTAAAGTGATACTACAAAACAGAAATAGTTTTGGAATTATTGTTATTGTTTACTATTTTTTTATAATCTGGCATTTGAGAATATTAAATGAATAAATAAATAATTTCATGACATTTATTTTTTAAATATGATATCCAGCATATGCACGCCGCGGCTGTGAGTTGCATGACTCATTCTATCAAACCAATTTGAGACTACTCTTTCCTAATAAATCTGAATAATAAATTTAAATGAGACCAATCAGCAAAAATGTGACGCACACATTGGTCATTTGACTTAAATTCTTGCACGAACTGTATTTTACAGGCGCGTAAGCCAAGATCCCAAATTTCCTACGTAGTTTAATAAAAAAAAAACCAAAAATTTGAGAACGACGTCGAATCGACATTTCGGCGTCTTCTTCCACACTTCGTTCTATGAACTTTGCGAACAGATTTATTTATCTTTGTTTTTTTTTTTCAAAGTAAAGCGTTCTTTTGGCATTATGATGACTTGCCAAACTAAAAAAAAAAAACAATAATAATAATAATTGGCGCGTACACCTCTTTTAGGTGTTTGGACGAGCTCTTCCTCCCAAACTTTACGGATCAGAAATATTAACACAGCTTGCCATGCTCAGCTGTCAAACCATAGTTATCGATATCGATGGCTGCTTTTCACAAGGTCATTAACTCTAGTGAACCCAAATACCTTGACGTATGAATTTAATTCACTTGATCGGCCCGATCACTTAAACTGTTTAGTAAAAAAAACAATCGAATGAACGCATACATTATTTTGCCCACTGAATAGGTTCGGCCACCGTAGCCGAATGGGTTGGTGCGTGACTACCATTCGGAGTTCGGAGAACGTAGGTTCGAATCTCAGTGAAACACCAAAATTAATAAAACGTTTTTTTCTAATAGCGGTCAACCCTCGGCAGGCAATGGCAATCCTCCGAGTGTAAAAGCTCATAAAAATATCTGCCGTTCGGAGTCGACTTGAAACTGGACGCACGAAAAACGGGTGTACGCGCCAACTATATATATATATTAGGGCGGGTCGCTCATTGCTCTGTGAAAATCAAATCATATTCTAGGGATCAAAATAAGAAACTTTGCCGAAGGAACCATACCTCTAAAACGAATTTTGATGTCCCCCAGTTTGGGTCGAAATTTTTAGTTTCATTTCTCATGTAAAGGCCAAAAATGGTGATATTTTGAAATTATTGTATGGGGAACCCCCCAGGGGAGTTCCAGGGGGTGTACCACTGGCATGGGTGGATCGGCCGTCCAAAGTTAGTGGGGGTCGGTGATACATTTGGACTCGATTGGAGCACTCTAAATTGGTCAAAGTGGGATTTTTCGTTCGACCCAAATTGGGGGACATCAGAATTCGTTTTAGAGGTATGGTTCCTTCGGCAAAGTTTCTTATTTTGATCCCTAGAATACGATTTTCACAGAGCAATGAGCGATTTTTAAATCGGACCGCCCTAATATATATATATATATAATAGCTAATATGTAGGTACACGCATATATTCTTCTAATGCTTCCTTGTTCTTGTCCTCCTACTTCCACTTTTTACAGTCTACTATTTCGCCTTGTCAAATCTTTTTCCCCTAAAACACCCCTATTTTTAATATTTTAGAAATAAACCCAAACACTCTAAAATAGCTTATGGTCGGTTTCATAAAATAAATAAATAGTTCTCATGCAGCTAAAAAAACACCTGTTACTTTTGTTTTAAATTCATTTTCAACAAAATGTCGTTAATAGTTTAAAAGTAACGCCTTTTATGTAAAAAAATGAACCTTCCCCATTTACAAAAACAAAAAAAGTAGAAATAAAAAGAAATCCTTGTAAACTTGAAAGCCCTGCTACCCGTTTGTATAGTAGTCAAAAATCCTACTGTTTAATATTTTTCTTTGCAATTCGCCCTATAAATAAATTTATGTTTGACAATTTCTCAAACACTAAACTGTTTCCTTAAAAGATGCACTGTAACTAAAATTCGTTTACTTTATTATGTTTTTAATAAACGTTTTATAAAATAAACTCTTACTGTGACACTTAAAATATTCGCTCAGATCATCACTTATTATCTA
This sequence comes from Anastrepha ludens, assembly GCF_028408465.1. NCBI lineage: Eukaryota > Metazoa > Arthropoda > Insecta > Diptera > Tephritidae > Anastrepha > Anastrepha ludens. Next base: position 74,106,358 of record NC_071501.1, read on the forward strand.
TTCGTAGCGTTTTTTGTTTATGTAAAAATCATCGCATAACAAAAATATATATTTTTTGCAAAGCATGGTAAAAATTGAATATTTTTCAAAATGTATACCATATTTGTTAAGTAAAAATATATATTCAATAACAAATAGTAAAAATTATTTTGTTTTATCTGTATGCGCTGCATCTATGTCGCAGTAATTCGGCATTTAAAAAAATTTGCTTTGCGAAAAATACCAATTATCTTTAATATTATAATTCATCGAAATATTTTATTAATCTATGCACATATTTTCGTTTTAAACCTTCGTTAACCAGTCCAAGCCTTACAAATCTGGACAATAGTTGCTCACGAAACCTCGACATGCATGAATTGGACTACAATCCGTCGAAAAAAGATCTTACAGATGCAAAAATACACCATCTGCTGGCCGAGGAGTTGAAGCCATATAGAAGGGTTTGTATAAATTTTTTTTTCGAGCTTACAAAAAGAATATTTTTCTTTAGTTTCATTTTTGTAGAGTACCTTATGCCACAAATTAGTTCGAAATACACCCAATCGTTACTATGCATAAACAAATATATTTTATATACAATTTTAATTATATTCTCGCTTTGAAACTATATATGCCACATCATATTTTCATTACCTCCATGTATGACATATGTATTTTACATTTATTATTTTTTATTTTATTATTTTTTTACATATGTACATATGCCACTTCTATGACAAAAACTGAACTATCAATATTGACTAATACGCAAAAATTTATTTAATGAAACTCAAATGTTCTTCTCCTCTTTTTATATTTTCAACGTAACGTTATGTTCGACATTGTAAAAATCGAAAAAAAAATCGAAAAAACAAAAACGTTACCTAATTGTCTTAAAATAAACGCGTACTGAAAAACAAACTGCTGAAAAATCGAAAAAACTGTCGTCAATACCAATTCATTAAAAATGATAAACAAACCAAAAAACCTCACTAAGCAGGCTTCAATGCAAATGGTACGGCATCAATTGGTCTTTTTATTTACAATAAAAATATTGCATCTATTTACTATTGCTATTTTCGCTGTTGGTTGTTAATTGTTGTCTCAATTTTTTACTTAAACAAAAGTTTCAATTACAAATTTTTCTTCACATATAGTTTATAAATAAATATTACATACTAAACTAATCAATAACCATAAAAAAATGTTGAATTTAATGTCCTTAACTAATGAAAGAGCGCTAATTATATATAAAAAAAGTCATATATTTTTTTGTGTTTAAATGTTCTTTTTTTTCTTTCTTTATAAAATATATTGTAATATACTTTTTTATGTTGTTTTAGGAATCAATACTATACGCATTTGTCTGCCAGCTTCAGTACTAATGGTCATATATATTCAAAATACCTATAAAATAAACTGATTTCTACACAGAACTCTCTGAAAAAGTAGGTAATTAATTAGCTACTCATGCTTACTTAAGCTTTAAACAGCCATGAAATTGGTATACAGATATTAGTAATGATATTCTGTAGGGTAATCTAACACAGTTCGCCAAATTTCCACTTTTTTCCCGTATACAGTCTGTCTAATAGAAGCGTGACCGGCAAAATTCAAACTTAAAGTTATAGAGAAATTTAATTACTGCTTAATAGGCGTGTCCTTTTCGCATATTGTGCAATTTGTTAGCTTTGTGAGAAAATTAGAAAGCGTATATTGGTTTTGTAAAATGAGTTCCGCGCATGTAAAACGATTGGAAACAGTATTCCCATGTGCACACGCTCAAGGTCCAAAAATGGCATGTGCATCTGGAGCAGGCGGGTGCTAAGACGGCAAAATGAAGAAAAAGTTTTTTCTAATAGCGGTGAATTTCTGCCATGAAAAAGCTCCTCATAAAAAACCATTCGGCGTTCGGAGTCGGCTTAAAAGTAGCTTCCATTTGTGGAACAACATCAAGACTCACGCTACAAATAGGAGGAGCAGCTCGGCCAAACACCTAACATAAGTGTACGCGACAATTACTTATTAATCTGTAGTAAACTATTTAAAGAAGTCCCAGACGTTCATAAGCTAATGGGTGCAAGGATATACCGAAGTTGAAAACGTTGACGGCTTCCCTGGACGAGACCCAAAAGCAAATACCTTTCCAAAGCAGGATCAGAAGATCATTTGCTTATGGCAAAACCGCACTTATCATTGCGTGAAGCTGAAACAATTTTAAGGAAAAGTGGTTTTAATGTTTCCGAACACACGACTCGAGAATGTTTACGTGCAGAAGACCTCAACTTCCGGAGCAAATTAAAAAAACCGCTGCTCTCATTATCATACATTGATTTACATGGGCGGAATTGGGCAAATGTAACATTCACCGAGGAATCCTCCCTTTGGGCGAATAGGTGCATACATCGATCCTGGTGCACTTCTGCTGCGAACGGTTCACGTTTGGGGCACGACATTCGTGAGAGTATTTGGCTGTGACGTAACATTTAAATAAACAAGAAAGGGAAAGTTCGATCCCATTCCCTCTGTAGGAGAAATTCGATTACGATTAACAATAAAAATACAAAGTAATACAACAAGGAAATAATGGCAAATATCTTATTATTACGACAGCAAATCAGCTGATCCTGAAAAATTCCCTGAGGGTCTCATAGAGACTCGCGAATGAGATCAGCTTTTATACTCTCTACACCGTAGGCGCAATGGATATAAAATAAATTTAATTGTAAGGCAAACCTTTACGGGGTGCTGTTCTTTCGTCAGATAATTGGTGCCTGCTTGTGAAAGTTGCTGTATTTTATCTTCTTTCTCTCTTCTTTCTTCAGCTGAAATTCGACAATAGCGTTCCAATATGTAGGTCTGTTCATGAAGCAAATTTTTTGGAACAATTATTACAAATTATTACGTTTTGGTGTTTGTGTACCCAACAAACTTGCAAAGTAGGGGAAAGTGAGAGAGCAAAATTACATTTCATTTTGAGGGGAATTGCAAGTTTTTACTGGATAAATTTTTACTTGCATGTGAGAAAACAGCTGATCGCAAAGTAAAAATAAACACGAATTAAAATTTGCGAATTGCAACTGTTGACGGAATGTTCCTCATCTGACAGCGATGATGAAATGGAACAAATTATTGTGGACAAAATGAAATCATATGATTCGGAAGATCATTATTTTGCACCTTAATTTATTACGAGGAAGCTCAAGTGAAAATGTTTTTAATTTTTGTGATTTTTCCTTCCAACAGTTTAATCAGCTGTTCGTTACACTTGCAAATTGTTACTGGTTTTGCGTTCATGTACGTTTTTTGCTATTTTTCTCTTTGGCAGAGAATTCTCGGAAATAAAGTTACTGGCAAGTTACTGGATAATTTGTACATGAACAGACCTAATTTGTTGCATTTAGGGAGTCGAAATCCCCTTTTTTAGACTCGCCTTGTTTAATAGTTTCTCTCGTTTCGCCGGTTAGCAATACACTCATGTAGGTCTTTTATTTTCGTTTGTTGTGGTTGTTGTTTAGTCACATGATTTAGGCTTTTACCTGCATTGTAAAAATACCAAAAGTCGTACATACATAAGGTGTATATATTTTAAATAAATAAGAAAATAAATAAAAATAAAAAAAGAAAAACAACTTACCACCCTTAAGTTTATTGAATTAATTTCTATGACCATTAGTCTTACGGTTTTATTCATTTTAAGCTATGTACGTATATATATATACATATCCATAAAATAATAACTAATATACTATATATTATATATAAGAAAACGCACTTAGAATTATTGGTCACAAATTGGTCACGCTTCAATATGCACAGTTATATTTTGCAAGCTGCAGTTAGTAAACTTTGTTTTAAACGAAAAATAATTCAAATTTGTCCACCTTTACTGTGAGCCTCATCTCAATTCACCAATAATACCGTACAGCACTTGGTTGGGTATTGGACCAAGCCTATTTTTTTAAGAGATTGAGTCATAAGTAAAAGTAGCTCGAAGTTAGCCTCAGAAATCGAGATATGGACTTCGAAGTTCGAAACTGGACTTCCGGTAAAAGAGTACTTTTAATTATTGTAATTTTTTACCAAAGGTCCTCTCTTGAACTTCGAAGGCTAACTGCGAAAACAGAGAAATTGCTTGTGTACTTATGTATCTAAACTCAACTAAAAAAAAATTGTTTTGCTCCAATACCCAGAAAAAAGACGCAATGATAGGAAAATTCAAAATGAAAATGAATTCCTTAAAAGATTTTTTAATTCATCAAATAAGTAGCTCTTTATTTTCCTCTTGATCGAACGAAAGTTCGTTCGACATATGTCACTGTTTAATTCTAATGTTTAGTATACTTTTTTTTAAGTTCTGTCTTTTTAGTGTTGAAATATTCTACGTTTGATATTTTTGTTAAACTTAAAGCAATTTGTCTTTTACTAATTTAAAGTATGTGTGTCAATTAATGAATTTTACAAGGAAAATAATTTCTGGATTAATAATTTAAAAAATTAAAAAAAGAGCTTCTTTAAAAAGAAAACTATAAGCGAATACATACATATGTACATATTTTAATAGGGGTTTTTTCAAATATTTACAATGCACGGTGGTACCGCTCTCGAAGGAAGTATATTTTGTGAGAGATGAATCCGCGTTTTTTTTTTATCTCATTGTAGTGGATAATAATACATTTATTACACATGATTTTTTTTTGTTGTTTTCCCAGTTAGAATAACTATTTGTTAGTAATTAGACCAGATGTGAAAAAATGAGGCACCGGTATTTTGCTAGAATGGCCTACTACGGTACTACTGTGCAGTAAACTAAAAAGACTTTAACGAATCCTAAAATTTTGCCAAATATGGTGAAAAAGAACATCAAAGCATATTGAAAAGCTCAAAATCCTATTTACATTAAGTGAAATGAGTCTTAATGCCATAAATTCTATTACGAAATTAGTTTTATTTAATCATGTAAATATTAAACAAACCATGTTTTAAATTTTCATTCGAAATGGTCACCATTTGCTTTTATACGATCCTTCAAACGATTAGGCCGTTCAGCTATAGCAGCACGCACGGTTTCCATGGACATAGACGTCGCTGCTCGACCAAAGATTGCTTGAGACTCTCCAAATTTCTGTGAGGTTTTTTGACAGGTCATGTTCTCTAATTCTGACCACAAACTTTATTCCAATGGATTCAGATCTGGACTTCCAGACGGCCAATCTTCTGCGGCTATGAACCCACGAATATTGTTTTTTAGCCACTGCTGGATGGTTTTGGTTTGGCCACTGCTTCACCACGTCTTCTAAGACATCTTCCTGGTACACTTTTGGCACGGCCTTAACCCTTTTTTCGCAGAAATGAAGAGATGTAACGCCTTTACAAGACCCTCCCCACCACTCTATTACGTAGGTGGCGACGGTGAACCATTGGAACAACATTTTCTGCGTCTTTAGAAGTTTTAGCATAGATTTTGCCGTTTGGCTTATTAAAAACTTCTTCAACAATGAAAATTTGCTCATCTGTGAAAATAATATTTTTATGGCCGTTAACTGCGTGCCACCGAAGAAGCTGCTCGCATCTGTCGAGCGACGGAAGACTTTCATGTGGAGATTATCTCTAATTTGTCTTGACTTGGATCTGGTCGATGCAGTAATTTCACTGGACTTGATTTTCTGCTTTCTAAGGGGATTTCTGCAAATTCTTTCTCGCACTACTTTTATGGCTGCACTGGTTCGAACCACGCGAGGATGACCACTTCTTTTCCTGTCTGTCACTTGAGACGCTTGGAAAAAACGATTGATCGTATGCTAAACAAACATTCTCGAAATATTAACTTTTTTCAACAATTCGTAAATCTCTCTTGCACTTTTACCATACTTTTGTAATGCAACACTGCAATGCGAATTTCCTTAGCTCCCACTTCATTGCTAACAAGCGAAATGTTATTATGCGGTATATACGTTCCGCAAGAAACAGCATAAAAAAAACAGCATAAAAACAGCTACCAGTTCTATAGTAAAACTGTAGATACGTTTCAAAAGTGCTAAGAACCGCATAAATCTGAAATAATGTAATAAAATCGCATAAAAAAAGGGTACTAGTCCCATATTATAACTATAGATACGTTCCATAGACCGCATGAATCTGAAATAATTAAATAAAATCGCATAAACAAAAAATTGTATTTTTGAAAATTATATCTTTATTTAAGAAACGTCAGAATCGAAAAATAAATTTACATCGTCAGAAAGAGAATCAGACAATACCCGCATGTTGCGCATTCGTTTAGGATTTGGCGTAAAATCACTTCCGTCACTTGAGGAAATGTACACGTCTGATTAGGATGGTGATGCAGGCGGTTCCATACTTGTAGGGTTAGCATTTTTGATGTAATCTGTAATGCGTTTTTGCTTAGCTGGTTTAGAATATTGTTTATATGTACAATTCCCGATAGGTCGACAGGCATTTTTTAATTTTTTTAAAAACCGCACTACATATTTCAAAACCGCATAAAAACAGAATCTACTGTATAATTTATGAGGAGACAATGCATACGAACAAAAGCAAAAGTAGCGGAACTTTTTTCTGCGAATTTCTTCTCGCCGTATACGTGGTAAAATTTGTCACAGAATTTAGGACAAGTCTAAGTAGTCTCCCACGCAGAAGTGGCTTCCCTCAAACTCTAGAAAGTACATGATAAAATAGCTCAATGGCTGAAAGACTGGAGAGGCAATCACATGCAAACCAAGAAGTTTTAAATTCTGATGAAAATTTGCCTAATTTTTATACTTATAAATTATGTATAAAGTTTGAAACTTTGCGTTATATGGTTTTTGTTGTAGCATAAACTATAGTTTTATAAAAAAAAATAATTGACAGTAAAAAATAAACAAATTAATGGCCAAAACTTGCCAATATGTGGTATACACTCTCTTTTGACGCTACTGTAATTTCATACTTTTGTATAATAATTTCGTACTTTTGGATAATAAAAATAATAGCAACTCAGTAAATTAAATAAAATTTTTTTCATGTTTAAATATTTTATTAATATTTCGCATACTAGCTTCAGCAGCATATTTGCCAACTCTTTAATTTTCTATTATTAAAGCTTTGTGTTGCTATTTGAGATGTTAAGTACATACGTATATACCTTTAAAAAAGATTTTGTTGAATTTTAATATCACTATTTAGAACTTTTATGAAGTGAAATATATTTTGCGGAAATTAATTAAATTTTGAAGACTTCATCATTGTATCATTTATTTAACCCTTTAACGCCTCGATATACGACATACCTTACTTAGACTTTATACTTCCCTCTCCTACAAACTGATGCTTAGTTGTTGCAAGTGATGACCTATTTTTGAATTCTTAGTGTAACCTTAGTGTTTTCCCTACAAAGCAAAACGCAAACTAAAAACAAGAATTGTGTCGTTAATACCTTGTGAATTGCATTTTATTTTTACAGCACCGCCGCCTTAGTTATAGCCGACACGCAGTAGATGACAGAGATTTGTCTACGCAGGTAAGTCGCAATACGAAAAAAGAACACTAAGTTCCAAAACCTACATACTTCGAAAAAGAGTAGCCAAATAATTCGAAAGTAATTGACAAATCTCTGAAATAATAACTTGCACTGCTGCATTCAAAAAACAAAAACAAAAAAATGTAGTGATTGTTGAAAATGTGAAAAAATACTCGTGTGAGTCAAATGTATATGTGTATGTGTATAGTTTGCAAGCTTTGCCACCAAGTGCATTCGCTTGGAAAATATTGTATAATTAATTTTCATGCTAATTTACATTCGCTATTAATTGAAACGTTTTACAGGTGAATTACAAAATGCAAATGAACTTCCGACGAATGTTCAATGATCGGAAACATCACAAGCGCAGCAAACGCGGCACTAGTAAGGTATGCAATTTTCACATATCCACATATAAGTATGTTAATTTGATTGTAGTTGCAATGTGGATATATGCTATTTATTATGATACTTACTAATTGTATGCACATGTGTCACATATGTTAATCAGTCGCCTTTTTTACAGCAACAAGATGGTGTTAAACAAAATCACGTCTCTTTCCATGACTTCCAACAGAACGGCACAACGAAACAATTTTCGCATGGTACGAACAAATCGAAACATCAATTTCGCAAAATTCTAATCAGAAAACATAATCACAATTCACTTAACAAATATCGTAGATTAGAAATAGGTAAATGTGCCATCAAGTAAATTAAATTTAAAAACGATTTTCGAGTGATTATAAACTTTTGAGAATAGTGGAAGAAATCTGGTAGGCATGTACTTTCCGCTTAAAGTTGGTTTGTCTTTGGAAATGATTGCAATGAACACCTTAAGATAGGCAACAAAATCGAAGAAGAAAAATTCTTCCCCTACTGCCTTTTTTATGTGGCTTCATGTCTTACATTTTTTTTCATTTGCATTGGTTAGATAGCAGAAAAGAATAATATTTGCACATAAACGAACAACGAATTTTTGCATAAAGTTGATTATTATAGGTAAATAATACAAAATAAAAATAATGCTTATTCCATTTCAGCTAAATCAGGTTATATAAAATTTAAGTCCGTAAGTGGGACGTTTTCGAACAATGGTACCAACTTTTTTTTAATAATATTTGTTTTATACCATAACTGATAAAAGTTGGTCACGAAAAAGGCTAAAAAGATAAATTTTAAATATAGTAAAGTGAAATTCACATTTAGCAAAGAATCCAAATGGCAGTATTCTAGCAGTCTTATTATAATTTATGGGGAAAATATTATTATAATTGCTTTTAGAACTCAGCTTTTTAAATTTATTTTAATTGTTTGAAAACTTGAGTTCTACTTATTACACTGTGCAACAAAATGAGATGCTTTCCAAAATAACAATATTCAGGCAATTGATTCTTGTAGTGTGGACAAAAAAAAACAAATTCTCGTAAAAAAAGGTGTTTTAAAACAGGCATCTATATGTTAAAATTTAGATTATTTAAGGTTTCTATAAAAAAATAAAAATTTAGATTACTTCAGGTTTCACTTTTTACACAATACGGCTGTTAACAGGCATACATATGTGAAAAATTATAACATTTAAATGCCCACCAAAAAAGGTACCGTCTACTGATATCTAGGCGTCACTTTTAAAAGACTCTTTACATGCGATTTGAAAGCTTGCATCAAAATTTTTCGTTATGCAGGTCAAAGTCCCCACCTCTTGCACATTTTTATGGTGAATCTGCATAGTTAACTTTGTATTTCTTACATTTTAGTTGTTTAATATAATCAGCAGTTCTATGTATAGAATATCGCGAAACACTTCAAGGCCTCAACTACTCAATATCTGGTTATTGTTTATCTCTTTTATAAAAAAGACCAAAAAATACTCATAAAAGCGGCAAATATCGAGTTATAATGTACCACAAAATTATTTGTCATAAAATTTTGCTATAAGTCCTTTAATACACCAAAACACGAAATTCAACTTAAAGGCCAAAAATAAGTCAAAAAGGAAAACGGATAATTTCGCTTGTGCATACAGAAAATTTCATTCAGAACTAAATTTTAAATGTCGCACGCATTTTTTTTTCTACTTCAAAAAAATTTAGCCATAAACTTACAAATTTCCGATACACGTAACACATATAGTATGTAAAGCGTTTTTCAGTAATAGCGCTTCAACCTTTTTTTTGAATAAAACACAAACGGTTTGACTTTTTTAAATAATTTTTTTTTTATTATCGAGTTTGAACATATACATTTAAGGAGGTTACTGTTGTTACTGTAGACCAATGACTTCACATAACCCCAAAGAAAATAGTCTAGAAGCGTCAAATCACACGAGCGCGGCGGCCATTCGACCGGTCCATTTCTGGAAATAATGCGCTCATCGAACTTACTCTTCAACAAATCAATTGTAGCGTGTGCTGTGTGGCTTGTGGCCCCGTCCTGTTGAAACCACATGTCGTCTAAGTCCATACCATTCAATTGCGGCCAAAAATAATCGCTTATCATGTCGCGGTATCGATTTCCATTCACAGTAACGTGGCGATCGTTCTCGTCATCGAAAAAATATGGGCCAATTACGCCGCCGGCATGTAAACCGCACCAAACAGTGATTTTTTCGGGATGCAACGGTGCCTCATGAATCACGTGTGGATTGCTTTCTGCCCAGTAACGCATATTTTGCTTGTTGACAAAGCCATTGAGCCAAAAGTGAGCTTCATCACTGAAGATGATTTTTTGGAAAATTTATAAATTTTCATAAAAAATTTGCACGAATATTTTCATAAAAAATTTGCACGATTTGCAATCGTTGTTCAAGTGTGTAGCGTTCCATGATGAAATGTATACTAATGAAGTTTACAAATGATAAGCGAAAAACTAAAAATATTGCGTCGTTCGTCCTTCCTATCGGAAAAAAGTTGAAGCGCATCTATTGAAAAACGCCTTATATTGTCTGTCCTCTCCACCAGAATCCGTTACCGAAGCGTGGGTATTTTTGTTGTACAGTGTTATATTTGCTGTACAGTGGTTTTACAAGTATTTCAAATAAATTATTAAAAAAACGTAAAAACTTGAAAATAATTAAAGTGAAAGCATATCTACCGAGGTCCACAATTTCTCTAAATTCCAAATCCCTTGAATGAAATTCACGGCAGTTTTTATTGTACATTTTAATATCAGTTTTAGAGTTTAATATTAGCAATCATAATTCCCATCAGTAGTTTTTCCCCACCCAGAGAACTTTTAAATGACACTATGCAACATTAATTTTTTCACCAAAACTAAGCAATTGGGTTTCGATAGATTTTGGTACGCTGAATGTAAATTCGATTCCTCAGATATTATATCCAATTTGTAGAAAATTTTGGCCAAAACGCAAAATCGACATTTTTTATTGTAATTAATTGTAAATCGAAGTTTGCGCTAGTTTGCGAAGTTTGGAAATTTGTTGAAAATTGGAACCAATTCTTTGTTCAGTTGTTTTTATTTAGTTAAAGTACTATTAAAGTGCTATGCACAATTAACAGAAACTGGCAACATCAAGCTATTGACTTACATATGTTAAAAATTTGACCAAAATTAACAGAAAGTGTCGACACATAGAGCTGTTAATTTACATCTATAGCGATCGTACGACATGATGCGGCTATGGCGACTAAAGCTTCAAAAAATGTATAAATAGTAGCAATTTCACTTCGTTTGTAATTTTTTTGCCCACACCTTTATTTTTCTTATTATTTTTTTTTTTTTAATTTACTTTGAGTAAAATTTTCTCGAAGCTCTGACAAGACGGGCAACTTTTGAGACCAGTTCAGTACACCGAAAGTTATCAAACGTAGCTAATTACTTCCCAGTGGCGTACAAAAAAATTGTTGTTGCATAGTGTTATAATATTTTTTAATTTTTATTGAAAATATATTAATTAGCATATTTAATTCGCTCTTATCTAAATTTAACAACCTAACTACATATTGGCGACATTTTTTCTCATCTTACATTAATTTTTCCTTTACTTGCGTGCATTGGCGGATTTTTTGGATGCTCATTTTATCTCTTATCTTTCCCCCTAAATACTAATGTATACATACAAATTTGAATTGCGGAATTTGTCATTAAACACACATACACACACGCACACACACACACAAATACATTTAAAATCATATGTAATATTCAATTATAAGAAGACTATATTAATGATGTTCTCAATGAATCAGGAGAAGAAAATCTGGGCAAACTAAACGAGGTGACGGTTGTGAGTGGCGACGATTGGGATGACGGCTTGACATTTACAGCGAAATCCTCACGTAAGTCGAACTTTACTAATTTGCATATACAAGAAATATCTACTAACACTTATATACACAATGAATGTATTATTGGTTTTTATAATTTTTTGTTGAATTAAAAAAAAATGTAAAATATATAATTTTTTTATTTAAAAAAAATTTTAAGTAAATATTTGCTAGCATACACACATACACACACACTAACTAGGCAAGTACACCTGACAATAAAGGTTGGGGGAGGCGGCGCGTATGTTTTGTGTGTGTATGTGCGAATTTGATGGTAAACATTTTTTGTCATATTTATGTACCCTACTTCTACTACAATAAAGAATATACGCGCTAATACTCAAATATAACTGTATTCAACTTTTACCCAACTTCAACGCTTATTGTTGCGTTTGTTTTCGAGCGTATGTTTTACCCTTTTAACTTGATTTTGCTTGTTTTATTTTCTAAACAATTAACTTAAATTTAATTCAATTAATTTTTTTTATATTTTGAATGATAAGAAATATTAAGCGTAAATGGTTTTTTAATGCATTTTTTTAGCTAAACATATTAATATGCCATAAATCGTTGCAGAATATCTGTGCGTCAACAGTATAAAATGAGAGAGCTAACCATCGTAAAAAACGATAATCCACAAAAAAAGAAACTTAAAAATCATTTATGGCATATTCATGTATGAATTTATGTTTGTTAAATATTTCTTTGCTAAACATTTATTTTTTCACAAAAATGCCATTTTTTACTTGCATTCAAATTCGTGTCTTGCTAAAAATGCAGTTAGGAATTTGTTTAAATAAAGCTCTGTGAAAGTTCCCGCTGTAACCTATGTATTATTTCGGCCCCATAGTAAAATTATTTTCAAATATAGTTTCGAAATTCTTTTACATTGTCGAAATTTGTAGAACAACATGAACGTCATTGTTGGTTTTCACAGAGGTTGTTTTTACGAGTATTTTATTGATTAAAATTTATAGTTATGTAATATTAGAAATTCATGAGAAACAATTTTACAATAATATGCAATTTGTGTTGCAATAATTAGGTGTTACAAATTTTATTTATGAACAGACCATTTCCAGATTGATAGATTCACTTATTATTGTGAGTTCTTCAAATTTGAAATAAACAAAAATGTGTAACATGTGCCAAAGATGCAAAAAACGCGTGGTTATATGCCTCTGAAACCTTGCAATGCATGATATTTCAATTTACGTAGCTCACGAGGCAGCTCTAATAATGCATAGAAACTGTATGTCCATTAAGCTGCTTAAGGGGACAGATACCTGTAAACGGCCATATTTTCCCAGATTTTCATTAAATTAAAATTTTTTTAATTGAATTAATTTTTTAATTTAAACTAAATTTTTTTTTTTTTATTTTAATAATTTAAAATGGCGGATGTACACTCAATTCTTGCAGGAAGGTCGCAGCGGGGCTTCTCAATCGGCGGGCATTGTAGCATCGGCGTCAGTGTCCTGAATACAAAAAACCAAATTTTTTTTCGCGGAATAAAATGTTTAAAAAAAAATTAATTTTTGGGCGAATTTCCCTAGGTACTATTTTTGCCTCGGAAAAATTATTTTTTTGAAAAATTTTCGAAAACTTGAAACACATAGGAAGTAATATCATACAAAAAATGTGTTCCAAATGTTAAGGAGAGCGGTCAGTAACTTTTAAGTTATCATGTACGCCAATTCGAAAAATATAGTTTTGAGAAAAACGCGTCTAAAGTTTGAATACGTCAATCATATTTGACAGTGCTGAACTAAACAGCTGTAGTGTACAAACAGACAAGCAACGAAGCGCGTAATAGTCAAAATAAAGATTTCTATCACTCAAAATCATTCTTTAGAAAGCAGTACTTCTCGCATCTGTAACCAAATCGTATATCCATAACCTTCGTTCGCATTCGCTTTAATTTTTATTATATGTGACAAAATGGTGCTTGAAATTCTCATGGTTAAGCAGCTAGAACCTCGCAAAAATGTTTATATTCATATATCGAATGCTTTCTAAGGTGATAACAATATGTGGCGAATCATAAATGTTTACGAGGGGGGGGGGGGGCAATAAGTACCCGTGCTAGAAATGAGGACACCATTTTTTCAAAAAAAATTTTTTTTTTTTTTCAACATAGTCCCCTTTTAGAAAGATGCACTTCTCCGGCCTTTTTTAACCCCTCCAAAAAATTGGATTTGTCGAACTCTCCAAAATACGCCTCTGTCTCATCGTCGTTTAAACTAATTTTTTTCGGGCGAGAAAAAGCCGCAGGGAGCAATTCATAACGCAATTCATGCCGCCATTTTATGACCGCCCTCTGTCGTCAAACACTGGTACTAATTGAATCATTTAACCGCCCTCGTACTTACGATCCTGAAACGAAGCAAATTCATAGAGAACTGAAATAACTTGAATGACCAAATCAAAATTCATTTGATTACAGAGATATTCCATATACCATTACATAGCCTTGGACAGCATAAATCATCCTTAACTAAAGAAAATCCTAAATGATTAAAAAAGTTCTCTGAAATAACGCAATATGAATAGGTGCCAAACGGAAAGTATACAAATATACCCCAATAAAATATATTTTTTAATAAGATTCTCGAATTGACCCTTGAAAAAAGCTTAAAATTAAAAAAAATGCTGTTTACAATGCATAAACGCATGAGCATCAGTCGTAACATACTTAGAATGATATACAATTTGTGTATCAGCGGTATTAGAAAAAAATCTTCTTGCTGTATTGCCGCCAGTGGCAACTCTTCTCAAAAGTCTATACACCGCATTTTTCTTTTCTCCGACGAAAGAAATTGAATGCTCTGAATATACTGTGGAATACCACCTTGGTCAAAAAATTCCCGGAATATATTCAGAAAATTCAAAATAAAAGTGATATTATCGCCTTCAAAGTACTCCCCATCAACTGCAACGCACTTATGCCAGTGTTTAAACCAGCTCGCGAAACATTGCTGGAACTCTGTTTTCGGTATAGCCATCAGAGCCGTCTTCGATTTTTCCATTACTTCTTTCCAGCTATTAAAAAGTGTTCCCCGTAATAGATTTTTGACTCGATCAAACAGAAAAAATCGCAAGGAACCATATCAGTTGAATCCGATGGCTGTTTTCGATGGTATTTATTTCGTTTTTGATCAAACATTGACGAGTAATGAATGCACTGAGCGGCGGTGTGTTATCATGGTGCAAAATTCACGAATCTGTTATTTTTCGACTAATTGCTTCACGTAAGCATCTCATACGCCCAAATAATAGTTTTTATTAACTATCTGGCATTCTTGCAAAAATGAGTGGTGTACAATACCGTGTGGATCCATGAAAATAGTGAGCATCGCTTTCTTTTTTGACTGAAAACGACGTGATCTCTATGGTATTGGTTCATTCGGAGCACTCCATTCACACGGCTGATGTCTGGATTTCGTGCTTATAAAACCACGACTCGTCTCTAGTAAAGATGCATTTGATGAATGTTGAATCGGATTCAGCCTTGAACATTATGTTTTTAACGATATCAATGCGGTATTGTTTGACATGAAACTCAGGTCATTCAGGCCCTATTTTACAGCAACATTCATTAACAATTTTCTGTTCATTGAATTATGTCCTGAACTGATTCATAACCAATGTTCAAGTCCTCTGTCAGCTTATTGATGGTTACTTTGCGTTTATTAATTAACTTTTATTTCACTTTACTGATGCTTTCATCAGTTTTCGATGTCGACAACCTGCCACTACCCAGGCCTTTCGTCATCCTTGACGGACTCACGATTTCTTCTCAAGCGTTCATGCCACTCATAATGGCTGTCGGCTGTTTTCTTTAGAGTATCATTACTGAAACAGTTTCCCAAAATTTCTAAGGTTTTCGCACCATTCTCAACTCGTTGTTGCAAATTCAAATGCATTTTTAAAACTCTAAAATATCGAAAACACGTGCAGAGGTAGATTTACTCAAGGCGGCGTAACTTTTACAAATGTCAACCAGTGGCGATAACATTTCCGTAGAAATGTTAATCACAGATGTGGCAACCTGGCTAAAAAAAAGCAACTCAAATCAGTCGACTACAGCGTCACCTGGCGGTTGTTCTGGGTACGTCGAAAACTAGATTGTAGTTCAGAACGTTTGGGGTATGCGAAGTAAGTTGCCTGCACCAGCATGACGGTTTTTTATATTTTTGTATTCATTCTAATGTGATTCTCGAATAAAATTCCTATTTTTTAGTCTTTCTTTCCAAAGTCTTTCCTTCCTTCTTAGAATTTCATAAATGATGATTGAGGTTCTAGGCACTGTTGTCTAGTTATAGAATATGTAAATAACTTTTAGTAGTACAGTAGCGCACGAAATCCCGTAATGCCACCTGAAACATCATAATTTCAAATAATATTATATAAATAAAATATACCAAATAGTATATATAATAAAAAATCCAAAAATTCAGATCTGCAAAATACTGAGTTACGAGTAGAAGCTTCAGCAATTTCATTAGGTCAACTGCTAATTTAGTTTTTATTTTATTTCATTAAATAAATATAAAGAACTTATCAGATTATAAGAAATCGCTTTACTCCCTAAATAATAACTCTAAAAACTTCCGTTATGTACAACATTTAAAAAATGCATTTATGATCAGGTTTTTCACTAGCTTGTTCCATAGTGCATCGACTTATTCTGCATTGTTTGTCAAGAGGTTTCTAGCCCCCACTGCTTCAGCAACTCAGTGCCAATTCCTTAAGCTTTATTAACCAGATCTTGCGCCGTGCTACTTCTATCAGTCCCCTAAAGTGAAATCTGCATTAAAATTTAACACGCAATCCTTTAGATTTTCTGTGATTGTGAAAAATCACATACAAAGTGCATTGTAGTCACTGGTTTTTACTGCTTCACAAAACAAAAAAAAAATTGAAAAAGACAAAATACTTACAAATACTTAATTTCACATTCTTATATCTGGAAATGGCTTGTTGTATAATTTATTGCAATTTTATTTTATTTTCTAATTTCTCACTAACTTTTCTATTAAAAAAAGTGACAATATATTAAAAATCTAACAAAAATATTCTTTTTTTCACAAACACTTCTCTATATTTTTCATTTGTGTCTAAAATACCAAAAACACAAAACAAAAAAACAAAACGGGTCTCAAATGCTACCATGCAATACTAAAACAATATCAATATTAATAAAACGATTCGAAATGTTTCAAAACACACTGTAAATATATCAACTTTGTTTGGCAATATCAATGAAACATCTTTAAAAAATACACACACACACGTACACACACAACTATACAATAATAAAATACTGTTGGGAAACATAAAACCCTAAACACCATACAAATGCCAACCGTAAAAAATGGATCATTAAAACACAAACGTACCAATAATGCTTACAAAAACATTTATTAAAAAAATCAAAAAAAAAAAAAAAACCACGCGGCTACTTGTGCAGCGGACTCGGATCTGGCCAATAACAATTCGCTTATAGCGCACATACAGAATTTACCCGGTTTTGATGCATCGAAGGCGCGCATCGTCCAACACTACTCCACACCGAAAAGTGAAAACGGCAGCCCTGAGAAATTGTTAACGCCCGATGTGGGCCCAACGGCGGCCGAATCGATATTGCCTTGGCGGCGGGATCGTTCCTACCAGTGCATTGGTAAAGGCTTATAAATATCTACGGCTACTAGCCACCACTACAGATACAAAAACAAAATGTAGTTCTCGCGTTATATGTAGCATACTCTGCTTTGCAATTTAGTGGGAAAAGCTGTTTTCAAAAATGCGACAAAAGTGCCTTCAGCCAATTGCACTCATTATCAGTGTGATCTGTTGCTCTAAAACGTTTGCGTTACTGGCCGTATTTTCAATCAATTATAAAAAATTGTTTCTTTCGAAAACAGATAATTTATTATCTCAAAACAATTATTTGGCTTAATATTTTTTTCAAAATCTCAAACGTTTATTCTTTCTGTATCAAATTTTCGTTCATTATTCCATTTATTTATTTTCTATTATTAATCCATATTCATCATATTCACGCAACTTTTGTATTTTCACTTTAGGCGCAAATATTTAGCAGCACAAAATGTTTTTTCTGCAACCTAAATATTTGAGTTTATAGTCAATCATTATGGTTGCACAGAAAGTCCATGTTTGTTGTAATAAAAAGAGATCATGCCATAAACTTGAATATTAACATCAGCATCGCATTCCACATCACAAGTGCTAACAAGCAGATCAACTACTCGTACATTTACAACTAATAATATGAAAAAAGTATATCTACTAAAGTCGTTTAACGCTATGAAAATTGTGAAGAAAACTTCGAAATTGGCTGTTACTTTCATAAGGGCATCTGAATGAAAAATCCAAATTGTTTGTTTCTAACTATTAACCAAGAAGAGATATCGACTTTATTTGTATACCTTTTTACCATTGGGCATGGGGTTAGTAACCCATATGAATTGTAAAAAAAAACTTAAAAAAAAAATGTGTAGCTTATATAAATGCTAGCACTAGTGGCTTTTGTAGAATAACCTCAACAAAAAACGAAAAAAAAAAACAAATCGAGTAAATAGTGTGCTCATGTTTGAGGAAATGTGTAGCCCGCTTGTAAAATTATCCAAAATTCACTTAGTGCTTTAGTATAGATAAACAAATATTTACTACCTCAAAAACCTATAAATCCATTTTCACTAATTCACTTTTCATTGCATTTATCAACACTCTGTGCGCAACTTAAGCGCAAGTCGAATGTTAAAATGCTCCAATAATTTCAAGTTCATATTCGGATATCTTCTATTTGTCCGAAGTGTTTAGCCAAACTTCGTTACCAGTGTTGCCTTTTATAATTTGCGCCCAATAATGAAAATACAGTAAAATAAGAATGACCGCCGCAGCCGAATGGGTGGGCATTGAAATTTGAAAAAAAGGCGAGCCAAAAAGCACGGAGAAATCGGTAACTCCTAAAACACTCAGGGCTAAAAAGCACGGAGAAATTGGTAACTCCTAAAATACTCAGGTCTAAATAGCCTATCGTTTTCAAAGCTCTGGAAAGTAAAAGAGTACATAGTTATCAAAGAAGAAAGAAGAGAAGGGAGAGATAGACAGAGATAGGATAGAATCGAGACAGAGGCAGAGATGGCTAATCCTGTGAGAATTTTCCAAATCCATTAGCAAATCTTAAAATATCGTCCAGTTTGAGAGAACAAATTTTACTCATTCTCATGACATCGGAATCCAAAATTCTAGCAAAAGCAGGCCACTGAAAAGAGAAAATGCTCAGTGCTGTCTGCCTCCTCTAAGCAAGACAGGCAAATCGGGTCCTTAATGATCTCCGTGGTAATCATGGGCTGTGTCCTGTAACAATACCGACCATCAACCGAACGTCTTTTCTACCAAGTTTTAGCTGGTTGGTGCGTGACTACCATTTGGAAGTGCGCAGGATCGAATATCCGTGCACGGAGCATCAAGTGATAGAAAAAGTATTTTCTAATAGCGGTCGCCACTCGGGAGGCACTGGAAAACCTTCGAGTGGATTTTTGTGTTGAAAAGGCCCCTCATAAAACACCATCTACCTTTCGAAGGTAGCTTAGAAACTGAAAGGTTTTCCATTTGTGAAACCATTATCAAGACAAATAGAAGGAGAAGCTCAGCCAAACACCCAAAAAGGATGTAAGCGCCAATTATATATATATATGTATATATGAATGAAAATAACTTTATTATTTTTCAAAATATTTTCCTTGGAAGCCAATTCACTGTTGCATTAGCTTGAACTAATTTTCAAAGAACTTTTTCCCCACTCAGAAGTGACACCTCCTTCAGGCGTTGAAAAACGGTGATACAATTTTAAAGACTGGTCCCCCTAATGCCCAATCTCGAGATATGGCACACGAGGATCTTGATTTATCATTTGACGCACAACATCGATGGCTTCTGGCACAACAACCGTTTTTGAACGGCCTTCACGAAATTCATTCTGCAAGAATCAACGACCACGTTGAAATTCGTTGTAAAAGCGTTTCACAGTGGCTTTCAACTTCAAAAGTCGAAGTAAGTCGATCAACGCTCTGCTGTCTCCATAATCCACGTTGTAAATAATAAGTTATCCGACGAAAATTTTCACGAGCGATTGTCCTCTTTTGAGCGAGATGAATTTTTCAACTCATTGAAAAACGAACAAATAAGGCTCGTAAATGAAAACGTTATAGAAAATACCAAACTTTTCGATAAAAATATCGAATAACAGTTCATCACACGCATTGCTGCAAAGGCGCAAAATGAAAATGGCATAAAAGGCTTCTTATGAATAAAGTTTGATATAGCGAGTTTTTCACAATATTAGCAGTGCTTTAATGGCGATTTTTTTTTTGGTAAATTTTATGTAAAAATATAATTGATACTACAGCCAAACCAACGTTTCATACTTTATACTTTATATATTAAAGAAAGTCAACAAAATTTCGAACTTTTTACACAGAGTTTTCAATTTTTTCTGGTATGCAGTTTTATAGCTCATTTCATTCTTTCTGTTAATTTTTAAGGTTTTTTTCTCACGAGGATTTCCTTCTTTTAAAATTTTATCTGATGAAAACACAGTAAGATAATAATGAAATTGGCGTCATTGCTTTTCAAAATACTCCCCTTAGAAGTCAATATACATCTGCATTCAGTTTAACCAATTTTCAAAACGCTTTCTTCACTCAGAAGTGGATATATCCAAAACGAGCTGTTTAAAGGCTTCAACAGCTTACTCAGTCGTTGACAAACATTGACCTCGTAAAAAGAAATCGTTCGGTACCAAATTATTTGACCTTTGGTGTGCTCAAAACCTTTCCTATGTGAGCCGATACGATAATTCGTCTTCGTATTCTTCCAAGCATCGAAGGGAATAAAATGTCGGCGGCCGTCAGCAGAAGAATTTTAAAAATTAGCGAGAATTTTAAGCAATTTCAAACTTACATTTTGCAATTTCAACTTAATTTAAATGAGCTATAGAATTGTATACCAAAAACAAAGTTCGGAATTCTGATGAAAATTTGTTGATTCGATTTATGCAGCTGTTATTATAATATATTAAAAGCTATGTTTCTCCACAAACATTTTAGCAAAAACAAAAACCCATTAAGCATTCAAAACATTGTGAATATTGTAAAATAAAAACACTGTGCCAAAACTTCTTTGACTGACTGCCCTACCTTGATCAAACAGTTCCCGGAATATATTCAGAAAATTCAAAATACAAGTTTATTCCTCAAAAGTGATATTATCGCCTTCAAATTGCCCTCATCAACTGCAACGCACTTATGCCAGCATTTGATTCAGCACTCGAAACATTTGTGGAACTCAATTTGCGGTATAGCCATCAGATTGTCATATTGATTTTCTTACGGTTTCACGTGACAAGTCCAGCAATAGACCATTTTTTTGCTTCATCTACTTGCAATTAGGTATTCCACTGAATAGAAATTCAGACAATCGGTAGGTTTTTCAATACGAGTGGAGGTGAATATAAAATTAATAAAAAACAAGTAACTTTGTTTTTTGACTTCGTTGTTTTGAGAAACGAAATATATTTGCATACATATGTTGATTTGTAAACAGGTCTTTGATTCACCATTAATCGAATCTTAGAACTAACAGTTGCAAATGAAACATCCGACATGCAGGGTCGGATTTTAGGTGATTTTGAGTAACATTCGCGAGGCCAAAGTGTACTCTGTTAGTTAGCAAGAATTATAGGGTATAGAGTGCTAGGTTTGACCTTCAGCTATGGTGGAAAACAAAAGTGAGCGAGTAACTTGTTATTTAGCTATGATAAAGAAAAAATGATGAGGGGAACTTGGGGACTCAGCAGCCGAGTTCTGCACGATCATTTCACATGTATTCACACACTCGTCCAATTAATCGATGTTCAGATGGCAACGAAGTGTCATTGGTTGACATTTTTCGTATATCACCAACACAATCTCAGTTTTTTTGTAAACACAGCTCAAGTGACGATAGCCCATTATCCGATTCTGTCAAATTCGCTCATATTCGCCGAATAACGGTGTGTTAAAGAGCTTGTCTTGGAAATATTTTCTCCATGACGTCACTGGGGACTCAGCAGCAGAATTTTTTCCACTCATTTCATACGTATTCACATACACGTCCAACCAGTCGTCGTTGTTCAGACGTTAACGAAGTAATATGAACGATGGCTGTGTTGATTTTTTTCGTATATCAACAACACAATCTCGTTTTTTTCGTAATAAACCGTTGTTACGATCCTAGCTACGTCAGTCTGAGCGCTGAGGTTAACGGTCTGATATCGACCACATCTTCTGAATTTTGTTAATCATGTGAAGTGGAAAAACACAGCAAAGTCCTCGGACTATGAAACGATCTCCTGATGTTTTTTCACCAAGCTTAGTAGTTAGTACTCCCAAAAATCACAGATTTCTGGATGAGAATCTGCAATAGATTCTCTTTAGCAATTTCCTTGGAGTTTTTAACAAAACCTAACCTCTTGCAGTTGCCCTGTAATATCTACTTTTATATCTCCACAACTCCTGTCTCGACATACATTTTTTTTCTACGACATGTTCCTTCATGAAACTTACTTTCGGTTTCTTGTATAGGTTATATATATATAGCTGTATGTTTACGAAGTATTCAAACCCAACTGTAGTATCCAGGCATACTTTTTGTCGCTTCTTTACCCAATTCCCATAAATGTTTCATCCACCCTTCCCTGTTGTCATACTTCGCCTAAGTAATCGTGCATTCCGTTTGGGCACTTCAATAATTGCATATAAATAAATTATATTAATGTTGCCAGATTGTATTTAATGCATTGCTTTGACATTCACAAACCCGAACAATCTAAAACACACCAAAATTTGTGTCATCATTCTTCATATGTAATAAGATCGATTTTCAAAATCGCGTTTGTGTTTAAAAACTCAATCGGTTCCAATCAATACAATACCAAACACATCGATTACTACGAGCATGGCATTTTTGTGCATGACTGTTTTTTTAGCTGTTTTCAATTTGGTTATTTTCTGGGTTTCGATTTTTCGTTTTCGAAGTATTCCCAAACGTTTTATTTTTGTTTGCAGCAATGTGTTAAAATTAACCACACATACTAACACCTGGTTGATGGGTTTCAAGAGACCCGCAGCTGATGTAACTAAATTTCATTTAACTAACAAATATTTAATTAATTTAACTAACAAAATCGAGGTTAACGGGCTCTTGCCACCTATCTTGCATGCACACAGCCTTCCGCCTTATTTCGATAAGCTAAAGCTGCTTAACCATTTAAATAAACCGATATTTGTATGCTTAGATTCACCTTAGCTGGAAAAAAGTATATAGCTTAAATTTGATTTCAATCATATTTTGCATACTTTCTCCACATAGTTGCTGAGAATCCCATACTCGAGGAGGATCACAATATATCACGTGATTCAGATGGCGAACGCCGTGTGGCCACACCCACCGCCACTGAGTCGCAATTACCTTGGAAGCGACAGGGTGATGAGCTTACAGACGCAGTGCAACAAAATGAATTCCCCGCCTGGGCTTCGAATAAGGAGTACCTGGCATACAATTCACCTAGTGCCACATTTTTAGGTAAGATTTTTGAAATGTGTAGTAAATTGCGACTAATGACTCGATAACTAAAGCTAATGGGAAATGTAGTAGATGTTATAAGTTTGCATAGTTGTTTTAAATAGAATATTAATATGCTTGAAACCTGAACGATTTGTTCTGATTTTATCTAATAATGTATATTTCTCCTATAAAAAAAATAAAAGCATAATTATATACAGAGAAATCAAATCACTAAGCCACTGTAGTGGAGTAGATGATAGCGATGGTCTCCTTAAATATTTGCGCTGTGAATTATTTAAAATGAATTTAATTTGAGTGGCCGCCGTAGCTGAATGGATGGTGCGTGGCTACCATTCGGTAGTGCCTGAGTTCGAAATCTCTTAGGCATGAAATATCAAACGATAGAAAAGTTTTTTCTAATAGCGGTCACCTCTCGGCAGGCAGTGGCAAACCTCCGATTGGATTTTTGCGTTGGAAAAGTTCCTCATCTAAAGTTCGAAGACGGGGTAAAACTGTAGGTTCCTCAATTTGGGGAACAGCATCAAGACGCACGCCGCATATAGGAGGAGGAGCATGTCCTAACACCCAAAAAAGGGCATAGGTGGGATTCAGAACGTCTTAAGAAGGTAACTAGTACCTCCAGTGAGACATTTTGCAAATTTCCCAGGTCTTCAAAGAAATAATCGCCAAGATATTACGCGCGGCCTCTCTGAAGTGCAGGACATTCACAGATGAGGAGTTGTACCGACTCAATTTCGTCTTCATCTCCACAGCTCCTGCAGACATCATTGTGAAGTACACCCATTCTACTGGCTAGGGTGCCAATAACGCAGTGGCCCATTATAATCCCTGCGAGGACGTTCTAGTTGATCTGTTGAATCCAAACAGACATATTGTGCTTTAAGGTTCAGTTTTGGCCAGAACGTTTTGGAGACCCTGCAGTTAGTAGCCAGAGACTACCTTCTATTAGTTTCCGCGATTACACTCAAATTAATCGCAGTGTATAGTTCGTTTAGAGAAATGCTTATTTATGTTCTCTAGCACTCGCTGAATGTTAAGCTCCGAGCCTTTCCTTGCACACTTATCCGCTCTTTCATTTCCCTCCACTCCGGAGTGGCCGGAAACCCAACAAAGTGTGGTGCTGTGTTGTTGGATAAGCGATACGCAATTTCGTAATAAATATAGCAAGAAAATGGTAGCTGAAATTTTTCGCTGTGCTAATTTTCCGCTATATCTGACGAAAAACCAACAAATTTGACGGACTTAAACAAATTTGGAAATTTTTTCCTCTGAAGCTATGGAGGTGGTAAAAATGTTAAAAGTCCCTAACAAGCGGTACTTAAACCTTATAGCAGTCAACATTTTCTGATCCTATTTGAATAACGGTATTGTTGGATGCCCTTTGTTCTACCCAGAGATTACAGGAATATATATACATATGTATGTATCGCTGGAATGATTAGAAGTTAGTAGACAGTATATATAGTAGCATGTCTTGGAAGAACAGACAAGTTTAATGGAAATAGGATTCCAACTTGTTTCACATTCCTCCTATTCTCCTGACTTGGCTCCTTCGGCCAAGAAGTGATTGCAGAAATTAATGGCTATTTTTCAGATTTGTACAAATTCAGAGGATGTGCCCTGGCGTTTCAGCGTCCAGCTCGTCTTTTTTTTTTTTGTCTAGACAGACTAGCAAGTACAGCACTCAGATACAATTAAATCCATTGTACTGCTCTGATGAAATCTGAGTAAATCTTGTGGTGCCAAGGAGCCAAGGTAGTTGTTTCTTAACACATCAGTGCCAAAAACCTCAAGCCTGATTCGAGCGAACGCCGGGCAGATATACAGAAAGTGGTCCGCCGTCTCATCCTTCTCTCATGCAGGGCAGAGTGCACTGTCTGAAGTTGGCCTCAGAGCCCATCCTAGCTAAAGAGTCAGAAATCTCATTACCCGCGATACCCACGTGTCCCAGGACCCATGTTAGCATCAGAATATTCTGTCTACTTCCTCTACTAATAGCTAGTTTTCTGAAACAATAAAGAAGACTACAATGTCTCGTTTAAGTATCCACTGAGAGTTCGTAAGACCTTTCGATCGAGATTCAGGAGCTGACTTGATGCTCTTCTATAAGGTGGATAAACTGCTTCAGCGGCCTTCGTCCTAGACATTTCATCCAGTGTCGTATAAATTCCCACTCGTGAGTAACATCCTTTATTCGAGTACGGGCTTTGGTAAACCTTCAAAAGCATGCTGCTAAATGAAATTTTGATGTATCGCCTAATTTCGCTAGACAATCCGCCTGTTCTTTCTTGCCATGTTCTTCACATCCTGGTACCGGTCCCTTATACCCAGGATATTGAGGATGGGTTTTAAAGTTATTATGTGAAACTCCAGTGTTGTACTTCGAAGGCTTTCTCTGCCACAAATATCTAAGCCATAGATCTTCACTTGAAGGCCTGTGGAAGAACCGCCCTTATTGTTTATAGATAGATAGATAGATAGTTAGGTAAGTGAAATGGTTGAAGTACCATTCTGGCACTCCCCAAGTAGCACTAAAGCGCCGTTTTGATACCGTTTTGAGATCTCCAACAGGCAGATATCTACAGTAAGGCCGAGCTGTTGACGTAATGGAAAAGATTGATGAGATTTAGGTTGACGCACTGCCCCAATCTGTCGAAGAAAGGAACACTCAGTGTCTTAATCGTCTAGCTGCCAAACCCGGACATTTACAGAGGAAGTGCTCAACAATCTTCTTCTCTGAAAGGTCCCCATAGGGAAGTTAAATGATAAGCCTAGCTTTTCCGCGTGTGTGCAGATCGTTCAATAACCGACAAATACAGCTACGAATCCGGAAATTTTGTATTGTTTGTAATTTCTGTCCAAAGACATCCACACCAATCCTACCACCTGCAAGCTACGAGTCATCTGATAAAACTGGTACAATTTCCGAGTCAGGTATAAGGTTTAGATTATCTGCCTTCCAGAGCAGCTGATCTAGAATAGATAACTTGTAGTTTCTAGAGTTCTTTAGCGCAGGATTTATTGTATCACGCATTTAACGCACACTACAGGGCTCTTGGGTTTTGTATGTAAATGTATCAAGGGAACAAATTACTTCTCATTTATGCGAGGACTTGAAAACTGCGCAATAATTACGTACGATAGTTCTTTACTGCTAATTAAGACAGTGTTCTGAATTATTCAATTCGGTACCAGCTGGTGGTAGCAGAGGAAGAGGAAGGCCCCCTCTGTGTTGGAAAAATCAGGTGGAGAAGGACTTGGCTTCACTTGGTGTGTCCAACTGGTGCCGGTTAGCAAGAGAAAGAAACGACGGGCGCGCTTTGTTAAACTCGGTCAAAATCGCTTAAGCGGTTAACGCGCCAATTAAGAAGGCGAGAAGGTAGT
The DNA here is from genome assembly GCF_028408465.1 of Anastrepha ludens. Taxonomy (NCBI): domain Eukaryota; kingdom Metazoa; phylum Arthropoda; class Insecta; order Diptera; family Tephritidae; genus Anastrepha; species Anastrepha ludens. The sequence continues at coordinate 74,133,187 of NC_071501.1, forward strand.
ATACTCTTGAAAATAAAATTAAAAAATTATAGAGCTTCGCTGCGGGTTGGTATTATATGTAGATCTGAAGCTTTTTTTCTCGGATAAGTAAGTGTGATTTTTTTGCATAATCAAAGCTGCCGTCGCAGCAATGATATATCATGCGACTAGAGAACTCCCGCTCGTTTGGAAACGTCACCAACCGTGGAACGGCTTTCGCATTACTTCAGAGTGGCATTCCATCTTTCTCATTCCAGAATCTATACTCGTGTGCCCGCGTCCCGGTCCCGCTTTTTCATACGCCGCGAAACCACTGATGATTTCCCACGTTTCCTCGCAACTTAGCATCTTGTCGATTACATTTTCAGTGGTTAAATGACCGACAGCATTCTCCAACGTTCGATGTTCTTGTTCCCGACGCATGCATTGGGAAAAAGGTGTGTTCAGCGTTATTTCGGCTGCCACATCGTATATGTAGGTATGTGGGGTATTCTCATTTCCTTATTTTGAACAGGTATCGGCCGCGGTAGCCAATAAGTTGGTGCGTGACTACCATTCGGAATTCAGAGAGAACGTAGGTTCGAATCTCGATGAAACACCAAAATGAAGAAAAAGGTTTTCTACTAGCGGGCGCACCTCTGCCTTTGAAAATGCTCCTCATAAAAAATATCTGCCGTTCGGAGTCGGCTTGAAACTCTAGGTCCCTCCATTTGTGGAACAACATCAAGACGCACCCCACAAATAGGAGGAAGAGCTTGGCCAAATACCCAAAAAGGGTGTACGCGCCAATATATATATATATTTCCGGAAATATTCGTGCCCATACTCGTGAAAGCATTTGGATTGTATAAAAATGTCTTCTACTTTACTCGAGGTGAAGCTTGGGGGGTATTTACTAGCACTTTTTAGCAATTACCCAAGTAAATGTCAGCATGTTTTAATTTCCCTGACCATTGCGCTAGAAAAAACAAAATCAAGGAGTGAGCCATATATAATTAGTTTTGAAATGTAAATAAAATAGAAAAAAAACAATATTACTTAATGGATTCCTAAGCAAAACTTCCTCTTACCCAATTCAAAAGTCGTTGCATGCACTCTCTACCTATTTGCTGATTTTAAAAATAGTCCCAGTGTTAAAATTTCTGTATTTTCCTATTTTACTTTATTTGCGCATTTAGTTTTAGTCTACTCAAACTAATGTCTGATAACAACTTTTTTGGAGCATTTTTAATTAAACAAAATATTGGAAAAATTAAATATTTCTACATAGCTATGAACAAAAAATTATATGCATATGTAAAAAGCTAATTAGTAGTTTAGAAATATTTGGTATAAATACTCGTATATTATTACATAGCACCAATTGTCAGAATTTGTTAAGACACCTGCTAAAATTGTGTTCTGTTTTATTTTTCTGTTTTTTCTTTTTCCAACACCTTTTTGTTCTTCTCTTCCACGTAACTGCGTTGAATGTGTTTATTGCAACAAAAACCAAACAAAACATAATCTAACTGTCTACTTGGTTTGTTTGAAAATTAACAATTTAATAAAAACGAAAAACAAAAACAAAATAATGTGCAATAATGCTCAAACACCCACACCCGGTAACAAACGGAATATCAAACAAAAAACCCCACTCACATGCACACCTCCCATCAACAAATCCCCATACAATTGAACACACACAAAAAAAGGTGGTATTAATAAACCTAAACAGCCCAAGTCTGTCATAGGTTTATTCCGGCGTGAGAGTTGCGGTTCGAGGGGTGGCAGCAGTTTAGGTGATCCCGTGGATGGCGCTGGTTCGGCACGTGGTTCCGATCCTACACTAGCCAGTGCGTTAATCAGCGGCCTGCCCCTGATGCCGTTGATACAGCCACCGCATTCGAATCCCCGCCTTGATAAACGTTCGCAATCAATTTCGGTCGGCTCGTCTGGTGCCCATATCGGTATGGGTATAAATATGGGCGATATAGCGCATGCGGGACCCTTTCCAGTCACGGCTAGCCATCGGCGTAATGTGCGGCGCGGCTCGATGTTGGAGTTAAGTGGGTAAGTACAGAGTACTTGGCTCGACGTTATTGTTTCTTGTTTAGATTCGCCACTTTCGCCAATACATTTACACGCATATTAATATTTGTGTTGTTGTTTGTGTTTTTTTTGTGTTAAACATTGTTTGAAGCTATTCAAAATTTATTTGTTCCCATCATTAAAACTAAAAAAGGAAAACTAATATAAATTTGCCTGGCTAAGTAGTAGCTAAAAAAGTAGATATTGTACAATTTTATATATCTACATATATATTTTTTAAATCAACCAGTAAGTTGCAGCACATTAAGTAGTGTTTTATTGGACATTGTTAATATATGTATATTACGTTTTACATATTTCCATATCTTTATCTACTAACCTCTGTCGTTGTAAAGTTGTCAAATAAAAATATTGTACTAAAATAAAATTTGTTTAAAGAACCTGATGCAGATAATAAAAATATTAATACAATAATAAATAATACAATAACTAATTCTACATTGAAGCCAGGTAAAAGAAATAATGTAGCTAAAAAAAGTAGCAAATTAATGAGTCTATGGTATTTTCTGCCACGTTCCGCCTCCGACTTTTAATAATTTCTTCAGTTGAATTTAAAAATGAGAAATAATATGCAACTAAGTTTTAAAGGATTTAAAACATATAGTAATACTAGTGTCAAATTGTACTGAGTATTTGTGTAACGAGTTTCATGTGAAAGCGTCATCATTAAGTGTCGTTTCTTAGTTTGTGTCATTTCGTCGAAGTGTAAACAAAAAATTTTTTTATACAAAGACTATGTCAGCTTTTGTGCCTACAAAACTTCATTCGCGGGAAGCATTGCTATTTTGCTTCCATCTGAAGAAAAGTGCAGCGGAAAGTTATCGGTTGCTGTGTGAGGCTTACGGTGAGAATGCTCCATCAATTTCCGAAGCGCAAGGCAGCGTATGTTAAGCGTGGCGAACCCGGACCATCGACGCCAAAGCCAAATATCCATGGCAGCAAGGTAATGCTCTGCGTTTGGTGGGACCAGAAGGGAATCGTTTACCACGAACTACTGAAAAGTGGTCAGACGATAAACGGAGCACTCTACAGACAACAACTTATGCGATTGAAGCGAGCAATTGCGGAAAAACGTCCGGAATGGGAAACCAGACATGAGACATTGATCTTTCATCATGACAATGCTCGGCCGCATGTCGCACAAGTGGTAGCGGATGGGAAGTTCTACCCCACCCGCCTTATAGCCCAGATCTTGCACCATCAGATTACCATTTGTTCCAGTCGATGCAGAATGCCCTTACGGGAGTGCGTTTCACTTCGGTTGAAGGTATCCAAAATTGGCTTGATGAGTTCTTCGCCTCCAAAAGCGAGCAGTTTTATTGGGACGGAATCCATGCATTACCAGAGAAGTGGGAAAAAGTTATAGCTAGTGATGGACAGTATTTTAGATAAAATAGGTTGTACCAATTTTTAACAATAAATTTTTGAAAACTTTAAAACTTTAAAACCTTTAAAACTTAGTTGCACACCTACGAAAAATTCCACATGCACGTGAAACTAAAGATTCTGTAAAGTAATGATGCATATTCAGTTTTTAATTTTCTCGTTAATTTATCGGACTTTAAAGTTTCAAAGAATACAATTTTCAAAAAAAAAAAATGGTTTTAAATATCATACTTATACTCACCTCAAGATATTAATGTAGAACCATTCTTTCAAATGTTGGCCGCAACTGCGCCGTAATTCGATCATCCATAAACAACAATTTTGAATGACTCGCTGCAGGGCTTCGGTTGGTATCTCGTGTAAAACTTTAGTAATGTTGGCTTCCAATGCCGCAATTCAAGCTGGTTTATCCACAAAGCATTTAGACTTTACATACCCCCCACAAATAAAAGTCCAAAGGTGTGATATCACACGATCTTGGTGGCCAATCCACTGGCCCGAGACGAGAGATAAATTGCTCACGGAAACGACGAAACAAGAAATCCATTGTTTGACGGGCTGTATGGCAAGCTGCATCGTCTTATTGAAACCACTTGTTCTGGAGATCACGGGATTCAATTTCCGGCATCAAAATGTCATCTATCATGGCGCGATAGCGTTCGCCGTTCACTGTTACATCGGTGTCCACCTCCTTTTTAAGAAGTATGGGCCTATGATTCCTCCAGCCCATAGGCCGCCTCAAAAGGTTGTTTCCAATGGATGTAATGGCTGTTCTTGAATGGCTTCGGGTTGCTCTTCAGCCCAAATATGGCAACTTTGCCTATTGTTGAAGCCATTAAGCCAAAAAATGGAGCTAATCGCGCCTGGCCTAAGCGCGCGATGAACTCTTTTCACAGAGCGTCAATTTTCGTAATACAGTTTTAGGATTTGGAAACGTTGTCGGAGCGTAAGTCTTTAGATGATGCAATGTCAATGAATACTGAAAACAAATATGTATTCGTTTGGCAGTATTCAGCGTGAACTGTAAAAAAACCTTATTGGGAGAAGTACCTGCAATCTTATCACTCTTTTTATGTGTACTACTCCCTTGAAAAATGTTCCCTTAAATATTCTTGAAATTGTCTAATGATTTAGTTTTAAAATTATATATGTAGATGTTTTTCGTAAAACATAACTCAACGTCTTTCTTTTTGCTGTTTTATAAAAATATAAAAAAATAGTTGAGCTTTCATCCTATGAAATAAAGTATACGCCATGGGTACCTCTGTCTACATTTCCCCATTGAAACTTTAGAGTCCTTTAAACTTGAAGTTCTTAAAAACTAGACATTAAAAATGCTAGCTGTCCTTGTGGCGCAAAATTAATCATCCTATCGGAAGATCTATAATTTTTGCAAATGGCGTCGTACGTCAATCATATTTCCCACTAGTGAACTAGACAGCTGCAGAATGCAAACGGACAAGCAATGAAGCGCGTAAAGGTCAAAATAAAAATTTTGAGTGATGGCAAAATCGTTATTAGTAAAAAAGTTATTCAGAAACAAATTTGGATGATTAAATTTACGCCATCTTGTGTATAAAATCTTCAATTTCACGTGAATATGCAATTTTCCCTGCATATAAAAAAAATCATTTTGGTTGCACGGTGTTATATTACACTTTTTTCAATAATAAAGTACTTAATAAAATCGGTAGGAGCGTATAACTCAGGTGCTTGGAATGTAATTGTGAAATTCATGTAAAATAATTCTATGGCATCTCCAGCTATGGAAATACTTTGCAATAGTATTCTTACCTTTAACCGTCTTGTGATTATCATAAGTTAGTGTTATTTATGCACTCAAACTATTAGCTGCACTTGCTAATATAATATATAGATCTATGGATTTGTTATTGCAGCATTAAAACACATTGGGAATCTGGTGTAGGCATCAGAGAAAAAGACTTGAAATGAAGTGACATATTTTAACAATACTTTTAATAAAAACAACTATTAAAAATAATTTATTTTAATTCCCCATACTCTGTTTTTACTATAAAAAATCGCACTTCTGAATTTTATATTTCCAATTCTTGTAATTTTATCAATGATGCATTTCACATCCCTAAGCTAATCACAATATTTAAAAAATATGTGCATTAGGGTGGCCATAATTTGTACTGAGAGAAAAAATAAATTCATTTTTTGCAGGACGCACTCCAGAAACGTAAGGTTATCACTAAACTTCACTACTGAGTATGAATTTTTATGGAAGGTTTCAAAAATGAAGTTGAAAAAAGAATTAAAATTTTGTTGGCCAATTTTGAAAAAGATTGTGTTTTTTTTTAAATATTGACTATGCTTACGTCCCATAATGGAATTCTCCGTAACATTTGAGCTCATATTCAAATACGTCCAAAGAATGATTAAAACTATCACTTTAGCGAAGCACTAGCGTAATAATCCAGTGCTGTTAAATCAGATAATGGGGGCGTCCAATTAACTGCTGAATTTCGTGAAATTATGCGAGCGGGAAATTTGGTTTCCAAAAAGTTCGTTGTTGCGGTGGCTGTGTGAGATGTGGCATCGTCTTGCTAACTCGCATGCCAGTGATATCCATCGCCATCACCATCACTGTTGACGTGACGGCCCGGGTTGAACCTTGACTCCCTCCCAGTGATATCCATGCAATCAATAATGGGCCAAAAACTCAGTAGTTGACATCTCTCGATAGCGTAGTCCAGCCATAACAGCATTTCCGGAAAAATTTCGGAAAAAATGACCTTATCACGCGTTCAGATGTTTTCACTAGAACGAACGACTCGAACACATTCTTCTTCTTCTTAATTGGCGCGATAACAACTTGCGCCAGTTGCTTCCTTCTCGCGCTAACCGGCGCCAGTTGGACACACCAAGTGCAGTCAAGTCCTTTTTCACGTAATCTTTCCAACGTAGAGGAGGCCTTCCTTTGCTCTCACCAAGTGGTCCCGCATCGAATATTTTCAGAGCCGAATTAATTTCGCGGGAATACCAAATTCAGATATGGCGGCAAGTAGGCAACTCCTTTTCGTGCTGTCGAAGCTAGCTTTAAAATCGACAAAAAAAATGGTATGTGTCGATTCCCCTTTCACCTGTCTTCCATCTCTTGCAAAATGACCGATCTGGTTTGGCGTTTTTGATCAGGAAACAGCCTCATAGCTTCGTGTAGTTTTTTATGCTGGAATCTGGTGCTGCATACTACCAGGTTTCGAGCCCCGGCGAAGTCGAGTAGCCTGTGTTCATTACCGGATGTTTCGTTGTGCATGCTGAAGCAATCTTTGAACGCATCGTCCTTCTCTTCCGATGGGGGGATTGGGCGCAAATGAAAGAGATGTGGAAAGACCGTTTAAAAGTTACTTGTTTTAAATGATATTGCTCTTCAATATCACTCTCATTCTATCTCTTTGTAAATTAAATTACTTATTGCCTCACGACAGGTGTAATATTTTATAGAAGCAAATGAGTAACAAAGAAAAATATTAACTTACTTTAAAATACAATCTTTTCGAACTTCAGGCTTAACTAGGAACCCCCAAATTCTATTCGGTTGTCTTAATATTTCGTATTTAGTGGTTTTTTTGCATAACCTCATATTTCTAGAGGGTGTCCGAACAATAAAAACCATTTCACAAATAGCGGCCACACTAATGCATATTTTCTTAAGGGCAGGTAGCTTTGCCAATTATTGTGTGCTCATCTTTCGAATTTCTACAAGTGGAAAATAACAGTAATAAAAGTTACTCTTAAATTTTTGGATTTTTTTCTTAACTAAATTAAAAAACTTCTTTTCTAACTAAAAAAAATTAAATATAAAAAATTATAATATTCTTGCCCTCAACATTTAAATTATAACAACAAAAGAAAAACTATTTTCAATATATGACTTGTATGTACCTCAATAACTCTTGTTGTAATGGATGTACTGTATATATGTATCAATGTGACTTTGAACTACCCAAATGTTAGTTATTTTGTGGTTTAAACTCATTTGTAGCACATTATTTATACGTAACTGTATTTTTCTGTTATTTATTTATTCGTTTCACTAGCAAAAATTAATAATAAGTATGAAAGTAGTTCTCTTACAAATTATTCATTGGTTTAATTATAAATTAGCGTTTACTAAAATTACTCCTTGCTTGGTTAGAATATCACTAAGTCCATAGTTGCACATTTATTAAAGTACACAACCGGCAAAATATACAATTCATTTAATGCAATTGCCTATAAATATAGATTTTCATATACATACAGTGGTCACACAATTTATTCGTACACTCACAGTTTATAAACAGATGCACCTGATACTTAGCACGATTTATACAATACAAAAGAACAAAGTGTTAATATATTCGTAAAAAGTAACATTTTTATTTAATATTTAAGGAACAAAAACTTCCAAATTCATTTCTGGAATTATAGAACTTAAGATACCGAATTAAGGTGCAATTTTATTCAAAATTAAAAGAATATTTTAATAAAAAAATAAAAGAAAAAACGAGTGCTCAGTACTTTGTTGTGCCACCTTTAGCTTTAATAACTGCTTCCCAACGTCGAAGCATACTTTTTATGGTACCAATACCTTGGGTTCTTGTGATTTCTGATTCTAAAATCTCCCAGACATGCTCAATTGGGTTCAGATCCGCTGATTGAGGTGGAGTTTTAATCTGCTTACAGTGGTAAATAAGCCATTATTGCACGAGATAAGTTGAGTGTTTTGGGTCATTGTCTTGTTGCAATAATAACCCTCCAGCATCCAGTCCAAGTTTAACGCCACTATCATGCAAATTATTCTTCAAAATGTTTATATACTGATATTTGTCCATTTCATCATCAATAAAAACCATTTTTCCCACACCAGATGCAGCTATGCACCCCCAAACCATTGGATTTCCTCCTCTATGCTTAACGGTAGGAATACGATTTTTTTAATCAATTCTGTATTTTCTTTTCGCCAAACTTTTGGAGGGTCATCTGATCCGAAAACATTAAATTTCGACTCATCACTGAATATGACATTTTCCCAGAAAGGATCTGACTCATTTATATAGCGTTTGGCGAACTCCAATCTCTTCTTTCTGTTAACATCTGAAATGTAGGGTTTGCGGCGTGCCATTCTGCTATGATAACCAGCGTTATGCAGGCACTCACGAACTGTTTGTGGACTTACTTTTTTATGCAAAGGCTCTTGAATATTTCGGCATAGTATCGTGGAGGTAATTTTTAGATTTTGCGCGACTGGTGCTACTATGTTGCGTTCCTCACGAGGAGTCGAAATTTTTCGCTTCTGACTTGGTGATGATTAGCTTCCAATTTAACAGTATTGCAATAATTAATCATTAGCAATAACACTTTGCACTGTAGAATGCTATTTGCCAATTATTTTGCCGATTTCGCACAATTTTACACATTTCTAATGGTAAATCCGCACTTCGTCCCATTTGGTCACTTTCAGTCGAGATATTACGCGCCACTGAAACTGAAGCGACATTAAAAAGTAAGAAAAACCAATCTTATCTCATTTTCAGCAATATTAGTAAAAAGACAAACGATTTTTACTTTTACTTTTGCAGCGACAAAGTGTACGAATAAATGTTTTGCAGCATTTTGCTACGTCTGCCTGCTTTCCTTTGAACCTGCAGTGTGAGTTGAGAAATAACGGGTGTTTTGTTTGCGGAAATTCGTTAGGAATATAACATTCTTACAGTGGCCCAAAAGAAGTATATTGTCACAGCAGATATTTTGCGCAAGGCTTAAGTTTTTTACGTACTACGTAGGGTGTACGAATAAATTGTGCGACCACTGTATGTAGGTATTTAGTCTATTCTAGAAAATAATTAGACCCACACAACTTTAATTACTAAATTATATTTTAAATTACAATACACCCTTAGACTACCTCTTGAAACCTGCACATGTGCCGCATACACATACACTCGCGCGCATATTTATACATAATTGCATTCACTCACCAAAACGAGCTGGTGACGTATCAGTAATACTTACATTCCTCTTTGCAATTAAATATTAATATAATAAAAAAATTAAAAATAAAAAAACAGAATTCTTGAATATTTTTTGATTACCAAACTTAGTACAAAGCATTAAAATGCCATAAATAACAGTATTTTTTTGTGCTATTTGGTATGTATTATATTGTATTTACAGACTTATTGTGACTGGACGCAGGCCCAGTAGAGTTTTTCAATTTAACTCACCATTACAAGACATTGCAACTGCATGCACTACCACAACCACTACTTATAGTACTACTACTCCTACCATTATTACTACTACTACCACCACTACTACTACTACTACTACAAATTCCATAGCTACGAATACAACTGCAACTATATTAACAACTAATACGACAACAACTGCGACTACCTAATGAGTAATTATAATACTTCCAGTGTAGCTACTAAAAGTCTCGATACCGCTACCACAACTACAACCACTACAGCTACTACTAACTCTACCACAAAGGCTATTGTTACTCCCATAACTACCCATATTGCTACCACAGCCTCTTCAAATGCCAGCATACCTACTTCTACAACATTTGACAATAGCGATAGTGCGAGTAGCTGCTGAGTAGTTACTGCCGAGCGCTTGAATATTGAGAAGTATTGTAAATCTATTTGAAGTTTTGATGTTGGAAATGAAGTTGGACGTGAATGAATGCGCAGGCTATGTGCATATATGTATGTATGTACGCGCGTACATCTGAATATAAAGAAACAGTAAAAATTTTACAATTTCCCATGGTGATATTTAAAAACAGTTAGTAGAGTATCAATAGCAGGTTAAGTAACATATACACACGCATATGTATGTATTTGTATGCAGTATACATACTAAATGATTAAATATGTAATAAATGAAAAGAGCTTTTGGTATTTTTGTAAGCTAATTGTATATATAGTTGTACTATACATATATGTATGTATTTAGTGTGGACAAAGTAACGCCCTTCATATGCTTCACATGAAATTAATAATATCAAGCATACCATAAAAAAGTATTTTGAAAAGTTGGTGGAGTTAAAAATTGATATTAAGTAACTCATAAGCAGCTCTTAAACTACTATATTTGTGTACACACACACACATGTGCAGGTATGTATGTATGTGTGCTATATATTTATATACATACATGACCACTACCGTTAATGTAGACAGTGGCGGGCAAAATAATGGTAGCGCGACATATTGCAAAAAAGAAATTTAGAGCATTCATTATATGAAAGAAAATGCGCAACACTGTCACCAAAACAAAAAAACTTTCACTTTTAGGCAATTTAATCCTAGAGAATTATTGCTAATTTTTATGCGCATGCGCTAATTCTTTGTCGAATCGACCAACATGTGTTTTTCAATCATTTTTTGCGAGAAACTGAGAGTATTTAATATCGTAAAATAAATTACATATTAATAAATGAATATAATATACAAAACTGTTTTTAAAGTAAAAAAAAAAAATAAAATGGCTACGTTACAGCTGCTAAAACGTGGCTCTTCTTTAATTTGCGCCATGGAATGTACAGCCAACTGAAATCAACCAGACAAACATTTTTCATTAAAATAAGTTATTCCGCTTTGCACTTACTTATTTTTAACGAAACAAAAAAACCTGAAAATTTGAAGTGAAAAAGAAAAAAATTACCCCCTTTTTATAAACAAATTAATTACAACAATATTTCTACTGATAATTAATATAAAATTTAAGGTACATGCAAAGGCTAATATGCTAAAGAATATCCCTGTACAATTTTAAGTTGATATCTTGATTACTTTTTGAGTTATATTCAACAGGGCGGAAAAAAACGTATTTCGTGAACAACGCGATAAAGTTCTCATCACTTCACTGACGTTGTAGTAACTTTTCAGACTTTCTATTAAGCTTGAAACATTTAAAAGACAGTCTTTAGATTTTAATTGAATTTTTAAAGCAAAAAAAGGTAATTTTTAAACTACTGGAGGGCTGCCCCCATAGCACTGGTTTAGTCGGTTCCTAGGCATCAATCATCAACAAAAGTTTATTTACTATATTTTCATTTATTCTAAGTAACAAAATAAAAGTTTTGCCCTTTCGTTATTACTTAATTTTAAAAAACTCATTTTAAAAAATAGTTTTCCCAAAACAAAAAAAACTTAATATATTTTAAGGGAAAATAATAATATTTATATATTTTTTTAATTTAATATTTGATTTTTTGAAATAAATAAAAATAAATATATATATTTTTTAAATAAATAAACGCATAAATAAAAGAATTTCGCAATGCGAAATTCATTAAAAATAAATGTTTAAAAAATAATACGTTTTTTCGTTTTAAGAGCAATTGTTGCAGGCTTCAACTTTGTGCTATCCACATATGCTTTTATTGCACTTCGCGCATGCACATTTGGTCATTCCGCGCTTTGTTTTTTATAAAATTGTTAGCTAAGCTCTTTTGGAACTCATTTTTTCAACCTGAAATGGCAAAAACACAAACAACATAAGCTCTTTACCTCTCAAGTACAGTACTAAGTCTGAATTTCACGTGAAATGGTCGTCGAAATCCATACAAATTGCATTGGCGTGAAATACGCGTGAAATTTCGTACCTCATGACAAAGTAGTACTCAACAGTACGCAACATGCCAGTACCATGTTTACACATATCGATGGTTTTCGAGAAAAGTGACATAATTCAAAAATACAAAATACTGAGGTGGGTCAGTTTTCTAGATAATTGACGCGCCAATTCGATCACCTGACAAAACGACACTAACGCCATCTCTCAGAATTGTTTCAAGATTCGCTTATGACGCTTTTCCAGATAAAAATATATAAACTCTGTAGTTGATTTTTGCTTTTAACGGCAAAACTCCGAATTTGAGTTGTGTCGCTTTTCTCGAAAACCATCGATATATTTAAAATGCGCGTGCCATTTAAAGTTGAGCGAAAACTGCCAGTTCGCTTGCGAATGAAGTGCTTGAGTCTTCGCAAAGAATGTAAATAAATCTTCTTTATATCTTTTTCTGTCAATATAATACATTTATGTGTGCATTAATTTGTTTACAATAACTTTTCTCAACAAAACTTGCCAATTGCTTCTAAGGCGATGCTCGTGATGCTTTGACGTTCTTCTCATTTGATAATCAATGTTGCTAGCAACATTTCACGGCAAGCCAAATGCATGTTGCTGGCGAAATTTCACGACTGTGCAGTTAGTACTAGCCTCAACTCGAGAACAAAATGTTGCTAAAAAGAAGCCTGAAAGTTTCGTAAATTTTAAGTACAACAACACTTTTTGCAATAACAAGATACCATCGGCAATTGAGATTACGCGATTGAGCTCGGTCGGCATAGTGAGAGAAAAAGTGTGCTATGAAATACCATATGAACTATGTTAGTCGATTCGGTTAACATTAGTACTCAGGGTTAAATGCCAACATTGAATGGGCTACAAAATTGGGTACCTAAAAGCTTTCTAAAAATTCTAACTAGAAAGTTTGAAATTTTGATAGGAATTTATAGATTTTTTTTTTTTAATTTTGTACAAAGTTTGAAAGTTTGATTTAGTGGATTTTATTGTAGTGGGGAATATATTTTGATAAAAATAAATACAAAAAAATCAGTACAAAAATGTGCTTGAAACTTTGCAATATGTCACGTTGCTGTTTGTGTTTTTTTTTTTGGCAACCACTATTAATAACAAAATTTATATATTAATAAATTATTCAATGGTAATCGTTGATTACACCTACATTTACATATCTGGGTCACATTTTCTATCAAACCATTATGTTAAAATAATAATCAAAACCTAATTTCTCTTTAACAAATATGAGCATTGAAAAATAATATTTTTTAAAACGATTTACGCATGATAGTAGTTTTAATTTATTTGGTAGCTCACAAGTAGGCTAAAATGGACTTAAAAATTTATCGATTAACATTTTTTCAACTATTTAGCATTTATTGTAAGAAAACTATTGCCACGATCATCAGACTCGATCCGAACGTTACATGCGCGGCAAACTCTTTACCGCTATTGCAACTTATTTTCAAATCGATTGTGGTCTGAGCATTATTAAGCCTTTTATTTAGCACAAGTAAATCGAAATTATTCTGTAAAGCGTATTTTTAAATATGCACTATGAAGCTTTTTAAAATGCATGTTTTACTTTGCTCAAAATATTGTAGTCTAAGCTCAACTCTTATGCATTTTAATCAAATTTTAAAAGACGTAGTAAGCCTATATTTTAAGTAATTTTTATAATAAGCTATTTAGAGATTAAATATTAATTCAAAGAATTTAATGCGATTGTAATGTGTATATTCCTGAAATATTTTCATGTACATGCGTATGTATGCATATGATTTGATTTCTTCATTTCAAGTTTTTAGTATGTACAGCAGCAAACACGAAAATAGGGGTACCTGAGATGAGGAGATATATTTTTATGAATACATATTAAAATTTCAAGCTCATAAAAATAGTTAAAGTTAAGGAGAATATTCGATTTTAAGATATGCAGTCTGATCTCACGGTCGATGTGTGTGGCGATGATTTCTAACGGTACATATATTCTATTATCTCCAAAAATATTAATGAAACAGAGTCTAGCTCAAAATTATACTGTTTCAAATATTTGCATGCACTTTCATTATACTTTAAAGCCGAAACAATTTTCGTAATCGCTGTAAAGGCAGTGCCGTAAAGTGAAAAGGAAACTCGTTATGAAATAGTGGTAAAATTTAATAGGCTAGTTATAGACACCTTTTTCATTTCATAGCCTATTCTCTCTAGCCCGTAATATTCAGCACAATTGTACAGGATGTCCGGCAGAATTAGGATTTAAGAGCTGAATTAAAGAAGAATTTTTAATGACAAAAGCTTAGATAAAGAAGAGAAGTACCGCATTTATGTTTTTTAAATTACTTCCTTTAAATGTTGACTGTTACATCGGATACACTCTTGGAATCTGGCATCCGTGCCTCCTCTGGAGAATTGATGGCGGGTTGTCATTAACCTCGCGAATGATATTTTCTTTTCGTGTTGAAATGGTCGCTGGGTTTGTTTCAGAGACATTACTTTCCAGGTACTCCCATAAAAAAAGTCCATAAGGGCAAAATCGGGCGACCTGGGTGCCCTGGCGTATCAATTTGTTAGGAAAGAAATTACACTGTAGCGTCTCTCTGGCCGTGTGCGGCGTGGCGCCATCTTGCTGAAACCATGTTTGTGTACTGAAGGACGGATGTTCTCGTATTATTGACAGAAAATAATCTTTCAGCTTGCGCCGATAAGAGACAAAGTACACAGAAATTGCTTGCCCTCGACGATTTTCAAAGAAGTATGGTACAATTAATCCATTGCTTGGCAATGCCCACTAAACCGTCACTTTGGGACTGTGATATTTTCTTGCATCCTTTTTGCGCAAAATTTTTTACGTAAATTGTAATCGTTAGGCTTAAGCGCTTGCACGGTTTGAATTTTGAAGGGGTGAGGTCTCAGAACCTTCCTCAATGAAAACGCAATAGTTCTTTTAAATACCTAGGGCAGTCGCTCTCTTGCGCACGGATCGACGCAGATTATCGTGCAAACTTATAGCGAGGAGTTCAAACTTTTTATTTGTTATGAATTTTCAACTGGGCCCCGTGGGCTGTTGGCCACCAATCTTTTTGTTCGGAACTTTCGCTCCCGCACGAATCAAATCTTCACTTGGGGCATCACCCAAACGTCGAAAATTTTAAAGTCGACAGAATCTACGACGAGCAGTTGCATACGAATCATTGGCCGGCACGAATGACAAAGTTAGCGCGGTTCTCTCCCCACTTACTTATACGCTCAGCGGCTTGGGAGAAACTTTAAATTTAAAACTTAATTCTATCTAATAGCGGCCGCCGTGGCCAAATGGGTTGGTGCGTGACTACCATTCGGAATTCAGAGAGAACGTAGGTTCGAATCAGGGTAATAGCGGTCGCCCCTCGGCAAGCAACGGCGAACCTCCGTATATTTCTGACTTGAAAAAGCTCCTCATAGAAAATATCTGCCGGTCGGAGTCGGCTTGAAACTGTCCCTCCATTTGTGGAACAACATCAAGAAGCACGCCACAAATAGGAGGAGGAGCTCGGCCAAACACCCAAAAAGGGTGTACGCGCCAATTATATATATATATTCTGCCTCCGGACACCATGCAGTTATCAAGAAAAAGGTATATCAGAAATACTAGCACAGAAGATAAGCCAATTTATATTTAACTACTCCATTTATTAAAAAAAGGTTGCTGTTTTTCCGCCGGGATTATAAAATTTATTTTACTATTATATATTATAATATATTTTATATTATAATATATTATTGTATTATATTTTAATGTTGGGTTAAATATTTCGGAAAAATAAGAAGATTAATATTAATTTGGAAATACCTCCAAAAATCGAGTTGTTTTATATTCTTTTTAAATTATTTATTTATTTACTTGAAATATAATTATAAATCATCATATTAAAAACTTCAGGCACCTTGCAGCATTGTTATTTTATAAATAAAATTAGTTTCTCGCAATATTTGTATATTTTTTTTAGTTTTCAACATTTTTGTGTAGACCTTTTTGCTTAAACTCTCATCTGAAATATTTAAAAATATTTTTAAAATCAACTTTTATTTAATAAAAAACGCGATTTTTGGAGCTTCTTCCAAATCGGTCCAACTCGTGTATATCTTAAAATGTGGTTGAACTTTTTTATGGTGGAAGGCTTAGAACGTTATAAATTTTATGGTTATGATGGAAAAATAATTCGGTTTTTTTTTGTATGGATGCACCCTAATGTACTTATACATATTTGTATTTAACTCTCTTTTGCTTGTTAAATCTGCACTTGAGCAATGCAAACCTGTAACATTTTTAATTAATACAAGGTGGCGCAAAATTAATCTTCCAATTTGATTTGAAATAACTTTTTTATTAAGTAAGAAAAATGATTTTGAGTGATAGAAATCTTTATTTTGCAAAATTATAATTCTTTCGGTAGGGTGATTAAATTTACGCCACTCTTTACCTTATACTAAACCATCATAATTTTCTTATTTCATATCTCGGTGGCGTTTAAAAGGTGAAAACATAACAAATAAACAAAAAACTCTAAACTAAGATTCCAAAAACGAGTTTCATTTGTGACTGATTGTCCTTAAATAAATCACATTTCTTGAATTTCTTACAGTATACATTTCCAGTATCAACGTGTCTAACGAATCTACAAACACACATACACTCATATAAACGCTTTTATGGAAAGGAAACATGTGTACATGCATATAAATAGATACATATTTTTAACACAAAACACTCAAACGGTATGAAATTGTTAAGCTTCTCTTTGTAGTGGTTCCGCACTAAGCATTTTAAAATGAACATACACACACATACATGCATTATTATTATTATTATTATTAAGAGGGGACTTAGCACTGCGAGTATTTCTCTGAGCTACATCCATACCGTGTGTATTTGTATCATAAAGACTATGGGTACACTTACATACATATCTATCTACTAAACATACACGAATACAGTAAAGATAGAGAGCGCCTATAAACCACATACATAAAAAAAACAACTCCTTAGGTTGGCATCGTGCAAATTAATTAATGGAAATACCCAACGGCTTACGTACATGCCTATGTATGCACACAAGAGCTTAGAGTTCTTCCAATTTAAGTTAGAAAAAAGTAAGTAATGTTAGATTTTAAAGTATGACTCGCAAAAATTTGTCCAGCCGATACGAAATTGTAGAATTTACTAACCCCTCAATTTTTGTAACTAACATACTACACTTACATATGTACATACTTATACATATGTATGTGTTTTGTATTAATGTATTAATACTTTACAACTCATTTCTATGTATTACTGTAATTTATTTTTAGGGTGCTCCGAGCGTGTTTTTGTATTTCATATTAAATTGATTTGTAAAAAAACAAGAACTTTGCATTGAGCGCCCTGGTTCCACATATAACCCGATTTCTATCAAATTCTCAGTTAACTGCTTAGAGAGAAAGAAATGTGTAAGATGAATAGGTTTAGGCGAATTGTGTGACGAGAGGCTTGAATGTTGATATCGAATGTTAGTTAGCGTTGAGTGTCAGGCCTAATATTGCAGTGTTTTACCCATCTGGCGTCCGCCTTAGCCGAATGGGTTGGTGCGTAGCTATCATTCGGAATTCAGAGAGAACGCAGGTTCGAATCTAGGTGAAACACCAAAATGAAGAAAAAGTGTTTTCTAACAGCTGAAAATGGCGAACTATGTTGACATTTCTGTTCAGTAAGTTTGGCAAGTCAACATTAATCGTGACCATGTAACTCGTAGCCGCGGCGGATTTATGCCAGATCTCATATTCAAAAAGTAAATATCATTTAATTATTTACCAGATTATACTAAAACAAAATCATTCCAACAATATTTCTATTTTGTATTATCATTTTAAGATCTTGAGCTCTTAAAAAATACCCAATATAATGAAAAAGCTTTAAGCATGCAGACCTTTGGAATATATTGATGATTAAAGTACCGTTAACAAAAGCCACTTCAAGCCGACTCAAAAGCCTCTATATAGCGAATTTTGAATATGCTGGCGATTAGAGTCCCCTTAGTGAAAGCCTCTACGCAACAAAAAGTGCACGTTGTCCGTCTTGTTTTAGTTGTTGTTAAAAATTAGTTACTCAGTTAAGCAAGAATCGATTTGTCTACGCGACAAAACTGCAATCAATCTGCTCCAAATATTATTCGTTCGAGGCTAAGCATTCTACATGCTGGCACAAAAATAATCATCCAATTTTGTTTACTGAAAAAATAGTATAGTGTTGGTATACTACAGCTGTCTAGTTCACATGTGTCAATTATGACTGACGTACGACGTCATTTGATTAATTTTGCACACCGCATTATATACTTGAGGATTTTCCATTCAGCAGTATTTTGTATTTTTGTAAAACATTTTAACCC